>NW_028288581.1:1047500-1396666 GCF_059628265.1 Tinamus guttatus | reverse complement strand
GTTATCAGTATGCAGCGTCTCAAGTCCTTTAAGCTCTTTGCTGAAAGATGCTCCCCAAACATTAGCTCCAATCTTGCCTCAGCTACACCAGTGAAGATGTAATAATAGTATACAGAAATTATGTGAAAGTGATAAATACCTGAATGATTAATCATTAGTCATATGATTAGCTCTGGTAAGTGGGGCTGTAAGGGCACTTGACTCAGCCTCTGAAAGGAAGCAAACTGTCTTTCTGTGGCCTTTAAAGACAAGCAGCTATTCCCCTGGCAGTCTTCCCTAGCTATCCAAAGGCATCTGGATTGCCTGTTGCCTGATGGCTGTGTCCGACTGACCTAACTTCTGACTGTGCTAGTGACAGTTAGGGCCATCCCTATTGCTGGGCTGTCCAGAAGGTTGACACTAAGGCCTGTCATTGCTAGCCTGCAACACAACATGAAGCCCAACTTGCTCTTGATAGTAATACGGTAATTCTTTTCCCTAGAGAGTTCTCCAAACAATGTTACTACAAATATTTTTTTCTATGTGTTGTGCTGTTGGTGAATACTTGCCACAGAGCAAATAGAGACTGGATAAATGGAGTGACTTACGAAGGCTGGTTAGCATGATATTCAAGTTATAAATGATTCACCTTTTGAGAAACTGACAGCAGCAGGGTATAGTTGTTGATGACATTTTAGCATGTGAGTCCTGCTAACTACTGAGACCAGTGCAGAATTAAACTGTACAGTCAGTTGGACTATGTGGTCACCCCTTTCCTGGTTACCTTCAGTCATAGGTCAGTCGTACAGTAACCCTAAATCTCTAATTTCCCTGAAAGCAAAGGATGATCCTTTACTCTGAGCCTGAAGTCAAGGAGGGAGGGCTACCTTAGAAGCATTAAAATGTGTTTGTGTATATCTACATATATCTAAAACACACATACATGTGCTTATATATGTGTGTGTATAAATACATATAAAAATAGAAATGTACTTATATAGGGAAATGTGCGTGTAGCAGAGATAATTATATCAGCACTGTAACAGGAAGGTAGATGGCTTTTCTTCCATGAGTACAAGTAGTCCTTTAAGTAATAGCACAGTTGCATAACAGCACGGAAATTTAAAGCTGATCTCTGTTTGCTCTAACAAATGTAAGGCTGGCACCCTGTCAGTTATGACTCAAATAACACATAATAACACTTCAACCATACTGAACTGTGCGTCACCAGAAGAGTTGTTGCGTACTATATTTTTCTACTTATGGAGGAAAAGCAAGTAGCAGAATAGATTTTTTAGAGAGCTGTGGGTTTCTATTCTTTGACCTGCATACAATGTAATGCGATATAACTGCAGGATTGGCTTTCTTACAAAAACACCTTACCTGAATAACAGTGTTATTTCTAAAGTGGAACTACACTTTAAACAGCACCCTTTGCTGTAAGTTCTGGTGAGGTAATGGGGTCATAAAAATCAGCAAAGTTAAAATATTTAAGTGTTTTAATTTTCACGGTTGAACAATGTGAAGGAAATAACTCCCTCTGTCTGCTTTCTATTTCTCTGCAGAGGTCTATAGTCTCTGTTACTGAAGACAACTGACCTGTTAGTGGAGCAACAACAGCTGTGATTTCATCCTCACTTCACCTCTATGGGCAGCAATATTGCCCTGTCATTCATAAAACTTTATGGTAGCCCAAAATATGTAACTTTTTATTTTGTCAGTTGCTATTTTAATCTTTAAGTTTTAGTTGTTGTCCTAAATTAGCCATTTTCTCTTTTGTTCTAACTAACTTTTTTTTCTTTCACTTGCTTTTTTATCATTTTAAAATATCTTTTCCTCTTTTCTTTTACAAGATGCTGTTCTGATGCATGTCAAAACTGGCTGCTTATTCTGATGTTCAGTTCAATACAAAATTAGCTGAGTTTTTTTTTCCCCGAGAGTAGCTCAGCAGGTTTTTTTTTTTCCCTTTGTTCTGACAAGAGATCTTTCTCTCTCTTTATTTTTGTGTATTTTTTGTACTATAGCTCCACGTTCTAGTACCAAAAGACAGGAATGAAGAAAATGCTTTTTGTGATTTCTTCCTTATTTAAATGCTTGAAACACCATTCTGTGTGCAGTCATTTTTTTCTGTTTTCCTGTGTGGTCATTCATCAGATTCTCCTTAGCCTATGGCAATGTTATAAACAACAGCAGAAGGAGATATGGCCAAAGCATAGGAGCAAACTCTGACATACAGGTATTAGGACATGGGTAGTATTATCCGAAACTGCTTTTAAGGTCTGTCTTGTTTTGATTTTAAACTGATTAGACATACTTGCCTAAGTCCGTACTGAAATCGGGTCCTTTGAAGAATCCTGAAAGCTTGGAAACTTACACCCCATTCTGACAGACATAGAAGCAAAACTTTTGGCAGAGGGATTTCTAGTTCTGGTACTTTTGACCTTTTTTTTGTAACATTAAATTATAAAAGATGTACTCTACTTCAGGTTTTGACTTCTGATTACCTTATGGCTTGTTCTTGTGTCTTATGACCTGGAAATCACATTGCATTGTTTTGCACCCTTATGCAACAGCTTCTACATATAAGAAGAGCATAAACCCACTTTTATTTTACAACTAGTTTGCTACACAAGATGTAAGTCAATAGAATATCTAATCAGTAAGGCATGGATGTCTCAGAGCATGATTGAATAATTCACTGTGACTTCTGATTTCAGGTAACAATACAGTTAGCTACTCTATATTTCACTAGTAGGTAACTTATTCTACAGCTTCTACAGCTTCCACATGATCTCTGAATTGTAGGTAGTGTATTTGCCCTAGTCTTGACTCTAAAGCTTTAGTTATCCTTTAGCTAGGATAAACATAGTTTTTCCTTTCTGATATGCACCTGTGTTTTGAAAGAATGTGTGTGAGAACATAATACAATTAAAAACATAAGTTCAGACAACAGTAAATTATCAGACTTTATATGCAGCTCAGTGATGAAGAATAAACACAGGTCTAAGACAATGAACTTATTTTTTGCTACTTTAGTAACCAGAGGAAGAATTACACAGGTGGAGTACATCACACTGTCTTCAAATACTGGCCTGGTGCACTCCTCTACAGTCCCAAGTAAATGATGTGAGTGGGTATGATAGTAGAAATAACAAGCAGTCAGATTTCACCTGAGTATATTTGATGCAGCATGAATCTGGATTCATCACACTAACCTTTCTAAAGAGTTGTGTTTCAGAGAATATTTTAATAACCAGCTTAAAATCTTTCAAGAGTGATTGTTGTGATTGCCGGTGATTTGTGACGGAGTCTCTTTGTCAGGAAACAGCCTGAAACTTATTCAGATCTGAGTCTTACTGACTTCTGCTGAAGGATATTTAAATCTGAGTTTTGATTCATGTTTAGAAGAAGATTTAGCTGGGAAGTGGCTATTTTCCTCTCTTGTCTGCCCTGCCCAAAGTTTCTACCACTATAATAAGGAGGCTTAAATGGGATGAATAACCCATCCTTCACTGCTGTAACTTGCAGCTTGCTATATTAACATAAACAGCTAGCAAGTTCTGGGTATGGCTCCAGGACAAACTGCAAATGGAGGTAATTCAGGTACCTGTCCTGTTCAGCTGTCACTGCGGGCAGCTGCCTGGGGATGTGTCAGCTGCAGGTGAAGGCACCTCAGCTATCCCAGCTCAATGGGCTGGTGAGCACAACCCAGAGCCTTTTTAGGAACTGTGCTGAAGGTTTACTGAGCCAGAGCTGGATGTATTTGTGGGTTTTTACCTAGAAGCTCTGTTCAAAGAGATCATGACTTCCCAGATATGTAAGTAAACATGTCTTAATTAGTCTGGAATTAGAACTGACAGTATGTTTCAGAGGCCTCATTGTTAAAATCCTTACACAAAAGATGCGCGTGTCAAAAAAAAAAAGAAGAAAAAAAAAACTCAGCAAAAGCTTTGACAATAAATGATCTTGAAAGTGATAGAGGCATTTCTCCTAACTCCTTTTTTTTTTTTTCTTTTTTCCAGAGAGTCCTGTTAGGTCAGTAAGACAGCGGCTCTGAGCTATGCCCTTTCGAATCATACCTACCTCTCATTCCTTCCTTACTTATTCATTGCCTCATCACTCATCTGCTCCCATCCATCCACTTGCTTACATCATTCACTACCTACTTCAAAACTACCTCCCCATGCACTTGCTGAATGAGGGATTCAGATTAATCAAGGATTTTATTTTTTTAAAATATACTATTCTTACAGTCCACTGATGGAGCTGCAGAAACCTGTGGAGCTTAGGAGGAGCTTATTGCAGGCACAGTCCTCACTTCCCAGAAACACCTCTTCAGGTACAGAGTTTCAGTCCTCTCCCTGCAGCCCATGGAAATCACAAATTCCACAGGGGCATGACAAATTTCTATGCTTCCACGAGATTTTTCACTCACAGAACATACAAAGCACTAACATTAGTCATAAAAAGAAATCATAGGGTTTTTTTGAGCAATCATGAAGTTTGAAGCAGAATATGCTCTACAACATGACCTCCTCCTTCCAGCAAAAAAAAAAAAAAATCAAAATTAAACTTTTTTGGCTTAAAACACTGACATAAGCATTTTTATGTATTTATGTATTTATTTATTTTGTGTTGACAGGTCAAAATTCTCTTGTTACAAGGTGTTTTCTAGTACTGAACTTACTCCACAGTTTAAAAACTTTAGATGGTACTTCAACTTATAGAACTTTCTAGTGTCATGCTTTTTCTTCAAGCACTGTCTCTTTTAGATACAGAAAATTCTCATTTTTATTGAAGGTTTCTAGCTACCATGATAGTTATAAGAATACCCAAGGCTTAAAAAAGACAAAAGCACTCCAAATATATCACATTTTAAAAATGTGATTTTATCCACTTTTATTTTTCTTTTACCCATGATTCCTAAGTGCTGTGATTGACAACATTAAATAAGAACTCACTAAAATGTGTTATTTTTCCTACCAATGGCCTTGAAATCTCACTTTATTATACTTTTTTAATTGCCAGATACAAAATTCCCTTTAAGGATCTCAGCTGTGAAAACCTCACCTGTAGTTCACTCCTCTCCATCTCATTTCTTATCTAGCAGCTGGTTTTAAAATGATTTTTCATTTCCTACATCCAAATGACTTACCTGAATAAAATGAGCAAGATAGTAAAAATACTGTTGGGCAGCATATTTGAACTTGAAAGAAAATTTCCTGGAGAATGAAGAAAATGGGAGTAAAATTGAATTTAAATGAAACAAAAGATTACTAATTATGGACTTCCTTCCACCATTTTATCCTTCACTTGCAGAATGGAAATATAATTCCCACTGATTTGTTTAAAAGATCACACCTCTGAATTACAAAACAGTACGTGCCATAGCCTTTTGAATAATTACGTTTGCCTAGGATCTATATATTGAGTTCCTGAAGGAGATATGTCTATCTTTCTGTGAACGTTATGATATATTGTACATCTGTTGACAGAAAGCATTCATGTTTACACAGCCAAACTCTAGGTGCCTTGTCTTTCCAGGTATAATGTGTATCTATGTTTATGATTGTTTCAGTTCATAAATATGATATGAATCACATTCAGTGCTTGCTGGTAATATCTACAGATGACTTACATGTATATAAAAATGAAGCTGTTCTTCTAAAAACAGCCCTGAGAAAAGGAAAGGTAGATTTAATTTCTATCTTTCCATTAGTATGGTGACTGGGCAGCATCACTGGAATTGTGTTCTGATTAGTTTATAGGCTCTTGTTTGCTGTGGACATTTCCTATCTCATAGGAAATAAGTGCTATCTTGTATATACATCGAGAGCTGCCACAGGTGGCTCAAGAGTAGACAACAACCCAGTCTTGCCCAGCTTCATCCCTCTCTCTGTGGACCTCTTCTACTCTATATTTTTATACTCCCTGACAAATCCAGGGCAGCAGTGGTACCAAGATATGTTGCTCCTTTTTGCCCAGACTACAGTAACCTGCCACCCACACGTTGCAGAGCAGAGCAAAGCAATAACACAACTGAAAGCTTGTAAATCATGGGCTAAAACTTTGAGGCAGTGAAAAGCTTAGAGAGCTGCTGGCCAGACTTTGCCAAAGACCAGAAGTCACAGGGAGGCACTCGGTAGCCATATGGACTGCGGTATCTGTCTAATCCGGCCAGTGCTTGGCTCTATCCTGCCCTTGGCCAGCTGGCAGGTAGGACATCTTTAGCTCACCTGGTAGAGCTGCTGTTTCTGGCTGTTGATGAGCCTGGAGCCGGGGCCTTGGCTCTGCTCCCCGCTGGACTCGTACAGAACAGCCAGGTCCCTGCTGCTGCCTGGCTGCGGCCTGGCAGAGGTGAGCGGCTCCTTAGCTGGAGGGCGACCATGGCGCCCAAAGCCAACACACATACACACACAGTGGATATTTCTATTCCCTCACATAAATTGCTAAACATTTGCTGCCAATTGTTTGCTAGAAGTTAAAGCCTAAAAGCCTTCTGCAGTATTTTTCTAGCTCTTTTTTTTTTAAATTTATTTCTTCCCCTCCAAATGAGGCATGAATATTGCCTTTGCTCTGAGCAGTTCACATTTTATTATTTTTATTCAAGGTGTTGTCTGGAAAAAAAAATGGTTGCTGCTAGTTCACTTACATGTAAAAAAAAAAGGAGAGGGGAGGTGTTTGTAGGCTGATGTTTTACTTCTTGTGTTAGCAAAGAGAGGACCTGGTTCCTCAAAGAGCTGAGACCTGCAGCCCTGATGCTGCTTGGGTCTCCAAAGGAGAGGGACTGACATTGTGGCACTAGCAGGAGTCTTCCCTGATCTAAGGACTGCAGGAATAGGGAAATGTTTGTCTCGAAAGAGCAAAGAATAATATTGCCCTTCTTCCTCATCCTTTTTGAGACCTAAGGACAATAAATGTAAAATGAAAACTACAGTATTGTTTAATATTTTGGTGATTGTCAAATTAGCCATCAGAGAGAATAGAAATTCAACTCTCTGAAGTTTCCATGTCTTTCAGAAAACAGGGAAAAAGAGAGCAAAGGTTTAATGTAACAAGACATTTCTCATTATTTCAGGCAACACATCTGTTCCATTCTTGTTGTAGTTAAAAAGAAGCTCTATGTAAGTGCCTTTCTCTTTCTGTCTTTAAAATCTAAATTATGATGTTTTGACATGGCTTTTCCATCTTTCTCAAATTCATTGACTTCAATGTGTTTTTGGTGTTTTTGTTCTTGGCATTCTCATACCATGGCAATTACAGAAGCCTTTTAATTCTTATTTTCTTTCCTTTTGTTGTTGTCAAAATACAAGATGGGGACCCCAGCTCTAGGAAGTACACTTACTTAAACTTTAGACATATTAGAGATGTCAACTTTTTTCTAGTTAAGGGGAATGATTTGTTGATGTAACTAGTAATTACATATAAACACTATTTTCAGAGTCCGCAAATTTTTTTCTATTACATATTTATCGCTTGATTTTTTCTTAAATATTTTTTTCCCTGGGGTGGAAGGTGGCCTTCTCTTAATTTGTTCACGGTGCTACCACTGTGAATTTACTACCAGCGAATACTTAAGACTAAAATGGTACACAAATCATTAGCACAAAGCTCACTGCAGGGAAAGATTTTGATTCCAAGTCTGGGCAGATGAGTAGAGGAAAATTGCTGAGTGGCTTAGTGGTGTAAATCTATACACAGGGCTTCTGTTCAAGTGCAGACTTCCTTGAAGATGGGTCCTGTTGTCAGCAGCATGTTGACAATATCACTATAAAAAGGGGAGGAGGTATTAAAGGAATGAACTCTGTTCCTGATTTTAGGTTCTGCATCAGTGGTCTGTGTCTTTTACACTGTTTAAAAACCTTTTGCTACCAACTGTATCTCAAACACTAAAAGACATGTCACTACCTTCAGTAGCATTGCTCTCAATTTCTGCTGGAATGAGAGGAATGTTGGCCTCACATTAGAAATCACATCTCTCCTTGTTATTTCTTATCAATAAAGTTGCATATAAAAATAATTAATACTTCCCATACTTAAAAACATTTGGTTTATTTGAACTGAAGACTATTGCACCACACTGACATCTTATTAGTTTACCAGGAAACATATAAACAGTGAGTTTGTGAGCCATGGTATGACAAAAATGGTACTTTCTTGTACAAAATGCATTGTAGAAATTGTTCTTTGTATTGTCTCTTATATTGTCTAAAGAAATCAAACAAATAAAAATAACTTTTGCTTTTTTTTCTCTTTCAGAGCACCTTCATATTTAAATATGAAATGCAGTTTTCTAAAATATAACATTGTTAAAGCAATACCAAGAAGTATAAGCAAATATATTCCTCACTGGTGACCACTGGCACATAATTTCATATGTATTCTATATATACTGGGTTATTATTCAGTTGTAACTTACTATACACATGTATAACTCAGCTTCTGCTGAAATCAGTGTGAAACTTCCTTTATTTAATGACTCTGCATCAACAAGGTTGTTCAAGTAATAAGTTCAATCTCTGACTTTTTTCAGTCAGAGATTCATGCGGAGTCATGCATACATGAGGTTGTGGAATAAAAGTTTTCTTGGAAAGCTTGATGCTTACAAATGGCAAGGCTGCAGTGTACAACAGAGCCCAAGTAAGTGTATAAAAAATGTACTATGCACATGAAGGGCACTTGCTTTAGAAGAAATTTTCATTTTGTAAGTGTTTATAGTGCTCTTTTTTAATACTTATGCACCCATCTCTACTACCAGCTGGGGCAGTGCAAAGGGGAAGGGCTGGATTTTGGCTTAGTGAGATGAATGGTAGTTCCAGCACTATATCTACGTTGTATCTTCACCAGATGTGAAGTTCCTGCCAGGGGCTGGCCCTTCACACACAGAGCTTGCACTGGAAGGTGACCCCGGAGGACCTCGAGCCTGCAGTGTGAGGTGGCTGCTCTGGATGGTGTCCCTTCAGCCTTGGCCCCATCAGGAGGGAAACCACTTTGAACGTGATTGATGTACTTGTTTGTACATCGTGAGTCTCCAAGTACAAAAGGCAAATGCACACCAAGACCAGCCTCCTCCAGCACAATAAATCTCTAATGCAGACTGACTTTTTGTGTTCCTCAAACAGTCATTCTGTAATCCACTTTAAAAGCATGTGATAGAGTCCAGTAATTTTCCCGAGATATTTCAATGATGATTTTGCAGTGCATGCCTTATAAAGAATTGGTATCATGCAAAAACAATGTGTTTGCACTTAAATATGGTATTTGTATTCCTGGTGCATAATAATGTGTTCATCTTGGTCAGATTTTCTTAAATTGGTGCTGAGAAGTCATGTTCATAATTCATATTTTTCACTTAAATGCCTGATCCTATCATTACATCCCTTGGGACAGGGTGTTGTTAGATGGTAAGTAGAACTGAAAAGCAGTCACTGGCTTCCTCCTGTTCATGACATGAAAATAGGCTCATTTTCTTTGCAAGTCATGGAATATATTGCTCTTCAGCCATTGCCCCAAAGTAGAATGCATTATGGTAAGTAACTAATGCTTAGATTTTTGAGTTTAAAAGATAATATCTTGTCTTTTTTTGAACCTTAAGCATTAGTCTCTGTGTTTGGAATGGTGATAATAATTTATGACTGTACGATAATTTTGTTTCAGAATTCAAGCTCTCATCTTGTACACACCCCAGATCTTTCAAGATCCTGATATCCTTTCAAGATCAAAATCTGTTCAAAAATTTGGAGAATTTCTGGGGGAAGGGAGGATGTGGTTCAAATTCTAGAAAGAACAAATTGTTTCTTTTATTATTATTATACCACACTTTATTACAAAATATACAAGAGTATTCAATATATCTTCAGATTTAAGGTTTAAAAAATATATTATATATTAAAGAAATAGGTTGTCTAACACAGGTAGGAAGAAAAGAATCCATAGGCAAGGGACAAGGCGCAATGTAATATGGAATTGACTTACTATCAAATGATTCATGTCTCAGCTGTGTGTGAAGTACAGATAGGAGATATTCCAGAGGAGAGCACACAGTGTTCCCTGGACTGCAAAGCAGCACAAGTCCTTAGGCCACAGAATGCTTTCGGAGCAGGCGCAAATGCTTTAAGCACTGTTACGAGCGGCAGAGGACAACCATTCCCCATTTTAGCTTGCTGTAACTGTAGCCCCTGTGCCCCGTGCAAACTGATGCCTCTCATGTGACGGGGGGTAACCTTGAAGGCACTGACATGTGCCAGGCGACCGGAGGCAGGATGCAGACAGTCCCCTACCAGCTCATCAGTGCGCTGTGACATTGCTACCCTTTAACCAAATTTTGGTGTTACGTTTTGTTCTGTCAGTTCTCCGATCAGCGCATTTTTGCCTTTCGAAAAATCTGCCTCAGGTTGACTAAATCAAGTATACAACATTAGCTTTTCTATTAAATATGAAGTGAAATGGTGGTATCATAAAATTGAAATGCTCATGAGAATTCATTGTCCATCCTAATAAGTTTGCATCACTTTTTGTCAAAGCAGCAAGAAGGGAGATAAAATTGTCCCTAATAGACCCACCTGGCCAATACCTTGGATACTTTTTAAAGAATCCTAAACTGGCATTTACATTTCTTAGAGGTATAGGCAATAGTGTTAAATCGCTGCTCAGCTCCAAAGACAGCAAAAAACTTTCAGCTCTCTGCCCATTACAAACCTGGAGAGAGGGTTATAAAGAAGTCTTGAAGCCCCTGCCAGAGATGGTCCATTTCATGCAAAACATTGCTTAAGGCTTTGACCTTAAGCCATAAGTGCAAATTTTTATTTTTTCAGGACAAATAGAAGCAGCCCAATAAGCTCTTTGTAAGGTAAAACATTTTTAGATCATGGTCACCAGCAGGTGAAAAATCTGCACTTCCCAACTGTGACTTGGAAGGCTGTGGGAAGTTGTCCTTATCTTGTCCTTGGAACCTTCTCAGCTGTTTGCCCTGAGTATAAGTAACAAAAAGGGCATGAGGTAGTCTTCAAATTTAAGACTAGACAGTAGACATTTCTAATCCCATAGGGTCAGAAAGTGGTTTAGGAACCACTGTTCTCAGACTCTCTTGTGCATTTTTTGCTTTCCCCAGTTACTGTTTTGCTTTCTCTCTCCTCATCACCTGAGCTTCCTGTGCCTGATAGCCTAGTCCTGAGGCTCCAGACGTTTGCCTCCTGCAAGATTGCTGGGAAATATCCATATTTCCAAATACATGAGTGTCTTTACAGCTCAGCCTATCCTTACGATAGTAAGGATATGCTTTATCATAAAACAATTATTTCACATATAAAGCTGCTTGTTTTTTACCAGTTACCAAATCTACCAACTGTCCTGGGGAGAGATATGCCTTTGTTGACACACATGGGCTCCATCTCCTTGCAGATACATCAGTAAAAGCACTGAAAAGCCATTCAACTCTCTTCCCATAACGTTTGTCAGGGGTTGTGATTTTGGTGATCTGGTGCCTTTCAGAAGACGGCTCACCGTCCAAAAGGAAGGGAGCACGGATGTTCGAGGGCTCCTGAGTGCTCCATGGCCGTGACGTTCTTGCTGCTAGGGGATTTCAGCCAGAGCGCTGCCTTTCAGAGATAAACTGCCAAGATCCCGCTTGAAGACTGGAAAAATATGCTCAATAGGTAAGTCCTTTAGTACGACAAGCCACAGGAATAAAATTTCCTTTCCCAAAGCTCCAGGACTCTAATTCTAGATAATTTATGCTCTTGTTTTCCCCAGTCTTGCTCTTAGTGGGTAGGTTCATGATGTGTAGGTTTTCATGAATGAGAAAAGATAAATAAATCCACTCAGCTTTTGCCCTCATCTGTGTGCTTGCGGAATGAAGACCTCAGCAGACATATAGTAATATACAGCTTCTGAAATCTAGGAACTATTCTTATTCACACCAGCTAAGAAGCTTGTCCTTTAGCATCGTGTTTCCTTCTTCTTCACGATTCAGGCAATTACTTTTATTAAATTCTAGTAATAAATAACAATCTATTTGTTAAATTTATCAGCATAAGTTTTAACAAAACAAGCCCTAATTATTAAGTTACAAGACCTGTAAGACAGGTCATCCCTTAATACAAGGACAATCAATCCTTAATACTTAACAAAACTGTTGGGAACAAATAGCAGAGCATTCCATAAAATAAACCTAAGTTTTAGTCCCTAAAATTTTATATCATTTCATGCTTACTGAAAACTCTGCCTTACATAATGCCTGCTCGGCTTCATGACTCATGCTGGGGAAACTGAGAACATTATTCTTAACCATTAATAAAACAGTGTCGAGCTTTTCACTGGTACTTAAACAGGGTCTGTGGTGATCTCCATTCAGCATACTGGGGTTTTTGGATATAACTTTGTTCTCTATCTAAATAAGCAAGTATTACTTTGCAGCAGAAGTTGAAGCAAAATGCATGCAATTGGAGCTATGATGATTTTTTTCTAGTTATAAATTTAGAAACTGAGGACATCCTATGCCTTTTATAAATATTATAACTTAAGCAGTTGCTGGAAAACTGGCTTAAATCCACAGTTTCCACATTTTTTAGAAATAATTAGCATGCTGCTTTTCTGTATATCAGGGAAAATAATTTCTGCCAATTATCTCCATGAAATGATTAATTTCTATCACAGAAACTTTAGCTGTTGACTACAATCACTTTAACTATAGCCTTAAATACTATCTGCTAGGCTTGCCAGTAAAGTTTGGCAGCTTTTAATTCATTTCTGTTTTATTTATGGAATCTATCACTTTCCTACAGATTTTTATACTGCACACAAGAAGAAATTATCTCTGAGAAATTAATTACAAGAAAATCCCTAGCTTGAGACAAACCTAATCCCTCAAAAATAATCTCTACCCTCTTTGGTTGGCATTTCTTACCTTTAGGAATTACGAAAACAACTCCTAGAGCTAAATATACTCTTTTTTTTTTAATGACTAATGAATTTCAGTGTGTCAGTCTTTGGCAGTACATCTTGACATGTTATGAGAAGGTTTTCAGTTTTTAGAAGAACTTGTGATTTCTTTTGATTTGCTGACATTTGTGTATCTGAAAAATAATACATTCAAAGTACAGTTTCGTGCTATAAAGCATTCAGTAAATACATTGGCTTTAGATATTCTTTCCCCTGTCTCCTTCTGATGTCCTGCGCAGAATGTCATTCCTTCAGCCCCGTTTGTTGGACCACACTGTGAATTGGAACATGGATACAAAAATCTTGCAGATGATAAACTCTTTGAAATGTGAAACCAGAGCACAAAAATTGCTTGGACACTGCAGCTCTTGCTGTTGCAGAGTTTGAAGGATCTTCCTGCCCTGTTTCTTCTTTTATTTCTAGAAGTCAGCTGAATCTAAATCTTTGCACTCTATGTCTTTTTATATAGAGCATTTTTGGAGCTATTGTTCACTGGATCTTCTGTTATGAGTGCAGTGTTTAGATGTTATAAAAATGGGGAAGCATTTGCAGGTAGATAAACCCTGTCATTCTCTTTTGCAACTCTATTTTTAGGCAAAGGGTTTAGAGTCATCTCTAAAATGATGTTGGTTTCATCTGACCAGAATCTGGTAATTGCTTTGTGAAAAAATGCGTCAGTCTAAATTTTATATTTTAAGTTCTGTTTTTGTTATTTATGAGTATGGCGCCTGGGGCTGAAATTGTAGTAATGCTAGAAAAGTGATGACTTTTCTTAACCAGATAAAGACAATCATCCTGTAATACATGAGGCAAAGGCTTATGCATCATAATATCATAATATCATCCAGTGCCAGAAGGACGCCTATTGCTTCCTTAGCTCCCCTGGTAAATTCAAGCCTGCCTAATAGTTTCTA
Source organism: Tinamus guttatus (assembly GCF_059628265.1). Taxonomy (NCBI): domain Eukaryota; kingdom Metazoa; phylum Chordata; class Aves; order Tinamiformes; family Tinamidae; genus Tinamus; species Tinamus guttatus. Next base: position 1,382,834 of record NW_028288581.1, on the reverse strand, counting down.
GAGGTGATTCCTGGTCAAATGCTCCACTCGGGAACGACACTACGGAGCAACTTAGGTAGCACCTTCAGTTAAAGATAACACACAGGGTTCTAGTTGGTGTATGATTAGTGGCAATCATCTCTGCATAGAAAAAATACATTCCTGCTCAGGCAGATTTAAATTAGGGAGTCTCGAAGACCCTTCCCGCTACTACAAACACTACCTACTACTCACTATTCGATCAGCAGTGTGTGCAGGCATGAAATTTAGAAAAGTAGTCAATCTTAATTTCTTTTTCTCCATCAAACACTACTTGATATGCTAAATTAGCTATTATGTGTGGTTGCATTATAGCATAGAATAGGTAGATTGCAAATCACAATTATTTGTGGGGCCACAGTTATTATAGCAGTAATTACTAGCAAATTCAAAAACACTAGTCTGGTAGTGCTGATTTTCTTCACAAGAGAACATCAGATTTTATATTATTCTGTTAATCTGAGTCACTTTGCTACAAGCTCTAAGCCCAGGGGTGTTTTGATAACTAAAGTCTAACTATATCCTCACTGATACAAGTTAGCAAGCTTCTTCGTTTTTTATATGTATGGATTGATAGGGCATCTGGGAAATGATTGTTCCTTAGGAGAAACCTGACATGACTACATGAAATAGTATTTTAAGACATGACAAAAGCATAATGCAAGCTGATGACATTAGCAATGATTTTAGCAGCTATTTGATTAATCTATGGCAAATGAGCAAGTGTATTTAATTACAGTTTTATGTGGTGTTGATACTTGTGCTATAAATAAGGGAATTACCTATGGGTCACTCCAATGTGGGTTGTGGAATTGTTTACTTGACATACTGATGTCACTAAATGATTACTCCAGATCACTGGGCGATGGTGGTGACTTTTTATAAGAAGGAATCATCTTTTTATGGAGTCAGTTTCTAATTTAGTCTGTGAATTCCTTTACTTCCAGATCTATTTTAATTGAAAGGTACTACGAGTGCATTTGTGCTGCTTATTTCTCCTTGCATAAAACTTAGACATAAATACATTGTTTTAGCATTCCAATTGCTGGTTCCTGATCCAAAACCTGTTTGAAGATTTGGAAGGGCAGTTCAGGTCTATTTATACTGCTTAATAACTGTGGGCTAGGAATGAATCTCTGCCTGGAAGGTTAAGCGCCATGGCCGACCTCTGCCCACACTGCCTCAGGTTAGTCCTCTCTTTGGAAGAGTTGCCTTGAGAGAGCAAGGTGGGACCGTCCATGCAGGGTGATGGAGCAAGCTAACCAACTAGTTGTGTGGATGATTAAGAACAAACTTAGGGCTCACATCCTGTTATTTAGCAGTGCAAGTGTACCTTCCTTGACCTCCATGAGGTCTGGATGAGGCATTTGCAGCAGTGTGTTCTTTGCTGCTGGCTCATCTGGGATAACATGAACCTTCGCATGAGGCAGATGTAGTGTTGACTGACAGTTCATAAGCCCTTCATGGAATTTGTTCTCTTGTTTGCACTATGTTTAATGGAAATAAGAGTTCAATGTGTCTAATTTGATTAATACTAGGTGAAAAGCATGGTTCTACTTGCTGAAAGACAAGTGCTGCGAACTCACAATTTCACAATACCTCAGCTTCAGTGGTAAGACTAGTTTAATAAGTTCCTGTCCTTTCTCCTCCTCCCATCTCAGTCAGCCCTTTTTCTGCCCCCAGTTGCTCATTCCCACACCCTGACCCCTCCAAAGCAAATGTTATTTTTAATCCAAATCAGTTCAGTGATCCAGTTTACATTGTCGTTCCACAAACAGTTGTGTTGACACAACTGTGGAGGTGGTACAATATGGTGAGGCAGGAATAAGTAGCCAGGGATAGCATATTGTGAAATGGCAGCCTGGAAGAGATATCTAGAAATGAAAGGCTTTTCAGACAGACTTATGGAACCACTGGAACAGTTCTGCATTACCAAATTAGAAGATAAAGTTCACTAGCAAAAAATCAACAAAATAAATCACCTCGTCACCATACAAGCCTAAAGCTGCAGAGCGCTTGTAGTGTTTTTCCTTTTTCTGGCTTTAGTTCTGTCAAACTGAGGCAATAGCTGACATGCTCAAAACTGTGTCCTGAATTATAAAGCAGGGTGCATATGTTATTGTTTTCCTCCCCTCCTCTCCACTCCCAAGTGGGTTTATTTTTCATTTTGAATGTGTATGTCGAACTCTCTGCCATTCTACTGTCCATTCTAATTTCTTGTTCAGTTTTATAGTCAGGCAATAATTAGAAACTACCACTAGGGAAAAAAACGCATTTCAGTTATTTGATATCATCCAGCCTCACATAAAATATAAACTCCTGAAAAGTAGCAGCGAGAGAATTGCAGAGAACCTATTGTTATCTCTGACAAATTCAAAATAGAGCATTAAACTCTGTAGCTTAGAACAAATGTTTCATCTCTTAACAATCTCCAGACAAAGTACATCAGGACCTAAAACAGAGAAAAGCAAGCTTGTGTTTCCTCTTCTTAAAGAAGTCAAATGAAAGGAACTCAGCAGAATGCAAAGCAAGGAAGGCAGTTATACAAAAGAGATTCTTCTGAAACCTCATTGCTTCCATTGACTAAACCCTCAAATTTGGAAGTTTATGAAAGGACAAATTTGTCAGAGGAGAAGCTGATATAACACTACAAGTAGGTTTCTTTAGTTTCCCTGCCTCCTTCACTACATCATCACCTAAATTCTGGGGGAAGGAAAGAGGGAATGAGCAGCAGGGAGGTGAGGAGAAGACATGACTGCCTAAAGGGGCGTCTAGTGGCATGTTGTAGTTTTGCTGAAGAATACTTGATAATCTCAGCCTTTATAACACCCCCAGGCTTCTCTCTTCCATCGAACTTCTTTGACTCAAGGGATGGAAACAACCTTTCAGAACTTCATCAGATTTTCCAGTGAAAGTGAAACTCTAATTTTTCAAGACTTCAGAAATGAACCTGATTACCTCTCTACTTGTTTGTTCGCTTGTTTGCTTTTAATTGCTTTTTATAGAAACAGCTCTACATAGATAAGGCAGAAATGGCAGAAGATTTATTTTTCCCTTGTGTGCTAACATGCCACCCAGGCCCACAAGATAAGGAGAGAAGACAAGCAGTGAAAGGGTTACATATCAAATCCTGTTCTTTTTTTTTTGATCAGGAATGTAGTGGGAGCAGGAGGGAAGTAGGATCACTAGGCTTGAATAAAAACGTATTTACAAGAATTTTTGTCTCTAAAATCTTTTCTGTGACATTATTTAACATAGATCAAATTCCCCTCCTCTTACATACTCGGCAAAATCAGGTGTTTAAAAAGTTACTTCATGCTTCTGTTTCCTTTGTGGTGCTTTGGTTGGTTGTAGTAATTTCATGATTGCTTTTCAGTGACACAGAGGTATCAAGTCTGTTTTATTTGTTTATCAATAGCATAACGAATCGAATTCAGCAGACTGTTAATTCTGCCTTTTTTTTTATTGTAATTTCTGACCTAATCTGTGGCAAACGAGTTCTGGCACATTTATCTGATGACATTTTCCTCCTTTGCCCTGCTGGTCTTTGTCCTGACTCTCAGTTTGTCATGGCCCTGGGGCATTGCCAGCTTTCCTGTCCTTGTTCCTGTCCATGCCTCTCTGCCCTACTCCTAACTCAGCCCAGCTTGGGGCTATCAGACCCTGCCTCTGTCCCCATGCAGCTCCAGTTACCCACAGCCGGCGTGAAAGAGAAAGTGATTTTGATCTCATCCAGCCTCTACCTGGCTCTGTTAGGACAAATCCTGCTTTTAAGCTAGGGCTGAACTGCAGTAGCTGAGGTGTTGGCATATGTCCCTGTTTCCCATCTCTTTCATGAGTCTTCTGATCTGAAAAGGATGAGTGTCCAGTCTGGGGGTCATCTCTGAAACCCCAGCACCAAGATCCAGCAGAGCTCATCAAATTCTAGCTGCTCCTAGCTTGTTTTTGATGAATTATTTTTGAAATGATTAACTTCCCAAAACTAGCCCACAGTGTGGAGAACCCTTAAAGCCATTTGACTTTTCATAGTTTTGAAGGTCTTCTGCAGAGTCCATGGCAACCTTGCAATCCCATTTGAGTATGAAATCTGGTCTTTTCCTTCTTTAACTTAAAAAACAGCCAGCTGTCTTTCTCTTGAAAGCTTTCCTCAGAGATTGTGAGCTACAAATGCACTTGTTTATCTTAACTACCCAGATATTTCTTTGTAAAGTGGCCACTGTCAAAGCTATCCATATTTAAATGTGAGTCTAAATAATAGGACTTCCCACTGAGATGTCGAAAACAGCTGAGCCTACCTGGAAAACACACTGTGAGAAGAGATCAGAGCAATTTAAAGTCCATATCACTAAACTAGTATCATTAACTAGCAGGGAGTAAATGTTATCCAACGGTCGGGTAGGTATGCCCTACATACATATTGCCCATATCTAAAGGCTAGGTATTTGCAGGATTGTTACTGCTGGTTGTAAACTCAGTCACAGACTGAATACTCTCTTTTTAGCTATTCCTATGTACTGTGTATATAAGTACTGTGCATTTCAGAAAAGTAGCTAATTATTTGCTCAAGCTTTTTGTCTATTCTGTGTCAATTACCTCTCAATCTAAAAAGAAACTAGGCAGCAAAGGGTTTTGTGCAATGGTGGAGCAAAACCCTTTTTTGCATCAAAACATTTTTTTTCAGAGGGAAAGTGCAAACTCAGCTCTCACTAAGCTGTGAATTCTGGATCCAGGCAGAAAGTTGAATACACAATAAAATTAGGAACTGGCAATAACAATTGTCTCATCTGAATTAAAATTCTAAAGGTTTCTAGGGCACTATAACATCAGTGGAGTTGAGGCTAATACTAAACTTGTTCTTAGGATTTCTTGCATTGCAGGGGTTCCATATCATAGAAAATAGCAGTTTAGGTTCTCCAGGTGAAGAAATGAAACATACAGCATCTAAGGATAGAGGTCCATGAAGCCTTTTTCCTCTGACAATGTTTTCCTCTCTAGCTGCTTGTTTCCACTCCCTTGCTGGTGCTTATCACCTCAGTTCTGCCAAGACTGTCATTGATAAGACCTTGTTGAACTGTGTGGGATGAGCAGAATGATTTAAGCTTAAAAAAAAAATCCAGAAAAAAAAAAAAAAGAAAGTCTTTTCAACCCAGATTACTCCACTAATCTAATTTAGAGCATGGCTCTGAACACACGTTGTCCTGGAACACAGGCAAGCCAAGGAGGTGATAAACTGTGGTACAAGGGAGGGAATGAATAACTGGGGTGAGAAAGGATGGAAATCTGTTAAATTGATTTTTCCACCACAGAAAATGAAGTCTGGAACAGCCTTACAACCCTTCTCTGAGTAGGGCTGGGCAATATGAAGATTAAAAAGCACTGACAGCTGCCAGGGCTCATCTATATGAATATCCCACAGGATATACTGCAGAAGCTGTGCAACAGCAGGGAATACAGTGCTGTGAAAACAAGGCTTCTGAGGTTAAGCATAGTTTGTCTACAAAATTAAAATAAGTCTGTCCTATAGGAACAAATTGTAATTTTATTTTTCTAGGGGAAAACTAGAACAGGTGTTTTTAAAGGAGGTTTTCAGCTGTGTAAATCATATTAGAATATCTTACCTAGATTCCAAGAGATCTATGAGAAAATCATTAAGGGTTAAAAATGGAGTTTGACTGTAAGATTTTGAAACTTTAAGGGAGAATCTTCCTTGGGCTAGGAGAAGAGTCTTGCCTGGTAAGGCTGTGTGTGCTTTTAATATGTTAGTTGTCTCTGCTAAGTCTGTGGTGTTTTTAGTGCAGATGCTGATTAAGAGCTTAGACTTACGATCACTTTTTAAACAGCCACAGCAGTTTAAGGTGTTTACATTGGCCTTGTGCTTTGGTGGGGGAATCGTCACCCAGCAGAGGTGTTGGGAGGGATCTAGAGAGGGTTTCCTAGTCCCGGGGCAGTGGGGTCAGTGCCTATTTGGGTGTCCACAGTGAAGCAAGGGGGACGTGCTACTAAGTGGTCCCCGATGTGGGCTGAGCTCTGGGGCAATGACCTGCGGCTGGGGAGCTGTGAGGCACCTCAGGGAGCCTCACTTCAAGCACTGCAGTTTAGATCCAGAAATGACCACCTTACAACCCCGATTAGATGATAATCCCTTGTGCTTCCCCTCGCTCTCCTCCTGCCTGGATTAAACTGAAGTGAAGGAGAGATTAGGAGATTAGACTACTGAATGCTAAGCTTGAGCCCAAGAACATCCAAATGCATTTGCAATGAGTAATGTATAAATGAGAAAGCAAACTCTGAAATAGCAGCAATACTGTTATTAGCTTTGCCATTGGTAAATTGCATTCATTGCTCCACACTTATGCTGAACAACCATGGCCTCTAATAGACTACAAAATTGTCGACTGCTGGTTGAAAAGAAGCTTAAAATGCATACTGATTTGGCAGTAATTTATTATTGGTCATTCTATGAGAAAGCATGGAATCAGCTGAATACTTCTGTCATTAATAAAGCTATAGCTAAATGGGATTCCACAGGATTTTGCTATCATTCAAATAATATTAAACATGCTCTTAATAACCTTGCACTGTTAATAACTTGCTACTGTTAATCTCTGTATAATGTGAAACCACAAATTAAGAAGTCTTTTCATGTAGGGGGCAGAACTTCATTTAAAAACCTTGGTGATGACAGAACCAGACTGAAATAAATCCACTTTCCAAACAGTCAGCTAGCGGATGCAGAGATAAAAAAGAGCTTGTGAAGACAGCAGCAGTGCAATGTCAAACCTATTTTTTTGCACAGTTTCCTACACAAATGTTCCCATTAAAACCAGGAATGTAGCAGCAAAAGAGTGATCTGTGCATGGTGCAAAACATAAATGGTCGAAATGATCAATGAGGCTGAAAAAAAAAATTCTATCAGGTGAGATAGAGAGTGAAGACTAATTAGCTCTGATTTATCCTACATTAAACTTTGGAAGTCCAGTAGGCCTGACAGATAATGACTATCCTGTTCACTTTTTATTTTATATCAATTTAGAAGCCACGATTTAGGTTGATTTTACAGGTACTGCTCTATCTTAACTTACCATTTGCACCTATCTTAATTTTGATTAACTTAAAAATGGAAAATGGTTCTGATTTTGTTATTTTTTTTTTGATTCCTAAGTGCAACAGCCTGTTTTACTTTAATAGGGTAATTGAAATTCACTGAAATAAAAGGGCTTATTCAGCTAACATGTCCAGTTAGTGTACCCCAGCCATACAGCCTGGACAGATCGCAGCATTGGCAAAAACATTTTTTTGGCAGCAGTCCTTTCAGAAAAACATCTTTCTTTTGTTTTTTTTTATGTTTTGGGGTTTTTTGGTGGTGGGAAAGGAGTGTGGAAAATAAGGCTGTTTTCAAAATATCAGCAAGATTTATAGGGTGAAGTAATTTTAAAATATTTTTAATTATTTCCCAATTAACAAAATATAGAATTTATTCCTAGGAAGCCTCTGCCTCTTGCGCCGTTAGCCCATCCCAGCTCCAACACTACTGTGACTGTTTTCATAACAAAGTAGTGGAATAGCATGTACTGTGCAATGCACTTTTTCAAGTCTGACATTATGCAAGATGCCATGGAGAGGAAAGAGGAGAGTCAGCCAAATGCAGGCAGGTCGTTCTGCCATCCGTTGCTTGCTGTTCCCACTGCCTGGCCCTGCAGGAGTATTTTGGCTACATGAGAGGATGGGAGCTGGTCCCTGCTCCTGGAGCCAAGTGGCTAGAAAAGCCAAAAGCTGCTGGATGCTTCTGTGCCGCAAAACGTTTTGTCCTGCAATCACCATGGCCCTAGGCCCTGAGACATAATTCCCACTGTTCCTCTGGGAATGGCTTTTGGATCAAAACGTCTAGAATAATGTAAAGGCTCTGCAGGCATTGACCAAGGTGACACGGCATCCTCCGCTTTGAGGAGAGCGCTCAAGAGAGCTCCTGGATAGTGCCCCATCTGCTGAAATGTGCCTGAGCGTTGTGGAGAGATTTTACTGGAGCCAGGCAGGAAATCAACACCCAAGCAGTGTCCATGACGGTGGGGGCAAAGCTTAAGTTTGGTCTATGGCCCTTTTATTTAGTCCGTAGCTGTGCCTGTCCTGTCCCCAACACAGTAGTCTAGACTCAGTCTAAGAGAGCTCATTTTCCTCAGCCAGTCGATTGGGATACGGTTTGAGTGTAGCCATTTTATCTTTGCAGATACCTGAACAACCCCAAAAGATAAGATAGCCAGCAGAACAAATATGGGAAGTGTATTCATGCAGGGAGTCACTAAAAAGTGTAAAAAAAAAAAAAAAACACATAAGCTATTCTGTTGCAAATGATAGAACATGTGTTATGAATAAGAAGAACCTAAAGAGTGGTATTTGGCTCCCTGTTTTTACCTTCATTTTCTGGGTATCCATCTTCAAAACTCCTGGAGTCTCCTCAGCTGAATGCTAAGCACCAACAGTTGCAGCAGAAGTGAACGGGAACTGGGCTTGTACCTTACAAAGACCTAAAAATTCCTAGGCATTTTGAAAACCAGAAAGGCTAAAACAAAATTAGACTCTTTTTATTTTATTTCCATGTCTACACTCACAATATGTAAAAGGAGGACAATAACACCACCAGGGTGTCGAAAAGATCCTTTTCAATGAGGATCTCATTTTGGTACTCTTTTTCTCTGCAAATATTAATGAATTTGAGATCCTCATTGAAAAGCCCATGAGAAAATGAATGATTCTCTACTTAGCACAGCATTCAGATGGTGTGCAGTAAATAATGAATAGGGCACACATTGAAAGATGAGTCTTAAAAGAAATATTGAATAACTACCCACTCACTGAGCTCTGTTCATCCTTTCCCAACTCTGCATTCTGCTATCTGCACTTCCCTTGATGTGTGTTAAAGGAAAATAAATACTGTCTGACTTTGGAGCAGCTGAGTACCCTTAATCTCAACTAATTTTAGCCTATAAAATAAGATGTCCATTCTGTGCTTCCTCTCTAGTCAGTGAAAAGAGATAGGTACCTTAGGTAGCCATTCATCACGCTACCTCTGACATTTTTGTTATGATGGGATTATCACCGTCTGGTGGTGTCTGTCTCCTTCCTGGACACACAGCTGGGGAGTGCAGAGAATCAATTTGGCTTAGGCCTGTAGCACTGAGATGACTTCAGTGTTTATAGGAATCCCACCCTAAATTTCAATCTGACTGGTACTGTGTGCTGTCCCAAAGCCAGTAGATCATTTTAACTGCCTTGTTTTCCTCCTAGTTTTCTGTGAATCAGGATCTGTTTTGCACTGTTAAGTAAAGGTGCTGATATTGGCATTAGCCCATCATTGACAAGATGCTTCAGAGATGCCATTCATGTGGCAGCTGGAGAGTGATGGAGCAAAGCTGCGTTAGATGCAGAACAGCTGCTCGTGTTGAGTGGTATTGACTGAAGAAAGAAAGATCTTTCCTTTTCTTCATCTCCCTGTTTGTAGAGGGCTCCTTCATAGTACATGTGCTCTTTGGAGAAAAGTACATCATTTAAAGAGAGGTTATTCTTCATTAGTAAACAAGCATTTTTTTTCTTTAATTCCAGGCTTCATTCATTCATATCACAAACATGACCTTTGTATTATTTCAGGATGAGAAATCAAACATATTGCACAAACTGTCAGCAATCATGCAGAACTGGTAGAGAAATTTTATTTTGTGATTAATCACATATGTATCTTTAATCTAACATGGAAGGGAGAGATAAAACCTCAAAGGAAATAGACTTGGCTGCATTTAGACAGGAAAAAAAACAGCCTAACAAAAATTCTTCCAGGGATTAAATTTTTGTTATTTGTTCTATGCATTGTCTTTTTGGTATTAAAATAAAGCTGTGAGGGCTTACCTCTGGTATTATGAAGTAATGAGTCCGGATTTAAATATTTTTTGGTTCTCATGAAACCAATTCTGAGCTCAATTCCAGTTCTATAATATTTGCCGTTGGTTCTTTTGTCTTTCCTGCCTTGTTATTACCATGGCATCTTTTGTGAATGAAATTCATACTAGTATTTTTCTGACAGTAAAGTTGGAGAATTTATTTTCAAAGGACATTTCAGACGCTGTAGAAAAATATAGAATAAAGAGGTTAATTAATAGCATGCTCAACAATCAATCATCTTCAATTAAAATTTAGCTATAGTTAATGTAGGCATGCAGTCACAAGTCTCTGTCAGTCTCTGTACTCTAGGGACAAGTTGAATACATAATGCAAATCCACCCTCCTTCTCGTCGTAGTATTAATATTCATTCTATTAAATTTTCATAGTAGATGAAGTTCCACATTTTACTTTCTAACAGTAACTTAACATAGCAGGTTTTAAGCTGTTCCTTTCATTTGTTTCTTCATTCACTGAGCACTTAGGTTTCTTGTGTCCCTGATCAGGCAAATACTTTACCACTGCTTACACTAAGCAGGTCTAATGCATCCTATAGTCAGTGCTGAAAACAAATCAATAAATAAAATAAATGACCAAAAGAGACATTACCCTTGATAACTCCTCAGAGCTCACTGTTCACTGTGGCTTTAAAGATATTTTAATAAAAAGTGAGGTGGGTTCTAATCGACATCTCTGTTGCCTCTAGAAGTCAAGTTGAACTCAAGAAGGACATAAACAAGAATGATATTTTAACTGCTGTTAAGATACACCTGGTTTTATGCTTCTGTGGTGATCTGCAAAAAGTTATTGCTTGTAGAGTGGGATAACCTGTCGTGAATCTCAATAGACTGATTTGAAATGGTCACCACTTTCGATGGTCAAAATCTTTACTGAGGGTTAGTATTCAGGGATTAGAGTGGACCACATTAATGTCCTTCATTTGCTTCAGTGGAAAACTAGCTTGAACTCAACTACATGGCTTGGTGCTGCAGTGGTTGAAGAATCCTCATGCAGTTTGTCCTGCTGCACAGAGGGTGTCAGAGAGGGATCAACTGTCCATGTCCAGCTCTCTGGTGACAAGTCACCAGAGAGTCTTCAGGAGAAACATTTTCTAAATAATACCGTGCTTTGAATTTGTTTTATATCTTTCTGAAGGCATCTAAGGTAGTGAATGGCATAATGCTCAACCACCATCAACTTGTATTTACTTCACTGATTAATTAAACTAGCAATTTTACCCGCACATGCACGATGCAAACTTGAAGCTATGAACAGCCATCTTTTTCTGGGTTTTACGGTGCTAAAGGCAGCAGTGCCTACCACACAGATGCTTAGCACTATCGTAACACTGTCTGCAGAAGGAGTTGTGTGAGTGCTCTTTAACCTCCATCAAAGTCAGCCTGGCTGACTAGTGCTAACCACCTTCCGCTAGCAGAGCTGCTTAGACGATAAAACTATGAGTAAAAGGCAGAAATAATGAGCTGAGAAAGAACCACCTTTTGCCAGAACAGCTGCTTGGACAACTATCTGCTACAGCAGAGGATTTTAATGTGGAATGGTTGCAAGAAACTAAAGCACTCTCATAAATGTTGATACTCGATGATATTAGTTTGGATTCAAGAAGTTTTTAATGATTGATGGCATTCAGGAGAGTTAATGGTCAGTCACATACTTGCCATCAATAGGCAAGCAATAGGATTGCTACTCATGTCGGAGGCAAAGATTTATATAATGTATCAAAAAAACAAAACAAAACAAACTTGCTTTTTAAAACATGTTTTGATCAGAACATATTTTTTAATTTGAGCTTTGTGGAGTGGAACAATGGACTAATTGATTAACCTTTAGACGTAGCAAGTAGATTAGATTAGATTAATTTTAATACACTATAATAGTAACTCATCAGTCCTAAATTACATAATATACCCTTTCTAAAATGCTGTTTTAAATATCAGATATTTTCATTTACTGGCAATGGCTAGTTTGAAAAGAAATGTCGTATTATGTGGTTAACTTACTGAAATGCATGATGCAGCAGCAATAAATCAAAACTAAATAAACGATTTTGTTTATCACGTAAGACATTTCACTCCATGAGTCCAGGCCTTAATGCTGATTTCTTTCATGTTGACCTTTGCTCTGGTCAATTGATTCTGCTGTCACTATCTGCCAATTTTCCCTATCTGTTCACGCCGCATATGCTGTCCTCTCTGCTGTATTTTTCACCACGTGGGCTTCTTTGTCTTCATCAGCTCTCCTTCTGGTAAAGCTTTGTACTTAGCTCCAAGCTAAGAATCAGTGAACTCTCCCTTATTTTTTTTACCTTTTGCTGGGCAGGGGGTTCTCCTGAAAGGACTGTCAGGTTTTATACTGTGATGTTTCACTTTGCTGTTTTTTTTTTGATGTTTTCACTTCTTTCCTGCTTTTTCTTTCCCCAGCTCTGTTTCAGATTAGTCTACGGTAACATAAATTATTTTTTACTTAATGAACTAAAAACCTATGGACAGATATGTCGAGGACTTTATGAGATCTGGACTAAATTTTGAGCAAGAATGACTTATTGTTCTTGAGTGAAAACCAGGGTAAAGATAGCAGTTTTATTTAATTTGGTATTGCTAAAAGATAAGCCTAGAAATGAGAATTCTTAGAAACCAAACTACAAAGAACTTTGCAAGAACTTATGAGCTAAAACTCTAGTGTCATTTCCTTTCTTCTCTTCAGATTCTTCTTTCTTCTGAAACATTCAGATTTTTTTTTCTTTTCTTTTTGCCATCATCTCAAACAGGACTAAAGAAAATACACTCTCTTTTCCTGTATTGAAACAAAGTGTGTTTTGGGTTGCCAAACAGCACACAACTCATGCTATTCCGAAGTAGATTTCTGAGTGACATTTTGAATTATGTATTCCCACTATTGTGTCTAACCCTTTTCCAGTCTCTAATTGTGGGTCCCTTTTTGTGCATGTTAAGTACTTTTTCATCTTGACTGAATTCTAATTTTATCTGAACCTTTGCAAGTATGTATGCTAATTATATAAAAAAAAATTTTGCATTCATTTTGAAACTGGAACATGTTTTCAACAAAATGCTTCAGTTTCATAAATGTGAAATTGCAACTAGTTCCAGCTTTGTCACTCAAAAAGATTTTTTAGGTTCACTCAAAAAAAGTTTTAGATGTTATATCTTCAAATATACTTATTAAAATAGACATGAAATTTAATCTTTTTGGGGGTAGTCAACAGTAGCATTCTTGTTCATAAGACATAAATCACTTTTAAAAGACAAGCATGTATGCATTCCTAACACAAACTGCGGAATAAATTATAAGACAAACCTAGGGGAAAAAAAAGAGAGAGACACAGTATTCTGGAGTAATTTTAAGAAATCATTTTGAAAAATAGTCACAGTGTTCCCTCTACTAATTTTTAGGAACTATCAAAATGTAATTGAATTTTAGTTTTATATATTTTAAATGATCTGACTCTACTTCTGATTACACACATAATAATAGGTATTATTTTAAAATGAAAGGAGCTACAAGGAAGATAGCCTTCTAATTATTTCTCACCTAGTACTACAAAAAGGGACAATGAAATACAAACGATCACTTGAAGACTTAAGTGCTTAGTTATTAAATGATTGAAAGTATAAAGGAAATAACTAATTTTAAAGTCAATTTGAAATGTAATTGCCCATTATGCCATCAGTGATCCAGGCATACTATGATTTACTAATGAAAAATTCAGTCTTGTGTTAGGAAAGAGAAGACTTATGTCATTAGCTGCTACACCTCATTTGCATTGGTTTTCAATAGAGATAACTTGATGCAAGCTGGAGAGAGTGCATTATTTTGAACAATTCAAAAGTTGTTTAACTTTATTACAGTGGTTTAACAATGAAAAAAATTGACAAATACATTATGTTTTAATTTAACTGAATGTAGGTCTTTATTACAGTCCTTTTGTAGATAAACTTAAGCTAAAATTATCTTGTAAGTAAGTAAAATTAACAGTGTTCCTCATAAAAAAGACAAACACAGTAATAACTTTCTACAATTTCTACTGTGACAATATACAGCATTTCACTATTTCTTGAAATCAAACAGGTATCAGGATAATCGAAAAAGTTTCTAGAACAATGTACTGAGAGAGATTAATAGTCCGAACTGTTTCACAGAAGAATTTCATCAGTCTGTAGAAGGGATGGTAGTGTTTTCTTCATTTTTGATTACACACTCACACATGTATATACATACCATAAAAATATACATATATATATATAAAAATATATAAATGTGTGTAAGGAAAAGTATATATAATATGTGTGTGTATATATATAAATATATATATATATATTTAATGGTGATAGAGGATTCTGACATGAAGACTTAGACAGGTCCATCATTCTTGTATGTCTTTACTACCAGTTCTTACGCTGAGGAAAACTAAACCAAACACATATACTCAGGTAGATTGTATGTTGTAAAATTTTCTAACCACCGAAGAAAAAGGAGTAAGGAGCCCAAAAATGATTAATGCATGAACATCTGAGCAATGTTCAGACAATTAAGTAATAATCAAAACCTTCTTAAACATTTTCCTTGTGATATAATGGAACCTTTGAGCAATGCATTATTGACTTAAAATACTTTTGGCCAGCCTTACCCAGAGCCAAAGGGACAAGCCTATCTTGTAAATTGGTTGTTCCTGTCATGAAATTCTGATCTATCAGTGCTAAAGGAGTATTCCTCTGACACCACATACACAGGACAGAAGAATCGCCAGTCTAATTAGAAACTAAGTATTGATCTCGGAGCAGCTTAACATTTTTTTTCTTTTTCTTCTTCTTGCAGCCCATGCACTTTTTCCCTGAAAAAAAACTCAGGAAGATGTTGTTTTACAAGTGGAATAATGTCACTGAAATACCCAAATGTAAACTGTATGGGGGACATAATGCTTCCTAAGTATCTCAGTCACCCATGCTGCGGATAATGGTAGGACACTGAGACAATAACTTTATCCATATGTGTTATTTCTAGATTTTCCTCAGGCTCTGTTTGGATGGCACAGTCAGTTCTGTCTAGTACTGACCAAAAATACTGCTACATAATGCAGAATATTGATGTAGTAAAAGCTTAGTCCATTCAAATTCATTCTTAAAATATTGAGTGTTTAATTTATTTTATAATTTTATAATTTCATAATTTTATGTCAGTTCAGGTCTTCTCGCTCTATTCCACTCTGATTTTTAACTGAATTAAAGTCATCTGTCCTATTGCAATTAGCATAAAGCCAACATAAGTGCATTAAAATCCTCCTGAGTCTTACACTCTTCTTTTCTGGTAGCTCAATAGTCATGATCATTGGCCCACACCTAATTTAAATCTGCTCTCTTTCATTGGGCAATATAATAACAGGAAGACTTAGAATATTTAGCATAGGGCTTATGAAGAACAACTTAGATCAGCATACTTAAAAAAAAAAAATACTCAAAGAACTTTTTACTAAAGGGAGACAAAATTTCTTTGATCACAAAGACACTGCAGTCTTTCTGTTGGGGTATGTTTTCACTGTGAGTTGCAGCTGATCTTAGACCACACTACTCATGGAAATGTTCATTTTGTTCTGACATTGCATTCCCTTCTGCTTCTCTGTGCTCTGTGTGGCTGATCCCCCTGAAAATCAACCTTTTATTTAGGGTAGGATCAGCTTTTCTTTAGTGAGATCAGCAGACCGATCCAGATCACTGCATGAGTCAGAGCAGTAGGAGCATCAAGTGCCTATGACCAAGGGCAAGAGGAAAGAAAGAACTGCACTGCCAATGGCAGTGGCTTTTCAGATGATCTTAAGCTGATTGTGATATTGTGCATGTGAGGTGGTTATAATATCTTTCATTAATTATCTGAGGACTTTCAATCTGAGTTTTGATGCAGCAGTGAGCCCTTTTCCTGAAGCTGTAACGCGACCTCTGCCAAAAGAGTCTTTTGTTCTTCTTTACAGACTGCCAGTTCATTGGCTTAGGTTGTGACAATTTGATTGATTGAAGACTGAGAGGTTTAAGAAGGTTTTTGTCTGTCGTGATTTTAAGGAATATTGTTATTGATTTCTCTGAAATCACAAGTGAAAAGGACCCCCACCTAAAAACATAAAAATGCACCTGAAAATATTTTTCCAATCTCCTAAATGTAGAGGGATGAAATATGCTATATTTGCACCCAGGGAGCTAATAGTGCAAACAGATCAAAGGGGTGGAACATTCCTGGCGCATCAGGGTTGATCTTAATGAGACATTAAAGATAGAAAATTGGTGTGATAAAAGAACACAGGTTGGAATTATAAACATGTACAATGTTATGTGGGGATCTGGATGCAATGACTATATATTTGAGAAAGTAGGTAAATAAGACACAGTAAGGGAAGTCAAGGAGCAAGAGCGATACAGGAAAACTTCTGACCAAAAGAGGTTTATTTTTTAGCAGCTGCAATTTGCTTTGTTCTACTTAAGGGAGAAAATGCTCTGAAAACAACCAATAAAATAAGATTTTTGATAACAGAATATGGCAACAAATATGCTTAAACAATGATAATTCCATTCGTTCAACTTCTTTTTTTTAAAAAAAAAACTCAAGTCTCAGCATCAGTAAGTCATAAAAACTTTAACAATATGTTGGCTCCTGACAGACAACAACAGATTCAGCTGTAAGTCAGTCAGGAGTCCATACTCACCAATAACACTCATAGCGAAGAATGGAAATAATGCACAACTCCATGTTGCTGTGGTTACAGCAATAGCAGAGTACCAGAGCCACTTTCTGGCTCGAGTATGGCCACATGAGCAGCAATAGAAGTAGTTGTGTTTACCTAGAATTACTCATAAAAGTTAAGTGACATCAACTGAAAGTACAAAATAAAAGCAGATAAAAGAATGTTTTGAAAAGAGCACTACTGGGGCAACTTAGGATAGCATTTCTCTCGTCCCCTCTGCTTTTCTGAAAGAAATTGCTGTCTCTTCATAAACTTGGCAGAACAGATACTAAGTTTGTCTTCAGTTGCCATAGTCTCAGGCTTGACATATTGCCTTAAATGGCCACCAGTTCCAATTTAAGATAATGTGCTGGACTGTGGGCTGGTGTGGCTGAGAAGTAAACAGGGTGTTTTTGCTGTAGGCATGGTAACATCCATAAAGAGGTGCAGCAGAGAGCTGGGGGCCGTCACTTCTTAAATGGTTGCAGCATGAATCACCAAAGGTGTCCTGGTGGCACCCTACTTTAAGACATCTTTAATACAGTTTGTTTGCTGTTGTTTACAAGTAAAATAGCCTTTTGCTTAATTCTCTTTTGAGGATAAAGTTAGCAATAAGTATCCTGAACCTTAATCTCCAGCATCTCATGTGGTAAACAAATGCTATGTTATACCTGGACAATCAAATTCCCTTCACTCAGTGATCATAACATATTTTCTTAGCACCTCTGTTTTTCTCTTTCTGAGCCTTATCAGCACAATAGCTAAAATGGATCCTCTTCCTGAGAAGACTGGCATGTTCTCATAACAAGACCAGTAGTGCAAACGTCTACTGCTCAGTAAATTGCTGAAAAATATAAGGAATAGAATTAAAAAGTTAATTTTCCCTGGCAATTTAATCCATCCCATTCACATATTACCTCTACTATTAGGATGCTTTACTTGACTTGCTATTTTACTCTTAATTTCTAGATCATACAAATCTGTAGTGGTTTATCTAAAGTTACACTTAAAGCCTCATTACATTCCCATTAAATTCAGCAAAAAATACTTTAATTGTTTCAATGTCTGACATAAGCTAAGACAGTTCAAACTGGTTTATCTGCACTGGTGTAGGTATGCCCTGCAAGCCTAAAACAAAAGCAGAGATTGTGTACTTACAATGTAACACAATTTAGGAACTCTAGAAATCTCACACGATGTCCATTTGATTCTATTCTTGTCACTGAAAGTTTAGACGGATGACATATGAACACATAAGGACATAAGGAAGCACATAAGCACATAAGGAAGTTATCTTCTGTAGCTATTTGTTCCTTCACCTTTCTTTTTTTTTCCCCTCTCCAAGTTTATCACCTCCTCAGGATAAAAGCAACCCAGAACACATGAGGAATAATTCTCCATCAGTTTAGTGTGAAGTCGGGTAGCTTAGTTTAAATTTTGGTGCAGGTGAGATTAAGATAAACTGTGAGATTTGGACTGAAGGGGTAAGATGAAGTCTTGCATTCCCTCTGCCTAACTCTTGCCTGGGAGGCATTTTTTTGGTCAAGCAGATGTTACATAAGCCATGACACCATTTAGTGTGAACTTTGTTTTGGAAGCAGCAGCACCTAAAGCACGCTAAAGATGTTTAAATACACACACTTCAGTATCCTTGTGAGGGTGGCACCTTTCTGTTTTCCCAATTTTGCTTCCTTTATTCTTTCTTTAGCAAAACTGTCGGGGTTAACACAATCTGCCAACACATGCCTGTGGATAATAGTAGCTTCAGCCACCACATATAGACCCGGGAGGAGATATACAACCACCAGCTAAAGTATTTAACTGGCAAGCAAGGATAACTAACCTTGGAAAAGCTGGAATGTGTTATCCAGCCACAGCTCTCCTGTCCCACTTGCACTGCAGGGATGACTCGAGAGTGAAGTCAGTGAACTGCTGTGCACTGCAGAACACTGTTATTGTTGCTGGTTTATTTTTCCAGACCTAAAAAACCTTTGAGTTTACGGATGTTTCCCAAGAAATCATGCCCTTCTTGGAGTGGGGTTAGTAAACTCAGAAATGGGGAGAAAACTAGGGCAAAACAGGTGGCTGAGCAGGAAATGTTACAGCCACATGAGCAGAAGCCATTCCTGCTCTTGAGTCAGTCCTGTGTGAGCATGAGTCAAATCCCTTAATTCTGGCAGCAGAATCACAGGAGGATTCTGCTGTAGCACCTCACCGGGGCTTCTAAACAACATTTAAAACAGAAAAACAGGTTATATTAAAAAAAAAAAAAAAAAAAAAAAAAAACAGAACCTTTTTCAAACGAGAGCAAAAGCAAGCTAACATCGTCTTAAAAAAGTGTTATCAGTTTGCAGGTCTGATTTAGTGGGAGATACTTTGTTTAAAATCAGCCACAGTCAACTATGTGACATTTAGCTTTCAGGACAGCTTTTCTACTTTTCCATGTGTCATGATGCTGAAAAGTTCTTAAAGTTTTTGAAAAAAATGCATCAAAACAAGCCTTGTCAGTGGAAGTAGTTATTTCAGACGTACACACACCCTGAGAATTGCATGTATAAAATCTACTTAACCTAGCACTACGAGCACAGCACTGAAAGGGAGTGGTATAGAAAGAAAGGGAAAGAAGGAATGCAGTGATTTTAGTAGAACATGTATTTTATGTCAAATATGAGGGGATAAAATGTGAGGGGCAACAAGACATTTTTCTTGGTGACCGAGGGTCTTCTAGATGCTAATAAGTGTTTCATATCCTTACAATTCCATTCTCTGTATGCAAAACTGACAGTTCTTAAAATATATTTAAGTAAGTTATTATTTATGAA
Organism: Tinamus guttatus; assembly: GCF_059628265.1. Classification (NCBI taxonomy): domain Eukaryota; kingdom Metazoa; phylum Chordata; class Aves; order Tinamiformes; family Tinamidae; genus Tinamus; species Tinamus guttatus. Next base: position 1,363,324 of record NW_028288581.1, on the reverse strand, counting down.
GGCAGGCTGGTCATAGACATAATGAATCCAAATAGCTTTAGCCTTAGCTCAGTTCAATGTTATTTTCCGAGCTTCTCTCTTCACATGCAAGAGTCATGCATTTAGAGCAGGCTGCCTGAGGTCATAGACAGGATTTAACGAGTGCAAGCCTGCTTAAGAAGATCGATTTGAACTGAGTGGATACAGAGCCTTATTTATGACACAAACATAATCTGAACGAAATTGGTTTATGTCTTGTTCATGTTTAAGAGCACTGTGTGCAATATTTGCATTGGAAAATGAGAGATTTGCATGGGAGTGAATCACTAAAATTATTCACAAGGCATTACATGATTTTACAGTGGATCTTTCATAAGGGAATCAGGACGGATCTTGTGGTGCTGGTTTCAAAATAAAATTTGGATGCTATGTGTGAATTATTTTTTAAATTTCTTTCAGTAAGAAGGTTCTCTCACCATCATTTTGAATATAAGCATAAAACCTCTTATATTTCGCATAATGTACTTTGCTCTAGATGATTTCCAACCCATCTATCTATATCAGAGTGTCAGCAGAAGGCAGCAAACATGGGGAAACATGATTTAGGCAGGATGAGGAAGCAGCACTCGGAGCACATAAGGTCATCTCTTGAATAGTAGGATTTTCTGCTAGCAGCTGGCACTGCTGAATCTGACCAGTGACTGGAAGGCATTTTGCCAGAAGCTAGGACTTAAAAAGATCTTCAGGCTGGGGGCCACAAAACTGAAATGGAGAGGAGCTGATCAGCTCTTTTCTAGTCTTAAAGATAGGTCAGGGAGGTGACTGAGGCAGTGATTGATGGAGTTGGCACTTCTGGGTTTGTCTACAAGGGAAAGCTGCACTGAGGTAAATTTAATTAGCTTTGGGGCCAGTGTAGTTACCATGGTGTCCATCCTTTTTGTGCACCTTCTCAGTACAGAGGGGGATTTTTTGGTTTTGAACTGTCAGGAATATATGAAAGATAAATGGCAGAAATCATTCTTGCACTGTCATGGAAGTGGGCCCATGGAAGTTCACAGAATTCGGGCCAGGGAGAGCAAGAAAAGTGCTTTACCTGTATAACATGTAACAGTCCAAAAGTGCAAAATAAGCGGTACCACTTTCATGCCAGGATAAGCGGATTCCCCGTAAGTTTTTACTAGTACAAAAAAGTTGCAAAACAAAGCACTTCACTGGCTCTATTTATAAAAAACAAAGTTACTAGTTATACCAAACTCTATGTTTGTTTAAATTCATATTGTATTTTAGACTTTGTCAAGACTAGCCCTACATAAAGCCACTGCCAGCCACAATGTTAGCACAATGTCTTGTCCATACTGTAGTTGCTAACCAAATTTTAAAATAATATTTAACACATTTAAGAATGCAGGTAACAAGTCTGTTGATTTGGAATTTTCTTTACTGTTGAAAGGAAAACGGTTTTAACCTCAAAGTAACCAATGTGCACCAGCTATCCTGTTGCAAAAACACTGTGAAAATAATATATGCTTTAATTTTACACTAAGTTTGGCAAGGTCAGTCCCAAGCAAGAGGATAGGGCTGACTGTGTTGAATGTAGCTTGTGTTAAAACTAAGGTGTCCAGCACCAGCACTTTGCTATGTATTCAGTTTAGCATCTAGCATATATTAGTTATTTTTATGGGAAAAAAAGAAGGCAGCAAAGACTTAGCCTTTATAGCCTGTTACCTCAGATGGAATTATATACTCCATCCTCCAAAGAAAGCAGAGAACAGAGCTTATCCGCTTATCCAAGGGGCATAGAGCCCTCAACTCTATATGATACGAAACAGAGAACAGTACGTCCAGAGAGTTTCGTTATCCCAGGTGACGCAACCTGTGTTTGGAATAATCATGTCTACACAGCGCTCTGGAATCGTTATGTCTCCACAGTTGTTACAAAACTGCCATTTTGCATTCTCGGAAGATGCCCTGGTTTATTGCTTTGCCCATCTGTTGTTTTCCATGGTGCTCATTGTGAAAGACGCCCCCAGAAGGTAGTGGAATATCTCCCGCGATGTCTCTCGTTTCATCGTGATGCCGGAACCAAGCTCAATCTTCAAAGGGCTGTTAGGTGAGAAACAGCAAAGACCGCTAGTATGTCCCTCTGGGACAGGGACATGAGGGGAGCTGAAGGTGAACTCAGTGGGCTTCTGACGGAACTAATGCGAGAAATGGGGAGGATCAACATTGGGGCAGAATGGGGACAGGCAGCAATTTCAACAGCATTTGAGGATATTACCTTCCATGAGTTTTGAATGGAGAAATTTCCCTGTGCTCAGAAGAATGAAGCATGCCATGAGACTTTCCCTCAGCCTGATGAAATATCCTCACCCATTTTCATCAGAAGGTTCACTGTTCTCGTTTGGTAACCATTTCTGTGGAGAGAAATCAGCTGTTGGGATTACTGTGAAGGAGTTATGCACGACAACTAAAAAAAAATGCCTAGTCATATGAGCTGTAAACACACAGGCACTTATTGATGAGTATATGTTTTTGGAGGTAGCTAATTATATTTAGATCACCAATGTGATTAATATGGCTATTTTCAGTGAGGATCAGGCCTAAAAGAAGGCAGCATTTATCTATGATGTAGCAAGGGCTTCATTTTCAGAAACAACAGGCTGTTTTATGCTGTTTTTTTCTTTGGCATACTGGGTTTATTTTTTTTTTTCTTTTGAAAGATTATTGTAGATTACGTGCTAAGAACACTGAAAAATTGGATGCTGATTGGCAATTGCTGCCTTTTACGAGATTCATTTCCTCTATTTTATACAGATTCTGTGAAGGCAAAGTAAACAGAGGAAACACTGTGAGAGAAAGTAGTGGCAGTGTACATTTCCACCTGATCAGAAACACTTCAGTCAGACATGCACGACAATTTAGTTATGAAAGGAATGCAGATATATGAACAAAATGAACCTCCTCTTAGGGTAGAAGTTATGACTTTTGCATAGAGAAAGGATTTTAATATATCACATGTGGGGATTTTATTGAACTCTGCAAGGATTTTCGTACAAATCAACAATGCCATGAAAATCATTGCAGAAAATATAAGTAAGTTAGAGCAGAAGACTGAGGAAAAAATATTCTGTGCAGCTACAAAAAAACAAACAAACAAACCAAAAACAAAAAAAAAACGTATTAATTTGGATAGGTTGATAAGTTTATGGGGTCTGTCTTACTGTCTTGTAGTGTGGAATTTGAAACGCAAATCTTGCACCTGCAAAGTGCTGTAAGAAGCTGCTATCTCAATAAAGACATGATTGGAGAAGGGTTGCAAGACACAGTCGGAACAAGCTTTTTTCTCTTAAAAAACAACCAACAAAACAAATAAAAACTTGCCTTCTCTTGCAAAAGCCATTCCTGAAGGGTCACAACAACTTTTTGTCCCCTCCCTCTTCTTTATTGTCTTAAATCTAACTTTTTCCTCCCCCCATTTCTCCATCTTTTTTATCACTCTATTCTCCATCTTTTTTATCATTCTATTGAGTTGTGTACATAACATCAGTAAATATACTATCCGCTGATTTCCTTTCCTTTTTGCGTAGATTGGACAGGTGTTCACCTAGTGTTAGCACCTGCGGCCACAGTTGCTGCAATGTGGCATGGGTGGGAAAGATAAAAATACAGGTAGTTATTGCCCAATAAATAACCTCCTGTGCCAAGAACGATAAAATGTTGCTTTTTCCTTAGTTGCGCAATAACCAGGCTAAAATAGAGCACTATCTTTGCCTGAAGTTTTCTTTTCTACTATCTGTAGGTCAATATAGAGTCGACTTGCTAAATAAATAGAATTTGTCAGCACCAAAGATGAAAAATGCCTAAAATTTCTGTATCTATTGAAGTGTTTGTGTGGCCAGAGAGGGGTGATTTAATTAGTAATAATGAAGCAAGAAGCTGATGGTAAAATGAAAATGAGCCAGAAAAGTTATTTTACCATTTTTTTCCTGTCTTGTACCTCCTGGTACAATAAACTTGCCTTCTATTTAACAGGCCACACAGAGCTGCCACGCGGGATATGTATGAATCTGAGCTAAATGGTAGTATCAGCAAGAAGGACGAGAATGACGAAGGGCTTTTCAGCAGATTCCCTCTAAGAAGTGTTTTACATTTACAAGAAGTAAGTGATAAGCAGTCTTTAACATCATGGCACTTTAGAACCCAGCTGCAAAGCTAAATACTTTGCTTCTGTTTCAGACTCCCCAGTAGAGATACAAAAACAACAACAACAAAACAGTGTTGACTTAAGCAATAGTGATGTTAGACCCTAGTCAGTTCTTAAAGAAGATGACTTTAGTATGGAGGCTGTACGTGTGTTAGAGCTGGGGCAGGCTGGGCATCTTTCTGCCTGTCGGAAGACATAAATTCAAGAGCTGCTCTCAACCTGTGCTAAAGGCTGCCCACAGTTAACTTAGTTATGAGCATGTCATTAGGATCAAAGTATCAAAAGTGACCAAATCCATGATGTAAATCACAGCCTCTTGCATGTTACTTGCTACAGAATTTTACTTTAAGCAGTTAAACCCAGAGGCCACACAATAGTGGAGGACTCTGCAGAATGGAGATGCATATGTATTTTGCAACCTCTAGCTAAGCACCTGCTGAGGTATAACTGTTGTATACTGCATACAAAGGCACAGGCCTTTATGAAAAATGGCGGCACATTTAATTCTGATCTTATTATTTCTTACTATACACATCAGAAAGGCAGCATAGCAATAACCAGATTAGCACAAGCAGGCTCCAATGTTAGGATAGTCAATACTACTTTGGAGCTGTGTAAATGAAAGAATTTTCTATTGCAGCAACTGCTGTAGAACCGCAGCAATAAATTCAGTTACTCTGGAGATCTACACCACTTATACAGGTAGGTAGCCGCTGGCATCATGCTTTATGCTTCAAAAGGTATCAGAGGTATTCAGGCATTTGGCATAGCTGCATAATTTCTAATGAGTGATACATGTATTAGAGCTTCTTGGTTGCTTAAAGTCCTTATTTGTTAGAGATACATTTACAGCAAGAAGCTCTGATGCTGTGAAAGATTAAGTCTTTGTGGCATTTACTTAAAGTCCAGTGTTTCATGATTTCTTTCCTCAAGGGATATGGTAGTGACAAAGTTTTGGTTTGTCCACAGGCTTTATTAGTAAAAAGAGAGAGAAACAGACTAATACTGCAAATGCCTTAAAATAAATTATTTTATTTTTAAAAAATCAACACTTGGAGGAAACTGACAATTATTATTCATAAGAAAGGTACTTTCTGTCATTGGAATTGTATTTATTGTTACTTCTAGGGATTTCCCACTTACTTAATAACTGGGTTGATGACTACCAGAAGTATTTTGAGGAATCAAACCTCTACTATGAAAGTTTCTATTGAAGATTTTGTCTCTTCATCTTGACAGCAGAATTCACAAGCACACACACAAAAATCTTCACCCACTACTCAAAGCCTTTTTGAAGCAATTTTTGCGCCTAAACAGCTGTTTGCACCAAGTTAGTATGTTGAATTATTTTGCCAAAGTGATTGGTAGGTGCAAACAGCAACTAACCATAATCAACTTCAACATACACTTTCAGATGGTTCACTTATGGATTAATCATGCCAGAAGTTTCATTATAAATGGAAGCAAATCCTTTAAAATTTTTAAATTAAAAACTCATTTTTAATGCTTAAAAATTTCAAAATCAACATTTTGAAATGGGATGAAAATATAAAAAAGCAAATTAAAAAGTTTTAAAAAAGCAAATTGAGTTGTTTTAACTTAGTTAATAGCTATCTGAATTAGAAAATGTTTTCTTAACATATTTACAGTCTGATTCATTTGACAAAAAATAATCTTAAAGATCAGTAATATCTACTTGTAATTACTACTTGAATGTAAAGCTACTTAGTTAAGCACTTTAAGTTCTTTCATTAAATGTAATTAAATACAATAAAAACTCAGAGACTCATAGTCTAGCTTGTAGGTCTTTAAATAAAAGGAGTGATTTTAAATAATTCTTGTACCTTGAAAATTCAGAGGCTCAGTCACTTCTTCAAATTTTCCTCATGATTACATCATTTTTCTTCAGTTACAAAAGAAAAAGGACAGAAAAATACAGGTATGGATGCCTGCAATTGAAAGAACTGCATCAGGTCTAATCACTCTGGACTCTACACTGTCTGTGCCAAAAAAAAAAAGGAAATAAAAAAAAATGGAAAAAGAAAAAAGTACTTTAAGTCCTGATTCAGTTATCCAAATGTAGGTATCTAAGATGGGTCAGTTTCACTGAGCTCTTAATGTCTGTTTTTCTCTATGGACTATTAAAGCACGGCTACCCTAGAGAATGACCACTTTAAATTAAGATATCTGTTATCAAGCAAGGTGAGATGATGATACACACCCCATATAACTTCTGTGATCAGGAACAAGTATCTTCAGAGAAAGAAATATTGCCTCTATTAAAAGGCCTCCAATACAGCAATGTGTGCTAATGTTTGTTTCACCTTCCCTACTGCATTCGCTGAAACGTATAGATTGAAATTTCTATCACAAAGAATAACGTAGTATAACACTGCATCATCCACTGTTCTGACTCATGAGTGACTGATCATTAAACTTAAAATTACCACTTGCCTAGGTGTGTGTTGTAGAGATTTGAAAAAAAATCAAGATATGAATACAGTTTTCAGTGTTGAATAGTGATATGTGAATTATAACTATTGTATGCAATAGTACATTAGTATATTTGGTGTGTACACATATACATATGTGTATACACATATACTAATATCATGCTTACAGATAAGAATTATAGTTAAGAAAGCAATTGAAAACTGTAACAGTTATATAAATTAATAAATTTCACACATTAATAAATACAATTTATTGAGCTGCAAACTGACTATATCATTGAAAATGTAGGGTTGAACAAAACATGAAATATTTTGTTTCATTTTGGATAGATATAGAATAAATAAGGATGAAATTAGCCCTAGAGATGACATAGTTCCATTACTGGCTGTGGAAAAGAACGAAGCATTCAATGAATAGTTCAGTTTTGCATTTAGAAAGGAAAATATAGGGTCTACATTGCTACGATACTATGTATTCTGACATTCTCTGAAGTGGGGTTGTGAAGACCACATATCAACTTTTTTAACTGGCAGCATCAGATAATTTTATTTAAAGTTTTTTAAACAGAATTTTGTACTGGTGCTCATTGACAAAAACCCTTAGCATAGTGACATAGCCTTAGCATAGAAGTCCAAAAGGCCTAGAAAAATCTAATCCTGGCCTGATATTTCAAAAGCATAAACAGGATGACTAGGGTAATTGTAGATGGATTAAACTGACCTTGGTTCCATGTGAAAGAATGGAACAGCTGATACGGGACACTGTCAATAAGGAAATAAAGAATCGTAACATAGTTACTGCCAGCCAACATGACTATGCAAAATAGGTCATGTTAAACAAATTACATAGTGTTCTTATGACAGCAGAGTTTTGATTATTAGATTTGGTTAATAAAAGTTGACAAAATGATATCTTTTAAACTTTACAAAGCATTGGTTTTACAGGTCAACTTGATCAAAATATTAATGTCTAGACAAAAACAAGGAAGCATATATTAGGTGAGATTAAAACTCAAAAATTCAACAATTTATCAAGTATTGCCAGTGTGGCCCTACAGAGCTCCTTTCTTTCCCTGGTGTTACTTACTCAGTGTTTTTACCTAAGGCATGAGAAAAAACACAAAGTTTTAGTAATGTCTGCAAATGAGGCAAATAAAAGACGGAGAGAAAGGACGAGAAAGACAGATGAAAAACAAGAACTTATCTAGTTTACTTTGTAATAGGACAGAAAAAAATATAGCTATTAATATTGCCCATTAAAGGCCACGGACTTTGTGAAGGGCAAACTTGCAAGTTTGAGGGGAGTGATGATTCTAAGAAAATGGAAGGACAATTGTTAGCAGTCATTTTTTTAGTGTAAAGATGTCATGAGGTTGGCTAAAGCAATCTAAATATTCTGGGAGCAGTCAGAGGTGGTCTTCTAATAGGTACCATGGTCAGGCCAAATAAAGCATTTTGCAGAGAAATGCAGAAACAATGAAAGCTACCACTGAACATAAATATATTATTGTGTTTTGGACCATATGAAGTAATGTTTCTGGGATATATTGCAAACACAGTGAATGAAGAAATGCTTGGAAGGACTTATGCACATCTGCATTAAATGAGGTACAGAAAAATAGTATGGAGTTTCTTCTTGTGTTTGGGGAAATAAACTTTGGCTCTATTACTTGTAAATAAGATTTCGTAACTTTACTAATTCTTATGACTTTTTGAATACTTCTTAGGTTTTTAGTAAGCAGACATCCAGTCCAGAATGACATAAGATGCCCTAGACAGTGATAAAATGTCTCAGAAGCTTAATGGGAAACCCACCCTAATAGTGTCCTGCTTGTATTTCTGTTTTGTGGCCCCCAAAGGTTTGCTGCTAAAACTCACCCTTCACTTTCCTTTGGGGCAGACATGATCATCACAAGAAGTCAGAGCAGCTGGGCTCCCCGATCAGGAGCACAGATAAAATCTCCCTGATTTTCTACTGCTTTTTCCCATTCTGAGGGGGAAAGAAGGTGAAGAACCTCTGTAGTTCTCGTCATCAATCTTTTAGTTCGGAAAAGAAAAAAAACTGTTGCTGGTCATCCCTTTCCACCTTTCCATCATACTAAGGATTTTGTGAACTTCTCGTTTTAATCCCCTTTCTAAACTGCCTGTAACTCTTCCCTTTCTAAAACAACGACCCAACAGCCGGTGTCTTTCTTTTTTTTTCCTTTACCATCACCTACAAACAGTCTGTGAGGAGGGAGAGGGAAAAGAATGAAATGTCTCCATTTTGCTCGCCTCTGGTTTGCTGGCTAAGCATCTCTCCCACAGCTGTTAAACAGCACTCAGCCCAGACAGCAAGCGCAAACATCTTCCAGTGTTCAAATTTTCACCAGAATCAAGATGTCTTTGCCTAATGAGAAGCATTTCCTGAAACCTCGGTTTTGTTTCTGATAAATTCCAATGCGGTCACATATCCAGACAGGCAAGCAAACAAATGCATATATTTGCCTTACTTGGCCATCAAAAACATCGGGGATAAAGGCAAGTAAGTTAGTTCTCTAGAGCCCCCTTACAGTGAATTGAGAGAGACAGTTATTTTCTAAGCAAAATGTGTCCTATCTATTTTAGACTGTTATTCTATGATCATTAATTTCAGAGCTGCACATAAAGCAATATTAAACATAGCTTGAACGTTTCTTTTAACGTAAGTTGAATGTTTCTGTTAAATAAGCAGAGCACAGAGTATCGTGCCCATGCTAGTATTAGGGTTTTATATTGCCTTCAGGAGTATACATGATGCTCGAATTGGGTTAAAGTTGAGTGCTGAAAAAGGGTCCCCTTTCAGCATTTTGATGAACATCTCTGTATTTGACTGAACATTTTGATGGTTTTCCACAGTTGCATTTATGTAAAATGCCTCTAGTCTATACAGCAATAAAAAAAGGATATTCTCTTAAAGCTTTTTATAATGAGGAAAGAAAAGGACTCTAATGAAACTAATTTGCTTGAGACAAACTTGAGATTTGCTTGTGAATCATATGGGCTTATTTTCAAAAAGAAGGGAGCCTCTTCAATTGCTGTGTGTTCCTGAGTCTTACTCAGGAAACCAATCCTAGGGAAGACTCAGTTAAGATTTTATGATTTCTTTTAATTATTGAAATTCAAAGATAGGCAAGATATTTGTTTACGTTAATTTGCTGTGTGTATGCAGCGCAGTTAAACCCGCACATGGAAGCAACAAATCAAAATTGTAGACAGTTTTCAAAAGGGAGACTGAAAAACCTACTTTCATTTTCCCAACTGAGAGAAAAATAAAAGAGTAACTAAAATCAACAAGTCAGTAAACTGGGCTGTAAAATTGTTTCAGTATTATCAGTCTAAGGAATTAAGAAAGGAAGGATATGGAAGTGTGAATGTTTCGGGGAGTGTGATATTTAACTTGCTGGTATTTCTTTAAATATAACCAACTTAGGAGGGTGGCAGACAACTGTTCTTTTTTAAACCTGATTATCCTGCAAGAAAACCCACATCACTTTCTCATGGGCATTTTTCAGTAAATGTTCAGTTACCAGCTGACAGCCACCCATTGACTTTAAAATTCTCCGATCTTTTCACAATCAGTAGATTGTGTCTGTGCAATTTATACCTCTGGGATATAGTTACATGTTTAGCACATTTGTTGTTCCGGTGCATTTCTAAATAACGTAGAAAGAATCGTTTGGTTACAAAAAGGAACAGCATCTCAGGAAATTGCTGAAGAGGATATAAACTATTGGATAGCTGGATCAGCTGGGATCCAAGGATCTTTCACGGGGTCAAAGTCACTTATGACAAAGAAGTTTTGTTAGCAAACAAACCCAGAACACTTTGTACCAGAAACGAAAGGTGCTTTCAGCTTTCTGGAAGGTATAAGAAAGGATGCACCCAGGAAGTTACATTTTTGAAGGTTCTGCCAGGTCCTCAGACAGCTCCAGCTGAAGCTGAGGCAACAGCTTTTTTGATTAGGTTTCTGTAAGGCCTCTGCCTCATAGAACTGATCCACATTGACCATAGCTGCTTTCTAGAGACCACAGCAACTCTTGCAACATCCAAGTTGGAAAGGGTTTGGAGCTATTCACCTTTAAAAAATCCCGAAAGCTTTCCCAAGTTGGCCATTCTTTAGCCAGAAAGAATCACAGTTCCTATCCCCTCACATAATGAAGTAGATTTCTAAGTTCAGAAATGCCCTAAGCTTCTGGGATGCAGCCTAACTCTCCTAAATGGATAATTCAATCAGTTTAAGAGTGATACAATGGACATTTCCTGTTCTCTGAAGCTTTTGGGGAAAATACTCTAACTCTCCTACTTCGCTGATCAATAAGACACTTGGAAGGAAATAATGAAGACCTGTGGAACTGAAGTGAAAGACCAGACTAGAAAAAATAGAAGCATGGAGAACAACCTGGGGTGCGTAGAGACATTCTCCTGTTATATGATTGAATACAACATATGAAATTAAAAACATGTTCATTTGTCATGATTGCTTCATTCTGTGCTGTTACTAACGCTGTCTCTTGTGCCTTTGCTTAATCAGCAGTTTAACTGAAAGCACACTCTTCACTTGTATCTGACACTGTGGTCTCCCACTTCAGTAATGAAAATGTAATGTCCACATGAATATTTTATTAACATTAAGTGACCATTTTGTTCTATGTTCATGAGCACTCAGCGACCATGCATGAAACCTTTCCTTATTTTTTCTTTGTTTTGTGCGTATTACTTGACAGAAAATATTTTAGCAAGTTATTATTATTCTTTAGACATAATTGCCTCCAACCATTGCAGTGCTTGCTACAATACGGCTATTGGAGATACCTGCTCCTCCTGCTTCTCCCTCCTCACTCCAGCCACTTGTGACAGTTTCTGTAACAGGGAGTGTGCTGTTTGGGCCATCACGCCCATCAACTGGAAGAAGGATTTATTGATTTATTTGTTTTATTTTGATCTGTTGAAGACACATGAAAGGGTGTCAAATTCTCGGGTCAACAGCTTTGTGCTTGTTTTGGTGCTTGATGCTGCTGAAATTAATAGTTGCATCTAAACCGCGGATCTGGAAGAGGTGCTTCCGAAGATGCACGGCAAAGGTGTTCCCCCTCTCCTGCGCATACGTGCTGCCCTTCATTCCTTCCCATGCGTATGAGCACACCCGAACTCGTGAGGCTGCCGCTCCTTAATTCCTCCTCAAACCCCGAGCCTGCCCCCGGTTTCCACCGGCGAGGCGAGGGCTGCTCCCGCGTCCGCAGAGCTGCCTCCCCGGCAGCCCGACTCCCCACACCGGCAGCCTGCCCCAGCCTCTTGTGTATGTACAATATATACATTAAACAGAGCCGGGGGAGGTCCACCATTAATTACTCATCTATACAATGTCTAGCACAATGGGAGCCCGAGGCTCCGCTGAGTTTCCCAGACTCTGTCTAAATAATGCAGATAGATGATAATGCTCTTTGAAGGCAGCCAGTCCACGGCAAGGGCAAGCCTTTCTCATCTTTTTCACATAAAACTTCCATCAAAGCTGTACACTGAAAAGGAAATAATAATAATATTAATAATAAAGGCAGGCAAGATTTGCCTTTATAGTCATTATATTCCCCAAAATGCCACTTCACCTCCCTGGTGGTCTTTGTGTGTGCACAGATTAGGTCAGTAAAACAGTAAATGTTTAGCATGAGTAAGAACTGCACTGAGAGCACATCCCAAATAGTAAGGACTGACTAATAGCCATAATATTTCATAGTTTTATACTCTTTATTCTGCACTGTTAAATAAGCCCAGGCAAGAGGAAAAAGAAATAAAAAACCAAAAGTACTCCTTTCAGAAGTAGCACTTTGGGGACTTTTTATTAGAAGCACATATGATAGAAATCTGATTAAATGGGGCTAAAAGTAAACATGAGATCATTTAGACTATCACACTGTCCTGAGTCAGGACAACTGTACTGGTGTCATTCTTGATAAATATTTGTCCAGCTTAAAGTCCTCGGTGGGGGGGACTCTATAAAAACCCTTTGACAACCTCCTCCAGAACTTCATTACCCCTGCTGTTAGGAAAATTATCCTATGTCAGAAAAAAGAGCAGAGGAAGTTAAGCTCATTTTCTGAAGTTAAAAAAGAAAAAAAAAAGAGAGAGGAATAAAGAGATACTACCTAAAGCAGATGCAAAGGCCGTGTGAAACAAAGGCAAATAACCAAAGAAATTGTAGGGCAGAGGGGAAATCTGGATGCCTGAGATTCTTCTGCTGCTCCCAAAGCAGCAAGAAACAAAATGGAGAGAGGCAGGAGTGACCTACCTAGGAATGGAAGTAAAAGAAGAGCCTTTTGGAACAGAACGCTACCTGGAAAGGAGCAGAATTGAAAGAGCAAATCAAACAAAGCCCTGTCCTGTGGTGTTTGGGAAATGGGGCTTTTTTCATTTTCTGTAAATATTACATCAGAGAAATACTGTGTTCTATCATCAATGCGTTCTCCAGCAGAAATACCCTGAAAGCCCTGGACCTTGGCTGTCCAGGCAGGTCAGACAGTACATTGCAAGGTCTCTTGAACAGTCCTTGCTACAGAAGAAAGCCGCGAAAAAAAGGCATCATTTTAAATAATTCTTAGATACTTAAACATTCTTCCTGCATACAACAGAGGTACAGACTTCAACTGCTGTTTGAAGGTATTGAGTTGAACTGCTTCATGAATCTTTTTTTATGTTAATTGATTGTTATATTTTAATCAAACACTTTTTCCCCTTCAGCAAGTATCAGTATTTTTTAGATACACGACCACTGCACGCGGAAGAGGATTGCAGTTTTCCTCCAAAGCTCATTTATGTGTATATATATATATGTATATATATACACACACATATTTATGTGCTGATACCCACCCTCATAGAAGAGGCTGTATGGGATATCAGCAACCTCTTGTTTTCCCACTCCCAACCCCTTATTTTTACTTTCAAGACCTGGCTTTAGGGGGAAAAAGGAGAAAAAAAAAAGGAAGGGAAAGGAAAGGAAGGAAAGGAAAGGAAAGGAAAGGAAAGGAAAGGAAAGGAAAGGAAAGGAAAGGAAAGGAAAGGAAAGGAAAGGAAAGGAAAGGAAAGGAAAGGAAAGGAAAGGAAAGGAAAGGAAAGGAAAGGAAAGGAAAGGAAAGGAAAGGAAAGGAAAGAAAAGAAAAGAAAAGAAAGAAAAGAAAAGAAAAGAAAAAGAAAAGAAAAGAAAAGAAAAGAAAAGAAAAGAAAAAGAAAAGAAAAGAAAAGAAAAGAAAAGAAAAGAAAAGAAAAGAAAAGAAAGAAGAAGAAGAGAAGGGGGGGAAAAAAATGAAGAAGCAGCAAGGCAGTGGGGGCGGAGGCGCCGTTATAGCCGTTATAACGCGCGGGGAAGCGGGGGCGCCAGCGGGGGGCAGCAGGCACCAGCTCCGGGCGGGCACCAGCTCCGGGCGGGCAGCTCCGCGCCCGCGGAGCGGGGCCGCCGGGGAGGGCGGGAGGGAGGAGCGGGGAGGACGCGCTTCGACGCGGGAGAGAAAGGGCCAGAAAAGACGTCCCGGGAGCAGCGCGGCGGCGGCTGCGCCCGCCGGCTGCGCTCGGTGCCCGCCGTGCCCAGCGGGGGCCCGCCGGCTGCGCTCGGTGCCCCGCCGTGCCGAGCGGGGCCCGCCGGCTGCGCTCGGTGCCCGCCGTGCCCAGCGGGGCCCCGCCGGCTCCCGGCCCCGCTCGCGGCACCTGCCGCATCCCGCGGGACGCGCGGGGAGTTGCGCGGCCGCAGCCCCGAGCGACGCAGCGTGGAGCCCTCCGGAGCCCGGGGGGCAGCGCGTTTACCCGGGAAAGCCATCTTCACCCGGCATCATCAACAACAAAGGGGTATTCTCAGGCTGTGCTTTCTGCGTCTCTTGGCCCCGTGTACAAAGCCACACACACATGTATGTCACAGGAGCAGGAAAAACGAACTAGCAGACCAGGATCTTAAAGAGGGAGAGGGAGGGAGATTGTAACTCCTGGAGTTATTCTTACTATAAAGAGATGAAGCATATCGTGAGGGGTTACTAGATGAGCAGTAACAACAAATTATCTCACAAAACTTCCTATAAAGACGGTGCGACCTCCCCTCCAAAGGACACAGACTTTGTAGCTGGGTAGTAGTGAAGTTATGGCACATTAGCACTCAAAGAAACTGAGAAAGGTTAGAGAGAACAAAGCTGACAGGAACCCGTGTCCCTCCACAGTAGGATTATGAAATATGTAACCGGAATGACACTGTATCACAAGTATGCACATAAATGGACAAGGGGATAAAGTGACTTCACGTATTTACGCAGAAGTTCAAGGACATCAAAATATAAATCACTCAAATTTGTTGGAACAGATAACTGTACCCTTGATAATGTAGGAAAGTGCTGCTGACGCACATAATCCTTCTCTACCTTTTTTTCCCATGGTTTGACTACCACCAGCTTTGCGATCCTGGCAGCAGGTGGACAGCAAGAGCCAAGCCAAACACCACGCACGGCCCTTTCAAGTGTTACTCCTTACCCTCAGAGTGAAAGGTGTTTCAAAATGAGATTTAGACTAAGAACAAACAAACAAAAAATGCATTTTCAAAGGGTGTGTCAGACTGTGAAGTTCAACCTACTCGTGCACCCAGCCCCTCCGAAAACGTTTTGGGTAGCCTGCCTGGGACTTTGGGCAATGTGCAAATACAGCAACATATTCATGGGGCTTGCACAGAATCAAGCTTCCACGTGTCAGCAAAAACAGTTGGATGTCCCCAGAGCTACCACTTCTATCTGACCAAGAACAAGCAGAATTTTTTAGCTACTGTTCAGTCTTTCCTAGCAAAATTCACTAATAGCTTGAGAGCATCGCCTAAAAAATCCCCATTGCTGACGATTTTTATCCTCCAACCCTCTAGATCAGTAGCCAAAACATATTTAGATATACTTTTATAAACAAATAATCTCACACTCATTCTTTTGTTACACAGCTAATGAATCCAAAATATTCTAAGCATGAAAAAAACTACTGAAATCAGATTAACTTTGTGCTAGCAAAACTACATGTGCTAGACCCAAACTAAACTTCATGCTTTTCATAAGCAAGGTATATACTTTTCTCAACATGTTTCTGCCAGTTTAGGGTGGAAGGAGGTAAAAAAAAAATGATATGCTGATATGATATATGACTGATATAACTGCAGGCAAATGTCCCTAACATAGATAAGAAATTTTGACAAATCTGACCATTATCCAGGATAGCTTATTTTTCTTGGAGCCATAAAGAAATGGCTGGAACTGGATATACTGGCAAAAACATAGTTTAGCAGGCATGAAAGATGTTAATACTAGCACTCCACTGCTGGTTGACTTCATTGGTATAGTTATATTGGCAAAGTATTGCCAGCAGAAACCTCATACGAGAAGATAAATGTGGTGAAATAGCGATGGGGCAGGGTGATATGGGACAAGGAAAGGAAAGGGAGAGGTAGAGCGAGCAGATCATTTTTTCTTTCATCATGGTGGAATTATTCCATAGGGACGATTTAAGCAACAGCATTTTAGGGCTCTGACAAACATCTTCTGGCAAATCTAATGCTGTTACTGAAGATGTTACTATGCCTAGTTGTCCACCCCCATGTTCTGCCCAAAATTACTTGGTAGAAGGAGCAAATGCGTGCTGTGCGTCAGCCACCCAAACTCACAGCCTGCCTCGTCACTGAAAACCCACTTACGTCGGAGGTGGATGCTGCTCTGTTGCAGTACGCAAAGGAACAGCTGAGGCAGAGACGCGCCAGCCTATGGAAACGGCGAACTGTGCAGAGAAGTGGGATGGACTAATGGGGTTAGTCCATTTAGCTTAATTACACGCCAGCATAATTACATTGGAATGACTGGGAACATTTTCCAGATGGGATACAGTTGGGAAAAACAGTTTGGAAGAGTTCAGAGAAAATTGTGAATGAAGAAGATCACCGACGCAAGCTAGGGTTCTTCCTTCAAGTGTCAGTCATGAAACAGCCGTAGTTTCTTTCTCTGAAGTTTATGGGCCCCACTTCTTCTGTTCTGCACTGAAGACATGCATTGAAAAACAAAACTCATAACTGATTATAGAAAAAAGATCCTTGTTATGAATCATCCACTGCTAAAAAAAAAAAATGCTACTCCTTACATAAATGCTAGTAATATAAAGTATAAGTGTCCACCTAGAATTTTACTCTATGCTTTTGTCATGTCAATTGTTGGCTAATTTGATTTTGCTGCTATAGTCAGGATATCCGAATGTTTATTATTTATCATACAGTGATGAGTAACATTAAAATATCATTGAAACTGATTCATATTCGTTTTCACATGTCAAATGCGAAATGTTTTCCCAAGGTCAACAAGCATGTATCTTAAACTTTGAGCAAAACCTTTCCAAAGTGGCAAGAAGTTTCCAGACAAATGGCTCCTCTTGGGCCCGGATTGCTCGACTGGGATAAGTTACGTAACTGATTCAGTTACTTAGGTCTTCAGTAGTCTAAATACAGGTGACAGACACAGGTAGGGAGTCAGCTACTCCTGATTTCTCACAGTAAGGTTTTGTTTTGTTTTGTTTTCTCATGGAGGTCTGGTATGCAGTTGTGACACATAATCTAAATTTACTGTCTCTTACCTGAAAAAAAAAATACTCCATGCATTTTTCACATATAGAAATTGAAAAAGGTTACCAGGACAGTAAATACTGTAAATACTCCCTTTTCCTGTGAGGAGTTGTCCGGGCACAGAAAGGTCACAAGTACCTTGCCCAAGGTTACTCAGGGAAGGGGTAGCAGGGCGACTGCAGCGGCCCCTTCCCTGCTCCTGGAAAAATGTCAGCGCCGCCAATCTGTAGCAAGGGCTTCGCAACCCACCCCCTCGTGTATTTTATTATCGTTACTTTTTTACTATTTATTTACAGGTAACTACTACTACCTTATATGTAAATGTTAGCACTTCCCTGCCAAAGGAAGAGCTCTTTCTTAACAAATACTAAATAAATAAATAAATAAATAAATAAATAAATAAATAAATAAATTTAAAGCCACTTTTACGGCGGCGCACTGCTATTTATAGTGAAGTGGTCCTCTCCACTCCCCGCTCCCTCGCTCCCGGTTACAGACGCTGATTTCTAAGCGGGTTTTTATGACCCAAAGCGCGGGGATTTGCGCGGCGCCGGCAGCGCGGGGCGCGGCCTGCGCGGGAGCCACCGCCGCCACCCCGGAGCGCGGGGATCCCCGAGCCGCCGCATCATCTTTTTTTATTTTTTTCCTGCTCATTTTTCTTTCTTTTTTTTTTCCCCCTCTATTTTTTCTATTCTTTTTCCTCATTTTTTCTCTCGTTTTCCCACCACTACCATCGCTTCCCTTCCCGGCATCGCGGTGCGTTTCACGTCGCACGAGCAGCGATTTTCTCCCCGGGCGGCAGCCCGCGGGGATCCCCCCGCTTCCCGCCCCGACGGGGCGCCCCTGCCTCCCGCCGCGTATCCCCCCTGCCCCTTCCTCCTGGTTCGTGACGAGGGGGAGCCCATGGCGATAAGCCTCCTCCTGGTAAACAAGCCCGAGCGCTCTCCCTGCGCTGCAAAAGCCGCCGGGAGGAGGGAGGAAGGGGAGGACACGGACACCTCAGTCACGGGAAGGGGACCCAAAAAGCCAAGCCGCCGCAACAGCCTTTTTTTTTTTTTTCTTCCTCCCAGATAAATAAATAAACAAACAAGGCACTGAGCGCTGCGTGTCCCCCCCCCCCCCCCCTTTCACGATTCATTACTTAATTGCCTCGATGTGCCGTAATCCCCCAGTGCGGCGGGGTTCGTTTCCAAAGGAAACGCGAGCGCTGCCCTTCTTCACAGCTAACGCAAAACGCCGCGATAAATTAATTTATTTAATTAAAAACGCGTAAAGCTCTCCCCGCTCCTCCCCTCCCCTCCGAGGTGGCCTTTCCTCGCCACACACAACTAACAGCGGCGGGGGAAACGAGCCGCTGATGGATGAGGGACAGGAGCGGCGGCGGCTGCTCCCCCCGCCATGCCGGGGGGCGGCTCGCGAAATGGCGGGCGCGGGGGCGACGCGGAGGGGGAGCCCACGCGGGCTGCGGGGCGGACACACGCAGGGAGGGCGGACACGCAAGCTGTGCTGCGTGGGTGTGCGCTGACACACTCCGAGGCGTGGGAGGACACGTAGTGCCGGCGCACGGAGGGAGGCGGTTCGTGCGCTAACGGGCGGCGGCGGCGAGGGGGTAGGAAGATGGATGGTGGTTCCGGCCATCTCGGCGACCCGGCGCCTTTTGTGCCGCGGGGACAAAAGCGCGGTCGTGCCGCGCGTGAGACATCGTGACTCGCCGCGCCATGGCCGCCCGCTCCATGGCCGCCCCCCTCCTCCCCGCCAGCAGCGCGCGGGGCGGGCGGGCACCGCTCAGCCCCCATCGCGCCCCCGCGTTACACAACGAGGACCCCCCTCCTTGCCGCCGCCACCTCCAGCTCCACAGCCCCCTCTTTCCGCCCGCCGTTCCACAACCCTTCTCTCCCTTTTGGAAAGAGCCCTGGAAGTGCCCGTCCCCCCGCCACAAGGGAGTGCGCTGCGCTGCCGGCTCGCGCTGGGCTGCGCGGCCGTATTCGCTCCTCCTGCGCTGCTCGTGTTTTCGGCACGCGCGGCGGCAGCGCAGGGCCGCGCACGGGAGCCGCGGGGAGGGCGGGGCAGGCAGGAGGGGGCCGCGCCGGCCGTGCCCGCGGCTGTGGGCGGGAAACGCCGCCGCCGGGCGGGGGGAGGCGCGGCCAAGCGCTCCGAGCCGCCCAATGGCCGCGCGCCGCCCCGCCCGCGGGGCCCGCCCCCGCGGCGCCATTGGCGGGCGCCGCTGTCCCTCGGGCGGCGCGGCGCCCAATGCGGGGCGGTGCCGGCGGGCCCGGCTCCGCGGCCGCCCCCCCGCCGCCCGCCCCGTCTCGGTGTGTGAGCGTCTCGGTAACTCGGCGGGTCACGTGTTGTTTTGCTCTTTAGTTCAGTCACTCGGTGCGCGATGTGTTACTTACTGCTAAACTCCTACCGAGGCAGGCAGCAGCCGCCGCCGCGCCAGCACCGCCGCCAGCACCACCAGCAGCACCACCAGCAGCACCACCAGCAGCAGCAGCGACGAGACGCGCCGGGGAGCGCCCGCGGCGGCAGCAGCAGCAGCGGCGCCGCTTCCCGAGCCGCCGAGCGGGCACCGGCAGCGCCGATTGCCTAGAGGCGCCGCCGGCAGCAGCAGCCGGCGCCGCCGCGCTCCCTCCGCGGTGGTCGCCGAGGGGGGAAGCCCCGCCGCGCTGCCGCGGCTCGGCCGGGCCGCGGCGCGGAGCTCGCCCGCCGCGGGGCCGGCGATGGCGAGCCCCGCCGTCCTGGGGCTGCCGCCCGCCGCGAGCCCCCCCGCCTGCCCCAACCTCAACAACAACAACAACAACAACCAGGGCGTGCGCAAGTGCGGCTACCTGCGCAAGCAGAAGCACGGCCACAAGCGCTTCTTCGTGCTGCGCGGCCCCGGCGGCGGCGGCGAGGAGGCGGCGGGCGCGCGGCTCGAGTACTACGAGAGCGAGAAGAAATGGAGGAACAAGTCCGGGGCGCCCAAGCGGGTCATCGCCCTCGACTCGTGCCTCAACATCAACAAGCGGGCTGACGCCAAGCACAAGTACCTGATCGCGCTGTATACCAAGGACGAGTACTTCGCCGTGGCGGCCGAGAACGAGCAGGAGCAGGAGGGCTGGTACCGCGCCCTCACCGACCTGCTCAACGAGGGCAAGGCGGCCTGCCAGGGCTCCCCGCACCGCCACCTCTCCTCGCCCTTCGCCGCCTCCTGCAGCGCCGCCTCGCTGGCCGCCGCCGGCGAGGACCTCAACTACGGGCTCATCACGCCGGCCGCCGCCGCCTACCGGGAGGTCTGGCAGGTGACGCTGAAGCCCAAGGGCTTGGGGCAGAGCAAAAACCTCACGGGCGTGCACCGGCTCTGCCTCTCGGCGCGCACCATCGGCTTCGTGCGCCTCAACTGCGAGCTGCCCTCGGTCACGCTGCAGCTCATGAACATCCGCCGCTGCGGCCACTCCGACAGCTTCTTCTTCATGGAGGTGGGGCGCTCGGCGGCCACGGGGCCCGGCGAGCTCTGGATGCAGGCGGACGACTCCGTGGTGGCGCAGAACATCCACGAGACCATCCTGGAGGCCATGAAGGCGCTTAAGGAGCTGTCCGAGTTCCGGCCGCGCAGCAAGAGCCAGTCCTCGTCGTCCTCCTCCTCGGGGGGCGCCGCGGGGCCCGGCGGCGGCGGCGCCTCCGCCACGCACCCCATCACGGTGCCGGGGCGCCGCCACCACCACCACCACCACCTGGTGAACCTGCCCCCCAGCCAGACCGGGCTGCTGCGCCGCTCGCGCACCGAGAGCCTGGCGGCGGGCAAGGGCACGGCGGGCCGGGTGCGCACGGCCAGCGAGGGCGACGGCTGCCGCCTCGGCTCGGCCGCCGGCAGCCCCATGAGCCCCGGCCCCGTGCGCACGGCGCTCAGCCGCTCGCACACGCTCAGCAGCGGCGGCAGGACGGCGGCCAAGCTGCTGCCGGCGCTGGCCGGGGGCGGCGCGCCCGGCAGCCGCTCCATGTCCATGCCCGCCGCGCACTCGCCGCCCTCCGCCACCAGCCCCCTCAGCCTCTCGTCCAGCAGCGGCCTCGGCTCCGAGCCGGCCCCGCTGCACCAGCCGCAGCGCCCGTCGAGCGGCAGCGCCTCCGTGTCGGGCTCCCCCAGCGACGCGGGCTTCATGTCCTTCGACGAGTACGGCTCGAGCCCTGGGGGCGATCTGCGGCCCTTCTCCTCCTCCTCCACGGCCAGCAACCGCAGCAACACGCCCGAGTCGGTGGCCGAGACCCCGCCGGTGCGGGAGCCCGGCGGCGCCAGCGACCTCTACGGCTACATGGCCATGGAGCGGCCGCCCAGCGGCCGCCTCTGCTACCGGCCCTGCCCCGACGCCGCCGACAAGGGGCACCGCAAGCGGACCTACTCGCTGACCACGCCGTGCCGGCAGCGGCCCGCGCCGCCGCCGCTCTCCTCCGCCTCGCTCGACGAGTACACGCTCATGCGGGCCACCTTCGCCGGCAGCGCCGGCCGCCTCTTCCCCGCCTGCCAGGCGGGCGCCTCCCCCAAAGTCACCTACACCCCCTACCCCGAGGACTACGGGGACATCGAGATCGGCTCCCACCGCAGCTCCGGCAGCAGCAGCACCAACCTGGGGCCGCTGCCGGCGGCGGCAGGAGGAGGAGGGGCAGGAGGAGGAGAAGATGATGGCTACATGCCCATGACCCCCGGCGTGGCCGTAGCCCTAGGGCAGGGAGGCCGGGGCGGCGATGACTACATGCCCATGAGCCCCACCAGCGTGTCCGCCCCCAAGCAGATTCTGCAGCCCCGGGCCGGGGTGGGTGACGGGTCCCCCGGGAATGGGAGCAGCTACAAGACCAGCTCGCCCGGGGAGAGCTCCCCCGACGACAGCGGTTACATGAGGATGTGGTGTGGCTCCAAGCTCTCCGTGGAGAGCTCGGATGGCAGGCTGAGCGGCGGCGACTACATCAACATGTCCCCGCGGGAGCCCCAGCACGGGCCCCAGGCTCCTTCCCTCACTCCTCCCGACTTCTTTTTCGGCCCCTCGGGGCACGGGGCCAGCGAGCCCGGCAAGCCCAGCTGCTACTCGTACAGCTCCTTACCCCGCTCCTACAAGAGTCAGGGCCCGGCTAAGGACAGCGACCAGTACGTGCTCATGAACTCCCCGGGGAGGATGATCCCCGAGGAGGCGGCGTGCGGGGCGGCCCGGTGCCCCGCGGGCGCCCTCGCTCCCTCCAGCCACACGGTGCCTTCGCCCCTGCGGCACAGCCGCACCGAGAGCTTCCTGAGCCAGCGGTGCCAGCGCCTGGCGCGGCCCAGCCGCCTCTCCCTGGACACCTTGCGGACACTGCTGCCCAGCATGAACGAGCACCCGCTGCCCCCCGAGCCCAAGAGCCCCGGGGAGTACATCAACATCGACTTCGGCGACGCCGCCGTCTACTCTCCCCCCTCGCTGCCCGCCGACAGCCCGGCCTCCTCGCTGGGCTCGGGCACGGGCCAGCGGCGCTCCCCGCTCTCCGACTACATGAACATCGACTTTGGGTCGCAGTCGCCCTCGCAGTCGGGCACGGTCTCGGTGGGCTCCCTGGAGGCGCTCTCGCCGGGCTCTTCCTCCAGCACGAGCCAGCATGACGGGCGCTACCTGAAGTCGGCCGTGGGGGTGGCTTGCCTGTCCAGCCCGTCCGACAGTGGGGATTACACTGAGATGACCTTCGGCATGGCCACCACGCCACCCCAGCCCATCGCTCAGAAGCCAGAAAGTGCCCGCGTCACGAGCCCCACGGCGGGGGTGAAGAGGCTCACCCTCTCGGGGGTGGAGGCGTTCATCCTCTCCAGCCCTCCCCCCGACCCCAACCGGGGGGCCAAGGTGATCCGCGCAGACCCCCAGGGGCGACGGCGGCACAGCTCCGAGACCTTCTCCTCCACCACCACTGTGACCCCCGTGTCCCCCTCGTTTGCACACAACCCCAAAAGGCACAACTCGGCCTCGGTGGAGAACGTGTCTCTCAGGAAAAGCGAAGGCCTGGAGGAGGAGCAGGGCAGCAGCCCCATGTGCCGGGAGACCTCGGCCGGCTTCCAGAACGGCCTCAACTACATCGCCATCGATGTGGTGGACGGCACCCTGGCGAACTGTGACAAAGCCAGGTCGAAAGGCAGGCACGTGCTGAACGGGGGCATCAACGGGCTGGAGACGAGCGCCTACGCCAGCATAGACTTTCTGTCCCACAACCTGAAGGAAGCAAGTGCTGTGAAAGGTGAGTAGCTCTGTCCCACAGCCATGCATCGTGTCGCTCCCTACGGCATTACATGCTCCCATGCAGGGTGCCCCCTTGGCCCTTCTTAAGATTTCCCAGACGGGCCCCCTAATAAAGAGTGTTGGAGGATCCCTCTCTCTTTGTACAAGAGAAAGTTTAATTTGGGGCTATTTCCTCGTATTTAAATTCTGCTGCTGCGCTATTTTGAGTGTGTGCACCTGGACACTCCAGTAGAAGGTAATGTTGGCACAGCTACTGCGTTTGGGTGACTTGAGAGTTTTCTTACGTGAGATTTTTGAAAAATGTTTGGAAAATGTGGCCCAAATAGTTTATGTTAATGCAGCATCCAGATAAAATGTGAAACGTAAAAATGATTGAGTTGAAAAGAGTGAGGGAGATCAGACAACAACAACAACAACAACAACAACAAAAACCAAAACACCCCTTGGCTGTCTAGCTGGGTAGGTCTATTATAACAAAATGAGAAGGATTCATTTAATATCTTTTTAAATATCTCTTGCAAAAGTTTAACAGAAGATCATATTAATCACGGTGAAATGTTCTATCTAAAAAAGAAAAATCTTTCCAGAAGTCACGGCCCCTTGTTTTGCACATTTTACTCAAAGGCCTGCCCCACCGTGGTGTGTAACCACGTTCCAGCTGGCAGTTCAGAATGTGAATGACCAGTTGGTTGGCTTGCTTTTAAATGGACTGCAAATGCCCAGCTTTTCAAAGACAAAAACAAACCCAAGAAATCTGCAACTTAGGGTGAGAGAGAATTTGTATTTAAATTCTGTAGCTGTTCCTTTGTTGAGGTGCTAGTTTTGGTGTAAAAAAAAAAAAAGGAGTAAAAAGAGAAAGAAAGAAACAACCTCCACCCCCGAACTGCAAGCCACCTCCCCTAACAAGTGAGAAATTATAGGCAAGTGAAGAGCACTAGCTGAGGAGGGCACAGAGCAGGCAATCTGTCAAGGATTAAAAGTTAATGACGAGGCACTGCGGGGATTCTCGTTGCTTTTGCATTTATGCAAGACCTGGTACTTTAAGCCTGTGTGTATATAGAGCTGTAATGTATGTTTATAGCTGTAGCTAGCTGAAACGACATACGATTTAGAAGTAGCTGCTTGGAGGTGCTACAGGTATTGCTTCTGTATTCATGGTGCTGATAGGGGACATGAGTTAAAAGCAAAAAAAAAAAAAAAAAGCGCCGGTTTGTAAGTTACTTACAGGGTCTTTTTTTCTCTCTGTTTTCTTACTAGCTAGTTGATTTTGAAGAAGAAAATATTTTCTCTTTTGATAGGAAGTACAGGAAGATGGAAAAGATGAGAGCTCCACCGTTTGCAGAGCAAGCTTTGAACCTAATTAAGACGAGAGGATTGTTGAATGAAATGTCAAAGCTTTAAAGGATGAACACTTACTCTGAATGACTTGGAGGGCTGAGGGCAGAGCATTATTTGTTAGTCGTTTTTAGCTTTGCTGAAGTCAGATTCAGGATTCGCATGGCTCGACTAAAAACCACTGAATGCTGCGATTATTGGTTACTTTTGCCTTATAAAAGTCAAGCCTTGGAATTCTGTTCCAGGACACATAACAAACTATTCTGCACGTTTCTTTGCAAATTGTTTCTTTCTTCTTTTTTTTTTTTTTTCCAGAATAATTGATTTTTTCTTGAGCCACCTACAGCCCCAACTGCAAACCAAGCCCATGTTGGGAAAGAGCTATTTCCACAACATTCTCCAAACTGCTGACCCTAAGGCAAAGGGGGGGAGCAGGGGGAGGGGAGGCAGCTGCAGAGAAAACCTGGAGTGGATACGAGTTCTCTCAGCATCCAGGCTAAAAGCAGAGGGAATAAAATAGTCAATCAGTGAGGATAAGCAGGAGGAATTGACTCCCATCCTGCTAATGAGGTAAACAAAGGGGTAATGCAGTAAACACAGCGATGTTAATTTGGTGCATGGCGTACAGAGGAGAAGGTTTAATTCTATGAAATATTTGACAAACAGTGGTTATAGACTTGCCTTATTTTAATATTCAATCTCTGTGAATATTCATCCTCCCTGTTTCCCTAGGAAGCTTATAAATGTAGACCACAATCAGAAGTGTTCTGGGTAAACT
The DNA here is from genome assembly GCF_059628265.1 of Tinamus guttatus. Taxonomy (NCBI): domain Eukaryota; kingdom Metazoa; phylum Chordata; class Aves; order Tinamiformes; family Tinamidae; genus Tinamus; species Tinamus guttatus. The sequence continues at coordinate 1,337,718 of NW_028288581.1, read as the reverse complement.
CTTTAATCTCTACGTAGGAGGCAAAGCTGTCCTCTCCACCACTCTGCTTCCCTGAAAAACGTGTAAACCTATTGCGCCTTGTTACAGCTATTCTGCTCGGGGATTACTGTAGCCAATATCAGGGCACGGTGGTAAGAAAACAATTCGCACAAACATAAGTCAGCAGTGTTCTGGGTTGCATTTTAAAAGCAGGATTTCGTGTTAACAACAATATTTGTGGCAGGCTAACCAGAAAATTAACAGCACGGGAAAATAGAAATATAAATAATTCTATCAGTATAAGTAGAACCAAGCCATTCACTTTTGCAAATACCCATGTTTCTGTTTTGGTTTTCATTAGGATTTCGCACTGGAGTTTGTTTACAGAACTGCTACTGCCACGGTTAAAAGATCGCTCGGTTTTGTGCCAATGCATTTAAAGTCCAAAACCAGTAATTTGACAGATTACTAAGACTCTCTTGTTTTACAAAGAAACACGTATGCAATTTAAAGAAAAATGTATTTTGAGTGTAAGCAGGAGTAAACTCTGTTTACTATTGTAACACTGTAGTAATTCACGTAGATTTCAGGAAATCTCATTTAGCAGAATGAATTAATAGTTTGCACAAAGAGAGCTTTGCCATGTATGATCAGCATTGTTTATTTAGATCTTTTCACTTCTTCTGAATTCTGTTGTATTATCAGAGTTACTGAGTGGGAAGTTCTGCTGCTTCAAAACTAAAGAAAAGTTCAGAGCTATTTTACAACAGTGGAGAATGCGCTTTTGTTGTTTAGTAACGGGGACAAGAAAAGCTCTTTCAGAGATACTGGGTGTACAAGTAAGCTTCTTGCGGGGGGTTTATCGGTAAAATAATGTTTCCATGAGTGTAAAATACTTGTTAAAAATCGATTGGAATTCTTTCTAAGGGTCTGTAGCAATAGAAGTGAATGTTTTTCATGTGGGTAACAAGACTTAAAGGAAATTATTTATATCATTTGAAGTAATAAGGTGGTTGGCTTTCATGTGTGGCTTGTCTCTGCTGTCAGTAACTTATCTCTGCTGTAGGGAATGCTGTACTTTGGGAATTCTCTGTCCATGTTATCCTGTTGTGACAAGGGCAAGCTAGTACAAACAAAATAGCTGTCAAAACAGAAAAATTAAAAGATTGCTTAAAATTATCAGTTTGCTTAGTTCTACTGTACTCTGAAAGTATGCGCATATTTAAATTAGCGTCTGAGAAACACTTGCCTTCATCTGATATGTAAATAAAATAAAACTGTGACTGGTCAGTGGAAACTCTTGTTACATGCTGATAATTAGTTTTGTTCTAATATTGACTGCTTTTTTTTTGTTGTTTAAAGAGGTGTGAACTGTATATGGTTTTTATTATTTATGGAGACATTTATGCTAATTTTCTTATATAATGTAAATTATTTATTTAAATGGATTTTCGACAGAGTATACCACTGAACGATCTGACTTTTTATGGTGAAACTTAGCTCTAGCTGATTTAAATGAGAGTTTTACCTTGATTTCAGCGGTTGTAATCTTGACATTATTGAGTAAAATTCCCTTTAGATATAGTGCTTTTTTTTGGAGCAACTTTGAAATCGGGAATTTTGCCTAACTGTTAAAACATCAGACTTGGGTGTGATATCTTCAGTTTTTGTTTGCTTGTTTGTTCCTACAGCCACAGTGCTCTGTAACCTTTAAAGGTTTCTGCATAGTCTAGTAGTTCTGGTCTAGTTTTCTAGAGCTGAACAAATACTGTGTATAATGATGAAGAAAACTGAGGGTTGTTTTCGTCCTATTCAAGTTTCTCTTCTCTTGGTTTATTTAAAGAAGACTTCATCTGTAATGCATCTACTTAAGGTAGTAATAAGGTGATTTGGGGTAATGATAATGAACCCTCCCCCCTTGTCAATTAGCTCTTGCTTTTGTGAGGGTTCTGTGATTGCACCTAACCAATAAAAAGCCTATCTTAAGAAATCTCTTCCTGTGTCTTTCTAATGGCAATTTAGATTATTTAACACAAAACTCGGTTCCTCTTTTTTTTTTCTGTCTGAATTACTTTGTACGGTGAATTATATCAAGATATTTTTTCTTTTTAATATGACAACTGCCGTAAAGTTTTGCTTTGCAGTGCAGCATGAGAGTGTATGATTGCCCCTTTTGCAAGACTTGTATTCATTTGTAAAAGACTTGTTAAAAGTATTAAAATAATTTTACGTTGTGTTAGGAATCTATGCATCTTTTACAGTCTTTTTTTTTTCTCTTTAGAATAAATTATTTGTAAATGCAGTATTTTCTCTTACTGATATATTCTGTGAAGTGAAATGATTGCATCAAAACCAGAAGCTGAAAGAACTCGACTACTCTGAATATCACACATAACTTAAGCTTAGAATTAAAACTGTAGGTTCTCTCTTAACAGCTCTGGAAATGCACTTTTCTTTCAGATTGCATTTTACAAGTGACCAATTCTAAAGGGTTAGGTACCAATCTGGCAATACTATTCATGAAGCACAAAATACTAAATTTATCTAAAATTAATTGAAACCTTTTATATTTTAAATTACGATGATTATATGGATCTCAGCTTTTTACAAGCTGGTAGGATGTTAAAACATGTAACGTGTATTAGACTTTTATTTTGCTTTATACTTTAAATTATGTGCAACTATACTGCTCGTTTAAGGAATGTCATGGTTACTTTGAGTCATTTAAGATAAATTGTTATAGACTAAGTTGAATGGTGGGTTTGTTCTAAAATGAGCCAGTACAGTCATTGCTCAAGGCAGAGGAAATGCTTAGGTTGATGATTGCTTCTGATTACTTGATTTCTTTCAAGATAGCTACAGAGACTAACGTTCACTTGCAAGTAAAATGGATAAAGGAATGTTCGAACAAAAAGAACATTAGCACATCCTTTATATGGTGTTTTTTTCTAATAAGGAGAGAATAACTTGCATTTCTTTATACTGGATTTAGTACTATTCTTAAATAGCATTAATTACCCTGCCATGCTGAAGTGTTTGAAAAGTTGAAACACAGCAAGTGTTCACAGAAAAGTTGTTATCATTAGGGTCTATAATGAATCTCTCCCCCCTGCTTGGCAGTTAAATTACAGTAGAGATTCAGTTCAGGTTATTTTCCATTTAAGCCAAATCTTCTCTAAAGCGAGGACGCAATTTTATATGTGTATAATATTAGGTAACCAACATACAAAGAAATGTCTATATCTAATTTATTTTCAAGCAGTTGAGTTATGGCATGCCTCTACACTGGTGTTTCAATTGCCTGCTCTGCGTGTCCAGGTATGCCCCTATTCGGCCCTGCCTGGTAGCCATGACTGCTTTAGCAGAATTCTTGGAAGTTTTAATGCTACATTTGCAAAGCACGTTTAACTCGTACAAAGAGAGTTTAGCAGCTTACTTGGTAAATGGGGTGTGTAATTATGAGGGTTTCAGGACTGCCGTTACTTTTTTGTTGATGTTTCGTACAGTGTTTGTTTAAAAGTGATCTGTGTATATCCATGGAAACCCACGGTATCCATTGGTTTTTGGAAGTTGGTGTACTGACCCCAGAGTTCATGTGTGTTTTGTTGGCCTGCTTGTTTGGTCTGTAGTTACTTTTTGTTTTTTAATTGTGTATATGTGTACGGGGTCAAGAGTGGCAGTCTTGAGAGCCAAGTTGGGTTAGGTAGTTGTCTTGCTGCTGGTTGTTGAAACAGCTGGGTTTTGTCCTGGAGGCTTTCCAGAAAGAAAACATTTCTTTTTTCTCCTTTGGTGGTATTTGCCTCAACTGGCTTTAGCTGCCCAAAATGTAGGCACCTCGAGTGAGATATCTATGGCAGGAATTTGCCTCTGCAATCGACTGTATCTCTGTCAGCACAGGTGGTGTTCGCAGCTTTTATGCTAAATTAGTCAGGATCAATCTTCCCCTTAATTATAGGGATGTATTTGTATTTAAAGCAAAAATTTTAGGGCTAGACATTGTAAAACCTGACTCGAAATTTAGTGAAAATAATGTAAAGGTTGCCCACGTCTTTACAGAGGCCTGCTTATAAACAAACCCGTACGGACCTTTTTGAGCGTTAAAGCGTTAGCACAATAGGGTAACTTTGGGGGCCCATCCACAGAGCAGCAGCAGCCGTGTGGTGTAATCTCCGCTCCCCAGCCACTTAGGCACTAGTGAGTGCTTCCCTCCACAGTAAGTGCACGTAGATCCGCGTGGAGAGGCCTTGCTTCTTGACAGAGTAGGTGACAAATGGGCTGCTAATACTGGTTGGAGGGAAAACTAGCAACTAGCAAACTGAGAGAAGATTTTCAATCTAATTAGGAGAAATCCACTTGAATATCTGTTTAAAAGTCCAATGGCCAGACTCCAGGGCCTGATGCCTATCTGTTTTTTCTTATTTTCAAAATTTGTATAATCTTTCCGGAACAAGTGTTTTTATTTATTTATTTTTTAATCGGCGATGATGGCTCCAAATAGTATATAGGGCTGCCTTAAAAAAGCAGTCAAAAAATCCAGTTCTTGTGCAGTGATATCCCACACCTTTTATAAAGAAGCAGATTTTAAATTGGAAGTGGGGAAATATTTTCTAAAATAACTATAAGCACTTTTTTTTCCCCCTCAAATGGAGATTTTCTCTGTTACCTCAAATACGAACGCTGCTGGAGTGCCTGTTTATTTTTATTTATTTATTTATTGAAACTTAGCCAACCAAATACAGAAAGACTTAATGAAAACACCCGAACCCCAGAGCTAAGCCCCCAACTCGGATCACGATATCTACATTGCAAAATAGTAACGTAATAGCTTGGTTCCGCAGATGAGGAATGATTCAGTGTTTTGTTTACATTATTTGTCAATCTCTCCAGCATCCTAGAGGAGAACACTTCCTTCCTGGCAGATGGCAGCCCCAGGGCCATGCACCTGCCATTACAAGCCCTGCACTAGTAATCTGCCCCAGCATCACTGTTGACAAAAGGCTAATGATTGGAGACGGTCTGCCTGGCAGCCTGAACAAAACAGGGACGTAGTTGTCCTTCAGCGAGGGATCTTAGGAAGGACGGACGAGATGCTATACCAGAATTATAATGGAATTTAATTTAGACTTCCTCGGGCGCGTTTGTAGCATGAGCCGCTGGTAAGGTAATTATGTTGCAGAAAGTGAGCTGCATCTCCAAGAAGGGATTTTCTGTTGCTCCAACACAGTGATACCCTATGCTGTGTTTGTAGCTCTGTGCAGATGTAAGAGCACAGGCATCGTTTAGCTGGGGGTGCCACAGTGAGTGGGTATATTGCATTTACTGGAGGTCTGCAGTCCTCCTGCAGGGTCAGGTCCAGTGCCCTTAGATGAGTCCAACGCTGTTAAAAAGCAGGAATGTCTCTCATTTTTGTATGGATGCTGTGTTTGGTGGTTGCGCAGTGCCCTCCTGTTTCAGTGACTTGATTGGTAATGCTGCATGTTGTTATTATGTCAGTAGGCCAGGATCTCTTAATTTGTCCTGTGTTAGCCTCTCCTGTGCATTTATGCTTGTTTGCTCTTTTTTGTTTGTTTGAAATGAAATTGGGAGGCGTTTCTAGGGGACGCTACCCAAGGCAAGGATGTCTCTGAAGTAGGCCAGGATGTTCTTTGCTAAATTTAAAAACTACCCAAATATTACCCAGAGTTTGTAGAGTATTAAGCAGGATTACATGACGCACGGATTAGACATTGTTGAGCAGCTTGTTTTTGTTTGAAGGGGTCAGAAATGGAGGCACTGGGGCTTTAGTGTAATGCCGAAATAGCAAACTTGCTGATTCCAGAAACAGCAGAAGTTTCTTAGAAACAGCAGAACAGAGTGGCCAATTTTCATGCTGTATAATTTCTCCAAGTGATGGAGATGCTTAAAGAAAAAAAAAATAAAAGTGCTGTGGTGATGAGTATAAGATGTGAAAGTCCTTGTTCTGTTTGGTGCTCTCAGTTTCAGATCAGTTACACAGTTTAAAGTAGATGAAGAATCATGCTAAAAGTCAGACTTAAGATAGAGGACTTCACTTCTTGTAAGTCAGAGACGAATCATAAATTATATGAGTAACAGTTGGAAATTGTGTCAATGAAAAATGTTAAATTGAAAGGAATAAGCTCTAAACAGTTTTATGTTTGGCTCTTGGAGCGTGTTCTGCCAGGCAACGTACTATTTAAAAAATGGTATTTCAGCCAGTCCTAATGTCCAGTTTAACCCCTCATTAAATTGGATACCATTGTTAAAGGTCTAATGTGTAGAATGATAACTCAGACTTTTTTTTTTTTCTTTTAGATCTAGGCTTTTGCTCAGCGGGAGAAGCTGAAGAATAGATTGAACAGGACATTCAGATGAAAGTTTTCTGGGGGAGAGTTAAGCTTGACTTTTACTTTAGTGTAGGAGACAACATACAGTTGAGTGGTGGCTTAAGAACAAGAAAACATTAACAGTGGCTGAGTTGGCTTTCATTTATGGAGATAAGTGAGACTATAGAAAGTACTTGCAGTAACCATCAGTCCTGCATTTCAGCATTATATGTAAGAAGTAAGAATAGAATTGACACATGGATGCCAGCGTCATCTGATTTCTGTTCCGTTCGTATGAAAACACTTCACATGACCAAGCTGCCTGCTTAAACTACCGTGTTCTCCCAGTGCTTGAATCGTTAAGAAATTATGGCACATTTCTCCTCCAATTCCTTCGGCAGTTTTTATATTGCTGCTTCTTTTTATTCCCTTTCAGTGGAGGTTTGTTTTTCTTTTTGTTTATAGTGTTGTAATGACATCTGTAGAGACAGTTGTGGAAGTATCTCACTTCCAAGTGAGAGGGTAGATTTACAGGGATGAACAATTTCCTATAGAGAAGCAGCAGACACTCTTGAAGATGCTGTTCTTGAACTAGAACCTACAGGGAAAGAGAGAATACTGAGTGTCATTTAAAAGGTAGATAGATCGAATCTGGGATCACTTGTTTAAGGAAGAGTTTTCACTGATTCCAGAGGAAGACATTTGACAAGAGAATTGTGAAATCTGGATCTGTAGGGTGGAAGTTCTTAACAGGCAGTTCCACTCAGTTGGGCTGGAATACCATTCATTTGTACGACATAAACATTTGAAAGTGATTGCATTTAATATTAAAGTTTGTGAAAACTCTGAGAAGGTCTCTTTGTAATAAAATTATTTGCAGTTAATTAGTTTTGATCTAGTATTGCAAAAACTTGGAACGTTTTCTGCAAGTTTGATTCCTTATCCAAGTGTAATTAATGAAAGGGTACATAATTTATTGAGCAGCAAAGTCATACTGGCAGTCACAAAATTAGTGCTCTACAACTTTAACAATAGTTACAGAGCAATGGGCACGGGGAGGAGCATTAAGGAAACATCTATATGGTCTGGAGGCACAGAGGACTTGAGGGAGCTTGCAGTGAAGCTCAGGTGTGAAGGTACTTCTGAATGTGTAATCTCAGTATTGCACCAGTCATTGCACGGGTGTCAGAGACCCCGGCTCACACGAATGAGTGCTGGGGTGAGCGTGTTTTCTTCGTGAAACTCCTCCCTAGCAAGGTAACTTATCATTGCATTGCTCTGTTTTTCATCCATAAATATCAAATACATAAAATCAGCTTCTAATTGGAGTAGTAGCTGGTGTCTTCTAAATAAGTAGTAAATTGTGTGGGTACTCAGCAAACGAATCAATAGTAATCAGTTGTTGAATGATGGCCAATAGGGTGGTTTCCAGATACAAATACACCAGTTTGTTTCAGCAGTGAAAGTGATTTCTAGACCAGGTCTTCTCTAATTCTTTTCCATTACTATGAACGTTCAAGGGGCAGTAAACTAAAAGCTGTTTACAATATTAGATGGTGCATCTACGAATAATAGTAATAAAAAGAAGAGACATCATGAAGTCACATAGCAAAAGTTGTAGCTTTATTGGTATTGATCTTAGTTGAACCAGAATTTGGCCCTGAAGAAATAAGTTGCTAGACTCCATTATTTTTATAAATGGATACTTGGCCGCCCTAGGAAAAGGAGACATTGAGTGAGCACGGTGAAACTGGTGCGCTTTGATGCGGAGATGTTCAGAGACCACGCTGCCGTTTCACAGCATCGTCACAAAAGGTCGCCCGTGGAGCGCGCTCTGAGTCTGAGATTATCCCCCTGGACGTGAAGCGGCGTCACCCGTCACGGGCATGGCGAGCTTTAACTTGCCATGCTGCCCGCGTACGCGCCCAGGCATCACGAGGAGAGAGAGAGAAAGTACTGCACAGATTTCTGCTCTGCTCACCTCTCGTTAGATTGTTTTTTTTCTTTCATTGTGGCTTTAGAAGGAGACAACATTTCAACCAGATGATTTTTAATGAAGAATTCTTTGCATGATGCTTTTGTATACTCTGGCTCCTATTGTAATGATTGTCCCCTTGCCGTGGTGGCAGTGATGGTGTAGAATGTGCAACTGGGATTTAGCTCTGGGACCTCAGAGGTGGGAGGCATGGCTTTGCAGGGATCTGGGTTTAGAAAGGTGTAGAAATCATGCTTTGCTGGAGGCAATTGTTTTAACTGTTCCCTACTTGGTGAGTTTAAAATGGAAAATACTGAGCTCTCTTGAGGATGGATGGGAAGCATTTAAAAGGAAGAGACAACTCTGTACTTTCCATCCTGAGTAGAATGAAGCGTCTTATCGTTAGTCAGGTATCTCAACTCTGGAGATGATGTGAGCATGAAGAAATATTTCTTTGCTTAGTGTTTCCTGTTTGTTTCAGATCTCGTCTCCTTTGTCAGGCACACACAGGTTTTGTTTGTCTCGTTCAGGTGCTTTCCCATGCACTCTGCAAAGAGCTGGCTCTTCTTCACTCCGCTTTGCAGGCAAAGGGCTTCCTGGTCCTGCAGAAGATTGAAGAGCAGTAGGCAGATAGGTCTGTTATTCAAACTATTTAAGTTTTTTGTTGTAATCCTTTTTCTTTTTTTAAATTATTATGTAAAATTATCACTTTTTTGAACTATGGGTAGCTTTATCTTACTCAAGTGTGTGTACACGTGCGTCTGCTGCACTTGCAGTACCTGAGTAAGATTTTGTTTTGCTTCTGTAGTCTAAGAGACAGTTGCCATTTGATAGATGGGAAAGACATTTTGGTATGCATAACAAAATACATTAGTTGGCTATCCACATCATACACAAACATGGCAAATTCTTACCTGAAAGCACATTTGATAAATGGCAAACTGCTTTCCAATCTGTTGAAGAATAAGCACAATGCTACAGTGAAGTGCATTCAGTAATTGCCAGCTAATCCAGGAGCGGGAAACACTTGCCAAACTCCATGATGTAGTTTAGGAAAACAATTAGAAATACGGGGCATCCTGTTAATGCAGAACGTAGCATCCTGGGGCTGTGACAGAGACTCTTGGAATGGCCCTTGTAACTCTCAAGTTCCCTTTCTTCACTGGGTCAGATGCTACTAGAGCTTTTATGGCTAACATATATGTTTGTATGATGGGTATGGTGACACCTTTCCTGAAACTTCTCATCTTACTGTGACAGAGTTTCCAAGATTTTTTCATGGCGGGATAGCGTATCACTCGGGAAGTTTGGGGCCATTTCTCTTCTTGCTCCCGGGTTGTCGTAGATCTCTTTTTGGACCATTTGTGGTCTTTTGGAATCATAATAATTACTTGGATTAGTCCCTCCTCCCCCTTTTAATTTCAATTAGCTACTGGAAATGAGGGTTTGTAATTCATATAAACTGCCAACTCCAGAGTGGTCTGTGAACTATAATTTGGAAACATCTGATATGGGGGAACCTGTTGTTTACATGCTGTTTGGATTGGCTTTATATTACGTGTCTTATGGAAATGTTTTCCCACTTAAGAGATTTTGTCCATGTTTTATACCTGCTGAATAGGAAAGTATTTCTGCGGTCTCTTTTATCTTAAATGTTGGCTGAATCTGCTTTTTTGTTGTTGTTGTTAGAGACTTTTGATGGCTGTGGGCGAGGCTGAGGCATCAAGCTGGAAAACATTTTTTAGAGCTGCTCTGCCTTTTATTATGCCCTGGGTCGGTTGGTTTGCTTGTGTTCCTGCTTGTAAACAGGCATCCTGTGAGGGCTACCGAGAGGGTTCGCTATGATTGTGTCGCATAGGCTGTTCGGGGCTGTTTGCAACCAAGGGAGCATATTTGAGAGGAGACAGTTCAGTCCTTGCAGGTGTGGTGGAAGCCAAGAGGGCTGGGCTGTGTTTGAAGGACACAGGAGTGTAATTAATGGACGGAAATACCTTCTTTTGAGGCCAGTTTATCAACAGCCACATGACTTCAAAGTTTTTTGGGGGTATTAACATATACATTCTGCAAGTAGAGTAACTGCCTATTAGAAAACTGAGTGAAGCTCCTTAGTTCCTTCAGTGTGAGTTTAGTAAGCACATCTCCAGTACATAAAAGGAGTAGCTATTCTCATTTTAGATTTCCATATATATGCGGGTTTTCTTGTCTAGCCAGAGTTGTTGCACCACATATAGCACTAATAGGTTTGGCCCACCCTGTAGGCACCTTGTTTGCTCCTCGTTACATGCCTACCAAAACAATCCTCTTAAAATGAGGTGTAACTTCCACAGGTAGCCACTTTAAAGCCTTTCCACTACTGAAGAGGCAGGGCAGACCCAGTCTCCAGTACTGAAGACCCAGGGCTGATATATACCGCTTTCTCCTCCCTGGCTATAGAGGGAGCCTATACTCTTAGCATACATGGCATAGCGGGCTTCTGGACGGCCAAGGTTTGGTGAGATGAGTCTCGTACTGAGTTTAGTCTATTTTAAGCAAAAGGTCTTGAAACGAGACTGCTGCTTGCTGTGTATCAGCTGGATGTGGCTAAGTGTTTCTGCCTGACCTAGGCCGTACTCTCACTGGTTAGTTTATGATGTATTGTGCTTGTTCAGTAAATGTGAAATTAAAAGGGATTTGTGTTTTCTCTAGCTATGCAGCTGCTGCACTGTTGACTGAACGCTTTTCAATATGTTTCCTGGTCAGTCACAATACATGAATTATGGAAGGAGATCGTGTCCTTACAGCTTGGAAACAGCCTCTTGACATCTTAAAGGCATAGGCACCTCTGGGGAAACACTCGTGTTTTGCAGAATATTTTGTGTGGGTTCTGTGTGCCTCTTCTGTTCTTTGCAAGGAGCGTTTCTCAGACAGCATCCTGGCTTTCCTAGGGCCTCACCTACCGCACGCTCTCCCGCAGGAAGCGCTAGCTCTTTATTGTGATTTCCTGAAATGATCACAGCACCTACTTGGGATGTTCTCAGCATCTGCAGAATGCCGGGATCTTGGCAATGGAAAAAAAAATGCATGAGAGTCTCTGTATGCTGGAAACTCTCACTGAAGTCTAGGGGAATTCTCTCCTGAGCATCAGTGGGACTGAAGCCAAGCTTTGTCAAAGTGACAAAGATGTGTTTTAATCTGTTTGTTCTACAGAAACTGTCCTGGCAATGTAATACAATGGTAAAAGATGATGATTCAGTTGTTTAGTCATGTGGGCAGATACACTGCTGTAAGTAGAATGTATTTTTCAAAATGTGAGGTATCGGTGGACCTTTTTAAGAGAAGTAAGCCACGGTGGTTGTTTATAAACATAAATACACTCCATCAAGTTAGACCTGCAATAAAACAAAACAAAACCGAAATGCATGTGTGAAGGGCACCATGAGAGGAGGAGAAATAGACCTCTTGATGGAGTACAGCTTTGTTTATGTAAATATTTAGTGAGAGCTCTGGTAATTACAGAATAAAGTCCATAATGTGCTCTGGAGTTGGCAATATGGAACATAAATGATATTATTTTTCGTCATTCTAAAAAGTGACTTTGAAGTTTTGAAACAAATGTTATAGAAGCACCCAGTGCTTTGAGAACATAGTATATTTCATATTCAAACAATAAGCAAACTTTTTTTTTTTTTTAAACTTAGGGAAGCTCACATATTTTGTGCTTAAGGTCTCACAGTTAGACAACAACACATATTTTGTTGTTTTTCACGTTGGGATTTGTTGCGTGTCTCAGTATTCTTGCTTGTGCCTTAGGGTAGGTTATTTTATATCTGCTTTTCTTAGCTGCTTTTCTTAAGAGTAAAGCTTTGGCATCTATTTGGTCTAGCAGAGCAGATGAGTACAGGGTTGTTTCACTTTATGTCTCCAGGTAGCTGTTAGATAAGGAGGATTCAAGATGCGTGCAGTGGAGCCAGGGACAGTCGTCTCACTCATTCAGTACAATTTGTGTTTCTTGCTTGAGAAAGAAGTAAAATGTAAGACAGAAGTTATCATTCTGCATGCTTTCCACTTTCACAAATTAGTGTAGGACCAACTTCCAGTTCTTAAACTGGTGTTCTCCAGAGATAAATTTTACACACCAGAATTACTTTCTGAAACGATTTCCCCCCTACTTTCAAATGAAGTATCAGTTAGCCTCCAGGTATGATATGTGGATGAATATTTGTGATGCCAGTGTGCCAAAAATACCTCCTCTCCTTCCATATCTTAACAAAACATTAGCTTCTGTAGGCAATATGTCCCATATCTGCTTCAGAAAGAAGTGCTAGTTCATCTAGAGATTAATATTTCAGAGCATGTTATAAAGGAAGTTACAGGTGCTCTTTAAACAAAGTCTGTTTTTAAAAAAAGAACACAGCATAAAAATAACATTTTTTTTAGTATTCTTTTCAGTATTCCTCAGAAATACAATCATTGCAAAGAAGAATACCATCTAAATCGAAAACCAGAAATTTAACAATATGTTCTTTGAGACATCCTTTTGCTCTGATTACTAGAGGTGTTTGCCCGTTTACTGAAAGAATAGTCGGAGAAATCTGATGAAGGGGGAATGAAAGTCTGTTTTCAAGATGACCTTGTGGCTCGCTGAGGACTGACAGGTATTAGGCGCCTCGTGAACCTACCCTTGAGACAGCGGCCGCGGGCCGCTCTCCTGCTCTCACAGGCTGGGGCTGCGGGGCTGTCGGTGGAGCCCCCCGACTCCTTTCGGATACAGCCGTAGTCTCTTCACACATAGCAGTGTGTCCTGCTGTGGCTGTTTTCTCTCCCTGGAAAACTGTTTCTAAGGGTTTTCTGACTTTCATTTGGGGTTGTATAGATTATGTTTAACAGCTTCCAAAGTTGTAAAGAATAACGGGGATACAGTAAAATGCATAAATGTTTGTAAGATATCACTGTTGTACTCGAATGAGCAGAGAGAGAGCAAAAATGTGTTTGACCAGATAAATTAAGCTTCTAGTTCAAAAGATCACAAATACTTCTCCTGCAGAGGTATTTTTAAATTGTAAAAAATATGCTCACAGATCTAAATAGGTTCTCCTCTTTGTGCTGAGAAGTGCCGAACCTGCTGGTTGCTTCACAAGCCAATGACCCTCTGTAACTTCTGCTTGGAGGAAAATCTGCTGGTTATGGTGGAGCCGTGCTCCTTATGTGTGATGAACTGGTAAAGTTTTGCTTTGTTTTTGTCTGTATTTCTGCCGTCATGAACGAATTGAAGATCATCTGGCAACAAGTAAGAATATGTTTTTACAAGGTTTTATTATATAGCTCTTTTTCTTGCGAGTTTAAACTTCCCAAGCATTTTGGGGAAGTGTTTTAAAGGCTTTGAAAATAGGGCGACTTTAGCTTTATTAAAAAATTATTAAAAAATTATTAAAAAAATTATATTATATATTTTTTTTTGGTGCAAAGTTTATATATGGTGGATGGAGTTACCAAAGACAAAAGATTAAGGGTGTAAGCTGATTTGTGTTGCTGTATTCACAAGTAGACTCATATGAGTGTATTTTTAAAAGAACAGGAATACTATTACATACAATTAGATTAATTGCTGATGAGAAATATTTAGCCATTTAAAGATTCTCAGTATTGGTACTTTGAAAAATTTGAAACTGTGAAAACCAACTGCTCTTTTTTCTGTGCTACAAAACAGATCAGCTCAATCTTCTTTAAGTGTGTGGAAGAAGGATTCTAACTTGGTCTCATGAAAGACTTTAAACAGTTGGACAGAAAAATCCTCAAAAAAGGAGGAAAAAATATATAATTTGTGTAAAGACCTGGTTAAAATCACAATAAATTTTAAATGCTGTGTATATATCAAATGAAGACCCGTTAGGAGCCTATGGAAAAAGAAAACATCTCTTTTCACCTGTTTTATGTTTAATCCGATAAGTATATATTTTAGATCAATGGGCAAAGTAAATAGTGAGCTTTGAGAAACACTGGGCATCTACCTGTAGATACTTTTCTCTTTTCCTCCCTTAACCATCATCTATAAATACTGTGTAATAGACTTTCCAGCAAAGCGCTAGAAACATACTGTGTAATTTTGGTTCTCTCAAGAATTTTGCAGAAAATGTTGGCTGGTTGTACAGAACTTTCCTTCCCAGTTTTACGGGATTCTGCAGAAATGTTTAGGAGTGTTTATAATGTACTCTCAGAGTGTAGATGGGAAACACTCGTATGGAAAGTTACAGTTCCTGTTGCTGAGTGTCCCAGTATGTAGAATACATAAAGGACATTGTGCGATGATACTTGGCACAGTGACTCCTAACTGAACAGGAGACAGCAGCTTTACCGGGGCTGTGTGGAAGGTTCAGAACGCACAAGAGGAAATTATTCCTCACGGAGCACAAAGAAAGGTTTCAAGCTCTGTATTACAGGGTGCTAAAAGTTTCAAGGAGGGGAGGCTACACACAGTGAGTCAATAACAAATATGTTATTGGAGGCTGGATGAGTGCTTGGGAAGTATCTCTGTATTGTCTTGTTCTTATACTCCTGCTTAGGCTTCTGCTTGTAACCACTGTTGAACAAAGAAACTGGGCTAGAGGAGTCTTTACTCTGCTTCGTTATGGGTGCTGTGGTGTTATCTTGCTCCTTTCACTTCATGGTTTTTAGGAGGGTGTTTTTTTTTTGGGGGGGGGTCTCTTCTTCCTGGAAGATGAAACTTGGGACTTCTTGCCCAGCTTCATCTCTCTCTTGCTCCTCTGTGATTAAGTGATTAACAAAGGTGGTAACAGGAAAGATTTGTAGAAAATCTTTTTTTTTTTTCCAGCTCCGAGGCTGGTTTGCTTAGTGTTCATTTATATCATACCTACCTGTCATTCATACCAGATTGTTCCTCTTAGCATCCTCACTTTCTGTCTTCCTTCACTTCCCATATTTTTCTGCTGTGCCAGAGCAAGGAATCACCAGCATTTGTCTGCTTCAGCAAGGACATCAGGGCTCAGGGAGGCTTCTTCAAGAAGCATCTCTCTAGACACATATCCTGCAATGAAAATCTAAGAGCTGTAACAATCACCTACCAGTTAGTGCATGACCACCCGGTGAGTTTAGATGCCAGGTTGGAAGCATAAGTGAGGCATATAGTGCAAGGGGTATTTCAGTCTAAATGGCAAGTAGCCTAAAAAGCCAGTTTGCACAACAGGTGGCAGCTGGTTGTGAAAGCTGAGGAGAGCCTTGTGTTTTAAAACATGCCACTCTGAAGATAGATGCCTGCCCTTATGATGCAGGGGTGCTCCAGCCTCCGTACGGACTTTGTAAACCCGAAACCTCTTTCAGTATTAGGTGCCTAAGCCCTTTTGTCAGTGATGGAAGCAGGGATCAAAGAGCGTGTGGAGAAGTGTTTTTGTTCCCCTGACCGCAATATTTCAGTGGCCAGACCACTCACCCAGTACTGACCTGCATCCATTACCTTTCTGCCTGAAAAGATCTAAATCCTCTTCCTTCCTGCCCCTAGCATGTTTCAGCCGTATATTCTTTGGCAGAGTGCTCTCATTCTTCCTCACTGAAGCATTTTTTTATGGAATAATTAGATAACCCATTGTAGTGGAAAGCCAGAGTGCACATAACTCCCCACTACTTACATGAGGCTTTATGCCTGTTTCCATGAACATTTAAATATTTAATATGAGTAATTCCTCAATTTATTCACCGGAAAATATTGCTTGCTTGCTTTTTCCCAGGTGAGAGAGAGAAAAGGCTTTCAGCCCTTTGAGAGCATCCTGGCATTGTGTGTTTGGGCATGTGGATGAACATAGTCTTAGAGGCAGCTGTTGGCCATCGGTATTGGACACTGCTGTCTAAAATGGCAGTCATTTTCTCACTCATGTATCTAACCTGAAGTCTTAATCTGCTTTATCCTTTTTTTTGCCCCTGCCACTTATTTGCAATAAGTCCACCAACACTGACAGAATTTCAGTAGGCAATGTGTGAGACTATCAGGCTCTACCTGCATGAGCTCTTTTTCTTGTCAGATCTCATAACCCCTGTTAGTGATGCAATATGGAGCAGGAGAGGGACAAATAGTGTGTAAGCGTGTGTTTAAAAGGGTATGATGTTCTCTGCTCTTAAGATGATTGCTAGGTCCTATGCCTCACAGGCTCCATGATCTTTCATAACCTTACTCATTTAATCCTAATGTAGGTATATAAAATAGGGCAGATGGATCTATGCATAGGAGTGCCTGTTTCTTTCCATTGCCTCTAAGAAGCTAGTCATCCCAGCTCCTTGCAGGGTGACTAGGTCAGAGGTGTAAAGGATGTTGTGGATGCCTCAAGTTAGTCGAGATGAATATCACCTAATACACCTCTGCTGCAGGGACAGGCATGCTCATTTGGTTGTTTTGGTTGTGTCTGTGAGGATGGGGTTGGTAGGCAGTACAATGTATTAGTCACGAATCCCATCCTCCCTCACCCTTCATCACTGGCAAGGTGAGCGTGTTGTTTTGCAGAAATCAGTATCCCTTAGGAAACTTCCAGCCTAAAACTGTATGCAAAGCGGTTAATATGTTCTTGGGAAAACTCCTCCCCTCACACTGCTGAAGGATCTGTAAAAATGAAGCCAACAGTCTGACTGAGACCATGTTTCCAGTGTTCTGGTTTCGCATCTTCACTATTAAAAAAAAAAAAAAAAAAAAAGGCAGATACAGTTGCGTGGTTGTGGCCACCAACCAGGAGTGTTGCCTGTTTTTCCACGATGGCTAAATCCTGCCCGAGTGAGCTGCAGAGTGGCTCTTTGGCTGGCTGCCACAGGCTAATCTTTTCAGTGGCGTGTTTCCTATGTGCTTTCCGCATCTACTTCTTTGTGCTCCATCCCTCTTGGGAACTCCCAGTGGAAGGCCAACAGGACTATACTTTTTTTCTTATGTTTTGTTTGCTCAGAGAAAGCAGCTTGACCTTGTTTAATTTCATTTAACATTTTTTTTAAGCAGTAGTATTCCCCGGTTGCAAGGGAAAGGGTAATTGAACAAATTTCAAACAGTGCTTTTTTTTTTTTTTTGCTTAATTTATTTTATTCCTAATCATGGGATTAAGTCACATCTATACAAACTTGTTTAATGGTATACAGCAACTTTAGCTCTGAAATTAAGAGATTCAATAGCAAATGTATTAAATTAAACCTGGAAAATGAGCATGTCTAGTTTCTTAATTTCAAATTTAAAGTGCCTGTTTTTGTTATAATTGATATGGGAAATGCATTTCCGGACTAGCACTTTAGCTATAAATTAATCGTAATGGCATTTGTAAGTTTAATCCTTTATTTTCCGCAAAATTACATTTTAACGTTCAGTTATTCATACTAGAAAATCTATGAGAACCTTGACAAAATGGTATTGAAACGCAAATTATATTGAATTCTGAAATCAAGTAAGTGTAGCCCTCACTGTCATGTGTGTGTCTGTTGTAGACTCAGTTCCTTATACTCTAGTGAAAGATGACAGTGAAAATAATTCTGGCATGCGTGCAAATATATGGCATTAAATGCAACCGTCCTTGATTTTAGTATCTTTGGGAGAAACTTAACACTCATCAAGAATTGTGGGAATTTGTCCACATCGCCAGATGAACATTTTATTCTCCCATGTGTGTGCTGGGAAAAAAAGAATAATATAGTTGTAAGTGCTGACACACAGCATCTTTTTCGGATGATCTGGTGGTTTGTTTCCCACTTTAGAAGATAATATCTTTCTCCTTCTTCATATTAATGCAATTCAGTCCATTTTACAATTTTAACTGTTTGATCAAAGTGCTATAAAGCTCATTTTAATGTAAGAAGCGGTGTCCACAAAATCCCGATTTGCTTCTTTGGAGAAATTGAATAGTTTTACTATTCAGGTCACAAAGAACCTGTATTGACCTGGTACCCACTCCAAAATTCATAAAACAGCAACTTCCAAATAACATTCTGTCCTCTTTCCTAGGGGAATAACAAACCAAAAGAGCATATTTAGATAGTGGCAGCATGTCTCAAAGTCTGACTAACCATGACTTGTTTTGAAAAACAAAAACAAAACAAGATGTCTTCTTGATATCATGGTTTAACTTGTTTCTCCCACTGAACCTGGAGGTGTTTTGTTTTGGATTGATATTATTCATGGGCTTAGTAAACTCCTAGAGTGTACTTCTTTGTTGTTTTGCTGTGAAGTGCTGCTAGGGCATCGCTTTACCTGCGATGATGGCCATGATTCGGATGATTAACCGAATGGGATTCGCGTTCCCTGGCATTACCTGTGAGTCATGTACCGTAGCGAGGCACATGAGTGGCTCTGTTATCCTTAGTAGCACTACCTGTGTGCTTAATGCTAAGTATATTACTGAGTAAATTGCTTAGCGGTGGTCAGAGCTAAGTGAGGATTTGGCTCCTGTTGAGCAGGAGGGCTGGGGAGCCGCTCTGTGTGTTTTCCCGGTGCCTCCCGTTGGCGACGGCGGCTGTGCAGTGCGACGCACGTGAGGGGAGCAGCACTAAGCGGCTGAGCCCTCTCGCACTGCTGCAGGTGCCACGTGGGCGCCGGCTACCGCGCGGGGCCCTGCGTCGCGATGCCGCCTCCCTTCCCTCCTCCGCGGCCGTCTGACGCTGACCGCTCTGGGCACGGGGGAGCGTTGCCAAGGTGCGGCAGCGTAATCCCTGCGTGCGCCGGTAAACCGATCTGCCGCGGCAGGTACAACGTGCCGCGCTCACGCGAGCCGGCGGGAGGCCGCGGCTGCCCGCGCCTTCTGTGGCGGGCCTGCTGCCGCCGGGCACCCCGCGGGCCGCGACGACGTTCCCCGCGGGCCGGGTTCGCTCGCTTGGGCTCCAGCGCCCAGCGGGCTGGCCTGAAGCCCGCAAAGGTAGACGCCGTTAACCTTCAGCTTCGGCTATATCAACAGGATTGCTCTTCCAGGAAAAGTTAGTTAGCAGGATCAGAGCCCTAATCGATTTGGCAGGCGGCACGGGGAGGGGAAGCAAAGGGACGGAGCCGCGGAGCCATTTGCCTAAAGTCACAACGTGGAGCAGAGCCGGTTGTGCCGAGCCCAGAGCTTTATCTGCGCTAGCGATCGTGCTGCCAGTTGAATAAGTGCTTTGCCATGAGCCACATGAATAGCTGTTCCTGTTTGCATGCTTGTAAGCAGAGGAGAATAATTTTTAGGAATTAGGAAAATTCTTATTCATTGCTTGCCGACTCTGAAGATTAATAAGCAGGCTGAATCTTCTTTAATTGACCAACTATTGTATTCTCTTCACAGTATATTTAACAATCTTTGAGTATTTAGTGGCTTTCTAGCAATTTTTGCGTGTGTTTATTATGTGTCCTATTTCACAGGATGCACTAGTGGGATCAAAGGACTTTAAGTCATTTTGGAAATTCAGCACTAATGATGGATGTTTTCTTAATCATAACTAAAAACATTTGGAGAAAATTTGTGCATTGAGATAGTGTTGTATTTTGTATTTTGAGTTGTGTGTGCCTCTGTGGGGGTGATGCTATCAAAAATGTGTTTGTGTCCCATATGAATATTTGGCCACCACGTAAAAGCAACGTATCCTTGTTTGGATTATAGTCATAGATAATAAGTGAAATGTTGACATGAGATAGGTATTAATGATGTTAGATTATTAGTAGCCATTAATGTCAAAGATATTAGGGACTGAAGTAAAAATTAGCAGTGATATTGACATAAATTGTCTTTAACTTCGGCTTGAAACTTGCTATTTATTTCTTAAAACTAGGCTTGTTATGAAGTTGACACTGGTATTATCTGTCTTACATGGTAGTTATGTCATCAACATAGACTCTTTGAGTTCATCATAGCCCTAGGCTCTTAGGCTTAGGTTCACAGTTCCTACCATCCACCTACAAAACTGTGAGATCTAGGCTTGGAATTGCTTTGAAGCAGGGACCTCCACACCTTCTCCAGTTTATTTCTGTCTGGAAAGTACCTGTTGGGCAGCCAGGGCAACAGCAAAATTACTCAAGCGCTAGTAAACCTCCCTAATGACTGTCTTTGCTTGGCATTCTTCTTGAAGGTAAATGTTTGTGTTCTTTGCATGAACAAAATCTCTCTCTCTGATTTTTCCGTTTGAGCACAGGATTTTTTTCTTTCCTTTTTTTTTTTTTTTTTTTTTTAGCTATATTTGGCTTTCACTATCACATGGTCTCTTTGATGGAGTGGTAACCTAAATTCAGTCAGCAGGTTGATTTCCATTTGGAATAGAAGGAATAGGAAAACAATAATGCAGATTCCCGATGTATCCTCAGTTGCTCACTTGTTTGCCCACACACATCCTGCTCCTCTGAATGAAAGGTGGAACAACATGGTTTGATAGGCAGTTCTACCCCAGAAGAGGGACCTCTGCTCCTGCTGAGAGCCGTCCATATTTCCAGTTTTCTTTTGATTCCAAACTACAGATTTGCAGTTTACAAAACACTTTGCAGACGTAGTTTCGTGTTATAGGATCATCAGCATCCTCAGCAGCTGGATTTACAGTTCACCAGCAGCCAAAAAGAAAAAAAAAAAGAAATCTTGCTTACCCTTCACCCTTTCTAAATCCTGCTTCTTTTTTACTAGCTTTCCTATTACTCCATCAGCTCCTTCTTCCTCCTCTTTGCATCTTCCCCGTCTGTCTTGCTGCCAGCTTTGGGGGGTCCCTTGGTTGCATCACAAGCCAATTAAGTTCCTAATTTGAAAAACAAAACAACACAGCTATTTTTATAAGCTTGAATATGTAGAATTGATTTACTAATCTGACCTGAGAAGTGGCACTAAGTAAATGGCAAGGAACAGGAAAGAGGGAAGGAGGAGAGTGGGGACAGTGAGATATTTTCCTTTTGGTCTAGGCAGGCTATTAAAGTCGTCTTAAACTGTATCATGAAACGAAATCCTAAGTAACATCTCAATAAACTGATCATATAGCAGATCCAATTGAATTTGACAGGACATATTCATTAAGTAAACCTTTAGCTTTTGTGGTTCAATAGCAATTTAGTAATTCTCACATACGTGCCAAGATATGTCAGCTTCTGATTTTGTATAGTTCTGAAGAAATTCCTTGGTATTGGTTTATCAGCTGATGCTTATGTGGATTAAAACTTGCTGATATAAATACAACATCAATGTAATGTTGCAGCTGGGATTGTATCAGGATATGACACTTCATTGGCAGCTTTCAAAATGAGATGTTAGTGTTTTTAAATCTTACAGACTCTTGAGTATTTTGATCACTATTGTTTATGCATTTCTCACTTTTAAATATTACAGAGCACTGGAAAATTCTATATAATGAGGAAAGTGCTAAAGAATACTGATTTTTAATGGTCATGTTAACAAATCATCTTAGTGTTGTAAGTTAAGCAATATGATCATGTTGCATTATGGCAGTGGCATGCAATTTCCATTAATTCCTTGCAATGAAAAAATACCAAGTGGGTCAGCTGGGTTCTTTAAAATAGGATAGGTTGCTTTATAATCAACTTTATAGTTCTCCTTGACTCTTTAAAACAGCTTTATAGACCATAACCTGGAGAGAATACCTTCTGCTTGTTTTGTACTCAGGGAAAGATTCTTCCAAACAAAAGTGTAAGCAGGGAGTACAAGGGCGTAACCTTCTAATATAGTTATCTGATTTGCTAGATAGTTATTATTTCATAAAGTAAAAAGGCAGGTATGTGAGCAATTTGAAGCAACTGTTGTTTGTAATGCCTGGAGATAGACAGTGTTTGATAACACTAAGGCAAAAGAAGAGCTGAGTGGGTACCTACTTTCTGCGATGTCTTTTTTCCATGCTGTTGATAAAAGCGAATGAGGGTCACAACTTGAACTTGGGGTGGGGGTTAGGTTTCCTAACTGATTTTTTCTCCTCTGTCTTGCTAGCTTGAAGGACAGAAGCCAGAAAGTCCTCTAGAAATGAAGCACTATTTGACTGGGAAGATTGCCTTTTATTTCCTTTGCAAATCTTATGATATATGCAAAATATGAAAGCAGTTATTCTGTAGTCTTTTCATGAAATCCCATCTGAATAAATTCTTTATGGTATTTTTGTATTATTTAAATCTTCGGTAAGATTTTGTTGCAGCTTTTATTGACTTTCTTTCATTTTTCTTTTCAGAGTGAAGGAGTTAGTTTTATCACCATGACCTCAAACAACAGAGTACAACATTCAAAGAAGCTGCTCGGCATTTTTTTTTTTTTTTTTTTAACTGAAGCTGCTTAAGGTTTACTTTTGCTGTTATCGTTGGTCCGGACAGTTACTTAACTTTCAAACTGTTGTGGGCTAAACTGTACAACAAATCTGCAAGGAAGGGAAAGCAACCTGCCTAACTCATTACCTGTCATTGGCATCTACAATACCATTTTGCTGCTGTTTTGACAGAAGTTCAAGACGCTCTTTAGCTAGTTGGAACTTTTCTGCCGGCCTCTTTAACTACAGGCCAATGCCTTCATTTCCTTTTTCTGCAAAGACAAACTGTATTTATTCTTCGGCATATTAGGAGATTCTGTAATACCTGCTAAAGCAGCGAAATCTGGTATTTACTGGCATAATTTCAAGCCTATCACAGTACTACCTCAGTTCAAAGTAAAGCCGGATTTGCAGTGTCGGTGTGCGGCAGGACCTCCTGTATCTCTGTGCTGAGTATCTCAAGAACAGTCATCGGCCTTACCGAACTCGTACCGAGCTGCTGGGTGGTTCTCGATCCCTAGCTGCAGTGTTTACTTATCAGGCAAAGCCTGACGTGGGCACTAAAGAGCCTAATATAAGACAAAACTCCGTGCATTGGACTTGGGGCGAAGGATTAAGTATAGTTAAAATGTGTAACTTAAGCAACATAAGTTAAAAATATCAAACTGTATTGGGGGTATCTCTCTTTACCTTTGACACACTTGTTTTATCCTCTCTATGTAGGTGTTTATGTAGGTACTTCAGATTGCAAAAGCCTTTTCTCCTATTTACAAACTCACTTTTGTCAGCTAACCCTGTCCTTAGCTGCATTTCTTGTAACCAAAAATCCACGTAGACTTGCTAGAAATGCAGGGATGATAATGGATGCTGGACGGATCGAAGCGCTAATGTTAACACAGTATTACCTTGCTGTTCAGAAAGTCCTGGTACTTGCCTTCTGCCAGAAAAGTGGCATTGCAGCTACAGGCATTATTATTACGGGGAAAAGAAGGAGCATTGCAGTCACTTATCCAGAGCTGTTTTCAGGACTACCCATCTATCACGTTTCCTGTATTCTGCAAATACAACCAATGTGGTGGCTGTTGTCACAAATATCATATACAACTGTTGCACCAGGCTAGCAGAATGCCATGCCACCTAGTTTCTCCTCTGGTAAATCTGTTGAAGAACTCACATACGTTTTAAGGGTACCTCCCCAGTGCCTGCTCTTACAGTCATATAAGTATTACTAGGCTATCTGGATTACGTGAGTTTTTTTTTTTTAATCCTTATGCTAGGTGGAACCTGTACATCACTCTTAATGCATTATCTTTTGGAATTTTTTTTTTTTCTTTTCTGTGAGGAAGACAAGAGTCAGTGTCTTACAAATGTAATGAATGGCAATGCAGTCTTCCTGCTTACATGCTGACTTTTTTAGAACTGAGGATTGTATTACAAGACAAAGATGAATGTAAAGTAACTCCTTCCCTAACCCATGGCACACCTTATTTTTCAGTGTAATTTTCTGGGGTTTTAAATCGCAGCAATGCGTAGGCTGTATAATATTAGATCTAAAAATCATTTTAAATATCTAATTTATCTGTTTGGGCTTTGGGATTTTTTTTTTAATGGCACTATAAAAGGTTCTAAAACATTCTAAAATGCTGCTTGTTGAGTTCTGGAACTAGAAAAACAAATAGAGTTGATGACATTTTTTGTCAGTCCTTCCCTCTCCCCACCTTTGCCACACACACAGTAGCACTGATTGTGGTACCTGCTGAATACAATGTTTTAACTCCTATTTTGAAGTAGCCCTCTGTACCAATCCTGGAATCACGCCACTAAAAGAAACGGCTATTATGCATACAGCAACTTCAAAACAAAAACTTGACTATGTAGTCAGTTCTTCTCTATCCTGTATATTTCACAAAGGCATATGCAATACTTACATTCTTAATTTAGTTTACAGAATGGAACCAAAATGTATAAATGTTATGTTTGCTAAAACTTCACAATGTATATTGGGTCTTTGTACATTTTGCCTGACTTACCTTAAATTTAAAATATTTTTTGCTATATAACCAGTTATTAAGCAGTGTTTTCTTTATGGGTACGTATTGTTTCTGGATATCAAGATGTTAAATATATTTCTTGCTATTGTGATATGACAAGAGACTTAACTTATCTTGCTGTGTCTTCCAATGTACACGCTGTATATAAGGATAAATGTGATGCTGCTGGAGACCAGAATAAATGGAACTAGAGTAGTGTATTGTATTTAGTCTGTATTGATCATGGATGCTCTCCTTAATAGCCATATGCAATAAAATACATTATTTATGAAAGGAGTAAAGTATTTGTGCGCTTGTTTTCTCTAGGGTGGTTGCTTTTTTGTTGTTGATATAAAATCAGCTTGATCTTTTCCCTTTAATGTGAAACACACTTTCTTTTACTAATTCTTACTGTTCTGCAGATCTTTGCCTTTTTTCCTTACAGCATTCCTGAAAAACAGGGAATTGCTTTAAATCTTTTTTTTTCTTATGAATTAAAAAACCTGTATTTCGAAGGCACAATTTTTACATTTAAGGAAATAACTAGGAACAGAATTTCGCCTTATTTTTTAATTCCAGCTAAAAAAAAAAAAAAAAAAAAAAAACTTTCATCCCAATGATGAGTGAAAAACTGGGATTCCTTCCAGGAGTTTGTTCAGAGAAAGGGGACCGACTTGCCTTTCATACCGAGTAGCCCTTTACACTGGCACAGAGGGAATGGGAGCCTATTGCGCTACCTAGGACTAGTCTGTATTTCTGCCTTTTGTGCAGAGCCCTTGGGCACGGTGAGGGGCACCAAGCGAGCATTAGCGACTAACTTGCTTTTGGGCAGTAGGAATGTTCCCTGTGCCCATGTAAATGACATGACCTTGTTTGTACCTGCGTAAATGACCCACTAAAGGGCCAGTTACTCCTGAGAGGAAATTGGGGTTATCTCTTACACTGAAGCAGAGCCCTCAGGAGGTAGCCAGGGTCAGAGATCTGTTGCACTGCTTTTTGTGTGTGTGTGTATATATATATACATATATTGTTGCCAAGGGACAGGTGCTGTTGTTAACAGCTCACAAATTGTATAGACATGTTTCTAAGGGCCTCAAATATGACTATAAAAATCACATCAGCTGCTGTAACACTGAGTACCTAATCTATGAACTTCCCACAGCAAACAAAATCCTTGCCGAGGAACATCAGTTCCTGGTATGCCTTGTTTTCCTTCAGTGTCATAAGCAAACACGTCAGCCAGGGCGTGTGCTCCAGGGGGTGGGCAGTAGGCTCAAAACACGGCCGGCCTCCATTTCGCAGCAGGGCCCTGCTGCGCTGCGCCTCGCTCCGGCAGCGGGTGCCCGAGCAGGCTGCCTTGGTGCCGCACGGGAGGCCTGCCGGCACGGCGGGACACGAGCTCTTAGTGCAGCGCTTCCAAAGTCACTCGGAATGAAACTCCATCTTGAGACGTGCTTTTTGTATTCTCTTGGAAGCGTCTACCTCTAAGCGGCCTGGTACCTTCGTGGTTACCTTACTTTATGCTTGGGGGAGGGTTGAAGGATCGTATTAATACAACTTTTTTTTTTTTTTTCCCCTTAGAAACACAAGAACTTGCATCATTTTGGCAAACTCGGGTTCTTTTTCTGAATGGGGCATGGATCAAAAAGGTAGTCTTGTCGCTGCAGTAGGATCATCCTGTGTCCATTGAAATGTCAATATAAGCCCCCAAATGAAAACCAAAATCACAAATAATGAATATGCTGCCAAAGAGGGGGCATCCAGTTCCTTCGCTCCATCTGTCATCACCATCTCTGCTGTAGGTTTAGCGGGAGGAACTGAAAAGGAACCCTGTGCATCTCACAGTGCCTGCATCCTTAAAGAGCTACAGCACTTCAGTTGCTTTAGTCTGAGATGGCTCCAGAGAATTACTTAGAACTATCTTAAAGTACCTTGTCCCTGGCTGTTGTCACAGGTCGGTGACAACATAAAATGGGAGCTTCTGGAAAGACATTCAGAAATCCAGTGTCACATTCTCCGATGTGTTTGATTTCCGATGATCATAGCACAGGAAGCCTTTGAACACTCAGGCCACCCACAAGCACAGTTTTGAGTGAGCAAACCTGCTTCCAACCTGAACAAAATCTGCACTGACCTGATTTGCTGCTCCTGAGTCCTTGTATAGTGACCGTCCTGCTCAAGGACCTCAGAGCAATGCATGGCTTCCAGGTGCACTGGGAACCTAGATTGTGAACCTAGAAAGAACCACTTTCTGCGGTTATAAGCACAGGGAAGGGTTTCTAGGCATCCTGGTGTCACTATAGGAAGGAAAGAGGCTACCTAGACCTTATACCTGTGCCCTGGAGCTTAGATGCTTTCCCAAATTCTCCAGTTCAGAGTGGCCCTGGAGTCCACTGTTACACTATTGCAGTAGTCTTTAAATAATCAGTGTAGGAAAAAACAAGGTGTTTTCTTAGCACTTGTTGCTCCTGTTTAAATCCCTTTCTGTTCTGAAAGATGATGGGATGAAGAGAAAGGGTTCAGATCTCAGCTGCATTCATTCTGTGCACTTTTGGGACTGTTCTGAGGGAGGAAATATGGCTGACTTGGCTCAATCTTTATCCCTGGAAGAGCCATTGCTAAAGGGAGCAGATTTGGCCAGAGATGCAAGTCTTCATACTCTGAGAGAGGCAAGTGCCTACCAAATATCTCATGCACCTCTGCTGCTTCAGTCTTTCCCAGATATCTTTTCCACCTTGATACCCTTCAGTCAGCTTTTGCAGAAACATCAAGACTCACTTTTGGACCTGGCTTTTCCTAGATGAGGATAGTCCCTGAAAGGATCTGCAAGTAGAGGCTATATTTAATGAATATAGGAGCTTTTTAGAAGCCCTAAATATTACACTTACAGTTAATAACTGGAATTTCTTATTTAAGGGTGTAATCTGTGATATTTTAGTGGGAATATGACTTTTGGAAATGTAATTCTTTGAAGTATCTATCTCAGCAGTTTACCAAAATAATAGGGGCATAAGATGTCGCCATCCACTTTTGAAAGTAGAGATCCCTGATTTTTATTACTACGATGTTTAAGCAAAGGATGGGGAAACTATGGCCCCTGGGATGGATATGATCCATAAAGTTGTTGCATCTGAGCTATGGCTTCGTAATTTTTTTCCTGTCATTATTAAGCAACACAGTGTAGCATATTAAATGTGTGGCTGCCAGGAGTTTTTGAAAAGTCTATTTGATCCTTAGTATTCCTTCACATCATAAAAACAATCAATAAATAATAAACTGAGTTTAGAAGCTATGTTTAGAAGATGAGTTCTACTGACAAAATGCCAGCTCTTATCTGAAGAAGAGGATGTAAACATCAGGCTATGTTTACGTATTTTAAATGGAGGATGCAGAGGCTGGAATTAGACACACCTTGAGACAGCTATTAATATGAATATCAGATTCTAGATAAATAAGATTCACATGTTTGAAAACATGCTTTTTGGAGATGGGCTAGTAAAATGAAGCCCCTACATTTGATGAGAATTAAACATTAAAATAATATCCGGTGTCAACCTCTGGAATTTCTGCTGCTGCTCCTAAAAAAAAATCTCTCATTAAGTACAGATCCTGTCTGCCAATGTGGGTGTATCCAGGCAGTTATTACTTCCCTATTTATGTGTTAACCTGGATAAGCTTTATTGCAGGTGAACATCCAGGCTGACTGTTCTATTTTAGACTACTTAAAATATCTATCTATTTTCTGACAATGGAAATTTTGCCTAAGCAAGAGGGTCCAGACTGTGACCTTGCAACATGACTTAGAATTTCTTAAAGCAAGTGTCCTGATGTGTATTCCTAATTCAAAATACCAGAACAAACGATGAAACTTGTGTATAAAGGGATTAATTTACTACATCTCGAACCGGAATATTTTTGCATGAAAAGAAGTCTGACATTAAAACAGCAGAATTTATATTAATTAATGTCCTAATGCCCCTAATTCCCTAAACAAGCAAACAAGTAAGATTCCCTCATCCAGACATAATGTTTTATTTATATTTTTTTATTTTTTAGATGAGGTGGTAGGTTGTGTACTAACTGTGGAAAAGTCTCACAGATGTTCCCTGTGAGGTCTCCAAGGTATAATCTGAAATTGTGATGGAACAACATATTGTAATCCTCTTTAACAGAATAGCTACTCCTACAAAAAAAAAAGTGTATATATAAATATATATATATATATACCCACATACATAATTTCTGTAACATCAGCCTATAACTGGCAATTGACCTGATTTAGAAGCAGATGCTGAAGAAAATTGAACTGGTGAGATTGGTAACTCTCAATGAAAACTCTACTCATTTGCTCAAGAGTGCTTTTATCTAGTTAAAAGAAACTTAGGCGTGCAGGGGGAAGACCCCCTGGGCCTCCCCCAACCCCCTCTGCCTCTGCACTGAGGCTGGTTGAGGTGACCTTTTGTCATCAAACCCTTGGGACTCGTGTCTACATCCTCAAAAAGGACCAGAAAGTGTTCCTGTATGATAAAAATATTTCCCGTAGTTCATGTAAAGATGTATAAGCCATAAACAAGCTGTGGAGATAAGGGAAGAATAAGGGACATAGCAACTACCCCTCCATATGTATCATCTTACTAATCTTTCCCTGTGATCACTGTGAGGTATTTACTCCTTTCCTATGGAGCAGTACTTACCTCAATTACCCTGCATTTGCCGTGGGATAAGGGTATAAACACAGGCTGGCTGTCACGGTGCAGAGCCGGAGAAGTAGTTCACACTGAGCTCGCCCATAGTAAGATCGCTCTGATCACCTACAAGTGCCCACCAATTGCCCTTTTAATGCTGCCAATTTGCAGTATAAATATCACAAGCTGTTGCACAAAGATAAACCCTGGGGCCGCAGCCTTGGTGGCTGCAGATTAGGAATGTGCCACCATTGCTTTCACAATGATTTATTACAATCGAAGGTTTGACTTGGAGGTGTTTGGGAGGTTGTTTGAGTTTTATATATATTTATATATATACATATATATATACACACATACACACACATATATATACGTATATGTATATATATCCTTATGACCTGTGAAGACCTTTTTGAATATTGTAGTATAAGTTTGCCAAAACTTATACTCAATACCTCAAGAAATGTAATTATAGTCAGTTATTTATTGTGTCTATCTAAGTGTTCTATATAAAAATCTTGATTTTTAAGTAGGATACACTCAGAACATTTTTTTTCTTCATTCCAGACCTTGCAATGACTTTCCATTTTCTCAAGGCTATACTGCTTTGAAATGACATTTTCTGTTGTTCCTGTTCAATATGTCAATACAAGCAGAAAGGAATTTCCATGACCAATCTGCACTTTTAGCCAATGAATCAATAAAGCAATCCAATATTAATTTCAGCTGCAGATAAATGATTGTCCCCCGAAGGATTTCAGAAGGGTAAAGGTTAAAATTTCATCTTATTTATCTAAAAAAAAACAAATATTGAAGTAATTCTACTTTGAGTAGCCTTTTCTTGGTAACAGAAAACATGACAAAAGTGGAATAGCATTTTTCCTTTCTGCCTTTGATGCAGTATGATTCATATCCCAGTGTTGGATTCTATATTATTATTATTATTTATGAATAATGATTCTAATATTTCACAGGAAACATTTGGACAATATAAAATTTTTATTACTTTATTGACTTTGTATTTCTCAGAAGTCAACAGACCCCAGGATTTTTCTGTTCTAAAGAAGTAAAGAAAATGAGATTTATAATTGAACACTTTCAAAGTTAGAATAGCTATATGGCAAAGAAGTTCAAGATAACTGTAATTTTCAATTTGTAACCCTGCTCTTTTCTCATTTAAGAAGCACATTTGTTGTGTGGTGTACGAGAACTACATTGCCCAGTTATGCCTGTGATCCGCATTGCCCATTTACAGAGCTGCAGAGGAGGGGAGACATCGAGGGATCGTGGTTAGAAGAACCCCTTTTATGTTTGGACTTGCCTTTGGAACCTCCAGCCTGTCCCCGCTATAAATTCCAGCAATTTTCTTGCATGTAGAGTGTGACTTTCCTCAGTTTGGCATATAAAGGAAGCCTGCACCCCTTCTCAGTGCTGGTGGATTCATCGTGGATAAAGTTCTCCCATGCCGTTCAGCCAAACTGTTTTTATCAATGGATGCTCTACTAAGTGCTTAATTAGGCTTGGTACTACCGAAGAGGTCTCTGGGTTTGTGTGTGGTCAGAAACAGCTCGACAGCTGTCAGCGTACAGATTGCTGTACCCTGGGAAGCGGGGGGGATTTGTTTATTTATGTGGTTTGCCATTAGTGGGTCACTGCTGTGCTTGTCCTCTAGCACAGAAAATCTGCAAGGAGAAAAAAGCTTGTCACACGAATAAGCACAGAAATTTAAAGGAGATCTCTAATTTTTGGCAGCTACTGAAGATTTCATCTCCCCGCCTCAGAACTTAAACTGTGTCTCTATTAGTGCACGCCCTGTTAGTTGGTGTGCCTGAGGCTTAAAGCTCTCTGTGAAGCTCTTTCTGAACTGCTCTCTTCAGGCATTAATTTGCAAGGTGGCTTCAAAACATGACTGATCTGAGGAAAAGAAAAGGTGACTTTTCATACTCCCTTTTGTATTCCAGGTTTTTTTCAGGAGGCTTCCAAGGCAAGAAATGAAAACTTCGGCCTAAGCGGAGCGCATGGCCACTGGAGCATCCCTGCAGCCCTAGCTTTGCAGAGGCCGGGTGTAAGCAGCCACAGTGCTCTCAGACTCCAGGGCCCATCGAGCTAGGGGCAATGCACCAGCTGCTCACTCTGGCTCGCAAGCGAGCGTGGGCAGCTTGATGTCAGCGAGCGTCAAGCGCAGGCCGCACTGCCGCCCTCTGCCCTGCTCCTCGTCCTGCTGCAAGGGCTGGGCAGGAATGGAGAGGAGAGGAGGGGAGAGGAGAGGAGAGGAGAGGAGAGGAGAGGAGAGGAGGAGGAGAGGAGGAGGAGAGGCGAGGAGAGGCGAGGAGAGGAGAGGAGAGGAGAGGAGAGGAGAGGAGAGGAGGGGAGAGGAGAGGAGAGGAGAGGAGGAGGAGAGGAGGGGAGAGGAGAGGAGGAGGAGAGGCGAGGAGAGGAGAGGAGAGGAGGAGGCGAGGAGAGGAGAGAAGAGGAGAGGAGAGGAGAGGAGAGGAGAGGAGGAGGCGAGGCGAGGAGAGGCGAGGCGAGGAGAGGCAAGGAGAGGCGAGGAGAGGCGAGGAGAGGAGAGGAGGAGGAGAGGCGAGGCGAGGGGAGGCAAGGCGAGGCGAGGAGAGGAGAGGAGGATGGCAGAGCTGGTGCGTGCAGCTCCCCCACGGTCACTGCTGCTAATGTGTGTGGCACAGCTATCACTCAGATTGTGTCTGCCTCATTTGCAGCACTAAAGAGGCTTTATCAGCTGCTCCACTCTGCTTTCTGGGATCCCCGGCTTCATTTCCATGCATGCCTCCTTGGCGAGAGGCCAATAGTTTGTTTACCTCTGGAAAGAAGATTCATTAATATGTTTTTCCTGTTCTGGTTTATTTGTGTGTCATTTACCCTGTGTAGGCAATTTTGCTTTCCTAGTGTTTTTGTTTGTTTGTTTGTTTGTTTGTTTGGAAGTGGGGGAGGTTTGTTTTTATCGTTGATACATTGGTGAGTTAAGTAATTATTTGCAAAATGAACAACACACTGTTTGTGGTTTCAGGATTTTTTTTAAGTTTCTGAGTCAAGTTTTGCTTACTGTTATTTTTATTCAACTGCACTGAAACCAACGGAATTGCTTAGTTATACCTGAGACTGATATTAAGCCCACTGTAATTGCTCCTTCGTGCTTTCTCTCAAACCTTCTTTAAATGGTATATTTATGTGATATATCCACCACTGCTAGCACTGGTGATCTGCAAGAGGACTAGATCCACTGTGAACATTAACAAAGCTCAGGCAAGGTACTGCTAAACTGCTAAGAAAATATCATTTTCTCTATAACTCAAGACATTCAAAAGAAACAGTGCTGGAGATCCTGATCTCCATTAATACCTACACTGCTGCTATAGCTGGTGGTGCTGTTTTAGAAAAGACGTAGGATTCAGATTTTTGTCTGTGTAGATAGTGCCTGACAGGTTGATCAGACTGAAGTACTGAGAAACTAGTAATTTCATAACTTTTATTACGCTTTCCTAACTTTCCTAGATGTAACTGTTTGTGTAACTGTGTTTTTGTTGTTATTTTGTTTTGTTTTGTGTCTTTAAAGGATGAAATAACGATGAAGATATCCAACCCTTTGGGTTATATATACCCCAAAAGATTTTTCAAATTCTCAGTGTATTTTTTTTTTGTATTCTGAGGGGAGTTGTGAAATGAACAGATATGAATATTAGCTTTGCTTATAGCGGATACAGAGTTGTTTTTAAGGTGGGGGAGTAATGTCTGGGGCAATGCACTGCACAGTGAAAGACAACCCGTAGCTATCTGGGCTTGGAGAGCTGGTCAGGTGGATGGGAATCCGTGAGGCCAGATGCGCAGCATATTACGAGGACTTACAGTGGCTCTCACGTGACTATTTAAAAACAGGAGTTCATACAAAGCAAGAAATACAGTGCATGCCATTCCGTTCTTCATATCTTAGAGCTTAATTACATCTTTCCTACAACCTGACAGTTTTAAGAAAATATTTTAATCATTTAATTAAATACATTCAAGCTTAGATTGAGAGAAGGAACTAGTCACTAAATTTTGCCAGACAGATCCTTTAAGTTTAGAGCCACTCTGTCGGTAAATGCCTGTGATCAATTTCCTCTTCCTATAAAGAGGTAGCACTGGGACTTCAAAGATTTGTATTAAAAACATCTCTGTGTTTCAGGACAGAAAAAAAAGCGTGATTGATTGGTTCTGTCAAAGAAAGGAAATGCTTGTCTAATTAACACTCATATTTGCTTTCAGGTAAACCCTTATGCACTACAACATAATGACCTTTTCTTATATAATCAGGCTCCTCTTTTGCTAGGTCAGTGGGTCAGGTTTGATAATATCACAGTATTTTTGACCTGCCCTGTGACCATATTGATTATTTTTTTTTAAATGTTCCAAATTCTCTTTTCAAAAGGACACACTCCAAATAACTATTACATCTTGTTGTCTATTTGACTATCTATGTTTTAAGTTTAAAAAATGTTTCCTTGGTAACTAGACTTCCTTGTCTTCCTTGTCTAGTCTACCCACAGAAAACATGCAGAGGTCACTACATATTGTTCAAGGATTATTGATATGTTTATTAAAAATATTTAATGTTTTAGACTTTTTAGTGAATTTTAAAGGGCTTCTGAGAGACAAAAGAAAATTTCTCTCCTGCTCCCCTTGCTCCATATAAAGTGAGAATCTTCACATGTGATCCTAAAAGCTATCGTAACAGGAGACGGTGTAGTCCCTTAGCTAGAGGAAACTCACTCTTCTGCTTGACTCTCTTCTCCATTACAATTTTGTCCTAAATTCCTCAGAAGTGTTGTCAGCTGTAACACCATTTTACTGAAGTTTTTTTTTTTTCCTGTCTATGAATGCTACTATTACGAAAGACATTCGAAGAAGTAGGCCGTTTGTGGCACATCTCTGCCCTGTCGTCACATGGCTTTGTGACGGGCAGCTATTTGGATATCCCTGACTGGCAATTTGACTCCCCACACCCAGACAATGTACATTCATTGAGCCTTGGTTGCCTGCCACCGGGCCCATCTGTTGGGTTGATTCTTTGCCTATTTAAAAGTCAGTCAGACAGGGGTGTAAAGTGCCAAGAAAATGTGAATTGAGAAGGGGAGTCTGTACAACACTGCTGGCAGAGCATCTTCAGCAAGAACCTTCTCCTTTGTGGCAGCCATCGCTGCCAGATGCCTCCCTACAGTAGATTACAACTGCTGACATTTGTGTACCAAGAAAAGGATACATGAAGCAAAGGAGGGAAGAGTTTTTCGCGGGGTAACCTTGGCAATTTGCAAAGCAAGCTGTGCTGCCACAGGTACCCAGTTTGCAGCACAGTTAAGAGATGTGTGCAGCTTGTAGGGCTTTAAAATTTGCTTAGTAGGAATGAAAGTGCATTGTCTGCACTAGGGTGAACTTGAGAGAACCCGAGACAGACACATTGCACTCGAGAAGTGACCAAACTAACGAAACTCCAAAAGGCCAGGAATGGGATTTCTCCTGCTCTTCTACACAGGAGATCAGTACAAGAGTGTTCACCCTGCCTGGGGGATTTTTCTGAATGCAAACTATAGTTTCTAAGATAAGATCCTTTAAGATAGATCGTCTTTCTCCTAGCCACAGTGGGGTTGTACAATGAAGAGGATTAACTTATCTTTGTAACCATTATAATCCAAAACAGGAGAGTGTCAGACACATGAATGCTTGCAATCCCATCCATAAATATGTTTTTCACTTTGCATCTGGCTGACTGAAGTTATTTTATCTGTGATATCACAAATTTCCCTTGTGATATAATCAGGCAGAGGGAAACAAATAGTCTCTAACTCATGCAAATTCTATTAAAAGACAGACAGGTTACTATTAGCTATTACTATTACTAATTTTGTGTCTATCTTTTTGTGAACCTGGGAAGGGAGTTTGTGACAAGCACCGAATGCAACAAATTAAGAATTGTCCAGTCTTCTTTTTGAGGGATTGTGGCAGTGGAGAGACAAGCTTTCAGGCACTAGATATCTGTGTAATCACCCCCTCTTCTCTTATTTTCTCCTTTTGATATCTTTTGGCTTATGTCTGATCCCAAGCACAGAACTCTAACTTCAGTTAGACTGGGATAAATAATACTAAAGCAGTGCTCCATAAACTGTGCCTGATGCTGCACTCTTCTTTCTCTGACGGCTCCAAGTAGCGCCGAGGAATCTGGTGCTCAACACATTGTCTCTGAGCCAAGAGCTAGGGACCACTGCCTGAGGGGACAAGAAGCAGATGTAGTGTGCCTACTCAGCAGTTAATAGCCAGCCTGGTGTTGTACAGTATCTGCTCTACTTGCTCCCTACAAGGGAAATAAAAAGAAATTAAAAGATAGTGAAAATCCCAAACAATAACAACAATCTGTTCCTCTCCCCTATTTCCAGAAGGACGTGCACTAGTGTTGGCCAGTGTTAGGTGGCATGCTGCAGCTCTAAACAGACATGATATCAAGTAATACCAAAATTATTAAGGGCTGAGGCTCGTGTAGCCTTTTCAACACCAGTCTTCTGCTCTGCAGTGTACTAAACACATGGCTGTCAAGGGTCTCTCCCCACCCTTGTCCCCTTCAGTCTACATTTTCAGATCTGTTAAGGTGCAACACAGTCCTCTGCACAGTCCTCCAGTTAGCAAGCATGATGGGGATTGACTGGAAGAAGATGCTGCCCTTCTCTCTTCCCTCCTTGTCCCCCAGCCTGGTCCCAGTTCTGCTCTTGGGCAGGGTCTTGTTGTGGACTGTTGGTGACAAGGACTGTTGGGACAGAGAGACCAGTGGGGCTGTTCTTCCAGGAGAAGAAAGAAGGGGGAAGGCAGGCTGGAAAAGGAGAGTGAGCCATGAGATGAGAGAAACAGAAAGCTGTAGGGAGAGAAGGTGTCAGGAAGCAACAGGAAAGCAAGTGCTGAGGAGCTGGTCTCATTGACCTACTCTCCTGCAATCTCTACCCTGCAGTGAAGTAGCCCAGTAAGGTGATGTCACCTGGAAAAGGGAGGAGGAGAATAAAATCTCTGTTCTCCTCCAAAGCCATATGTCACGAACATTTGGTGGTATCAGTATGATGGAAGATTCAAATGGCAATGGACAAACCTGTGTTTGTGCCCAGGTAGCCAGTTGTCTGCAGGACAGTCCATTCTGGGCAGGGTAAGAAATACAAAAGAATTAATGTTGCAGCGGAGGCATTTATTATTTATTCTGACTAGTGCCAGAGAACATGAAAGTTCTAAGAACTGCAAAAAAAAAATTGCCTAATACTCTTTTGGTGTTAATGCGCTACAGTCCAGTGAACAAACTTGCAATCAGTGAAAGCAGCCTTTTAAAATAGCATAGCCTAATTCCTTGCTGCTCTTCCTTGTACTCTACAGGGATTCTTTCCAGCAGCTTAGCTGCTGTTTTTTCATCCCAGAAAAACATTTTTTTTCCCTTATTAAAGACAATCCAAAACTTAGCTGAGAAAAACAAATATTCTTTATTTAGCCTGTTTGTTAAATAAGATTGATTATTTTGGAATGTATTTTTTCACCAGGTCTTTTTCAATAGTGGTGCTTTTGTATCTATTGGTAGTCATAGAATTTGGGAAAATAGATTATGGGAAAACTAAATTATTAGTTTTGACATAGGTCCATTTCCCATTATGACTCACAAATTCTATGCCAACACTTGGGAACTATTGAGTTCCGGATTTGGATAGTCAGAATTTACATAGTTAGATCCATGTCTAAACCTGTATAATATGTATGCTGTATACTGTCTTCATGCTCTGTAATTTTCTGTGTGTAAGTTTTATGCAGTCACTTTAATAAATATGCTGTATAAGTAATACGCTCCTATCCATTTGTGGCACTTCCAAAAGATGCCACTGCATTTGGAGGTTGCAGCAAGCAAGAATGACTGTGAGGCCACTGCAGCATTTATAGCCACATTAAACAAGCAGAAAAACTGTCACCAAAATAAGAAGTCCTGCTTTCTCCTTGCCTCTGCTTGACCCTATGCCATGCCATCATCCTGTGTGTTGCATGCGGCTGTACAGTGCACTGGGTAGGGAAACCAATCCCGGGGAAAGCTCTGCCAGGAAAAGGGCTTGGCTAGTGCTGAGGTGAGTCAGCTCCCCGTTCTGGACCACTGTGGAGACATGCCCGTCTCGATGCCAGAACAAGGAAGAGGACAATGTGGAGTCAGGAAAAAAAACAAGGCAACGGAGAAGGGGACTGCTTCTTTTGGCATAAGTGACAGACTAAAATGTTTGTGGAACTAAAGCCTCTGAGCTCCAGGTCTGGATCACTTGAATTAGCGTAATTAAACCACAAATAAAATCTTATGCTGGCAGAGAATTCTCTCTGACCTACAGTAAGCCGCATTCATTGCTTATTCAGTCAAGTTCCTGGAATACAGGCAATAAATACATTTCTTTTGTATTATTTTTGTGAAGGTTTTGGTAATAACGTTTGATTGCAGCTAGTCTTTTCAGTCTGGGTCAGGCTGCACTTCATTTTCTTGCACTCCAGACAGAGATTTTACAGACTGACATAGATGTTTTGGCCCATTTTGGGGAGGCCTTCATTGTCCTCCTGAATCAACAGCCCTGTGTAGTTATCCCTGATGGGATCTTAAGCATTTGCCAGTGCAAAGTGGAGACGTGATGTATACATGCAGATGTAGAAGCAGCAAGTGGCCCTAACTACAGCTTTTCTCCAAGTACTCAGCCTGGTGCCCCATCCCATTTCTACATCCCAGAAGCTGAGTGGCTGTTATGGGATAGAAGTGACCTACCTGAATGATTATGACTTTGGCTGTGCTTGTGGCATTTGTATGCTGATACGCTTTTGCTCCTGTCTTCTAGATGAGTTCCCTAGAGCTGCTTCCAGGACACTTCTGTGGATGGGGAACTGTGCGTGGGACAAGGTCCAGGCAGGCCAGCCCTCACTGAAAACACGTGCACTTATGCACAAAATGGAAGCTTTCCAAATACTTCATGACTGACTGCTTGAAAACCCAAATTAAATAAATATTTTAAATAAATAAATTGCAAACAATCCAGATGTCCCGCACGTAGGGATGTACCAAGTGTTTTGCAGACTGGATAACGGCTTACGCAAGCAACAAAGAAGCGAGTCCCTGTTCAAAGGCGCCTGTATGTAGGTGTCAGACAGCCCCTAGCAAGCGGGGAAGCAGCCAGATGGTGCAGAGCGGGGTGGGAGGGCAGCCCGCGCGCGGCTCAGTGAAGCGCCCGAGTCTCCGGTGTGCTCGCGTTGGGAAGCCCTGCAGATCGACTCCGCTTCCTAAGGCAGCTCCGCGTGGAAGGCACAAACATGGCCCGGCTTTGCACAGTAAGGACTGGCTTATGGATATCCCAGCTCTGAGGAAAACACTTTTATCAGTATGTCATAGGGCAGCAGGAAGACTAAAGCACAAATTCACTTACAAGCTCCAGCAGTCAATTCTAGGGTGGTGTAACACTGAAGCTCTAGGTGTAACACTGAAGCTTCAGGAAGTACAAGTGCTTTTATGTCTCTCCAGCTGTTTCCAGCCCTCTAAAGACCTCTATTTCTGTGTGTCCTCTTCTCTTAAAAAGCCACACATTCTCCCCCCTCCCCGCTTTGTTTTGCTGGATTTGAGTTTGGATGTATCTCCTTTAACTGTTAGAGCATTGCTTTCATTTGCAATTCTACTTTGTTTTGCAAAATCATTCAGGAATTCTCCTTGGTGGGAAGGCAATTGTTTGAAAGCATTTCAGTAAAGCCGTAGGAAGAAAGGCATCTATTTATCCTTCTGTTATTCACTTTCTCGATCATTTTCCTTGTTCTTTATTTGCTTTTGCTGATGATCACTAATTCACGCATGTAGAATCCAAGGAGAAGAGTGCTTTTATATTTTCAGGAAAAAAAAGTGCTATTTTCCATCCTTTGCAAGATATAAGATGCGCAGTTTACTTCCTGCCTCTAAGCCTGAAATCACCACAACGATGCCTCTTGCCATCCAGGTCTGGGGGCTCCTCTATAGCAAAGCCCTTTTAGGCAAATACTTAAAGTTAAGTCTTGGCATAGGCTTTCTGAAGGCGCTGAAGAAGTATGAAATGTGTGTTATTTTTAATAATGATATGCATTCAAAATACTACCGATGAACTTATTGTGTTAAAAGTTACTTTTAACTCAAAATGCCTCTGAAATTGATAGCAAAATTCATATCTTTCAGCATTCCACAAGAAGTAAAAACAGACAAACAAGCATAAAAGTGGTAACCCAAGCTTTTAGCTGGAATCCTTATATATATATATGTATATATTTTCATTATCATGAAGCACGAAAAATGCAGCAAATTGCAGTGAATCTTTTTTTCTGTATTTTTTTCTGAGAAAAAAAGACCACTAACTCTAGGCCTAAACTAAAAAAAAAAAGTAAAAAAAAAGATACAATTTTATTTTTTATTGTTCTCCTATACACACACATATATATTGTATGTAGGTACGTGCTTTCTCCTTTATGGTATGTGAAACAGCCTGAAAAGTTTTGGTATCAGATATGAGTACTCCTGAGACAGATAGACTCCAATTCTCCAGATTCAAAGTGATTGAATACGATATTCCTAAACTTGCAGATTTCTTTACACTGTTCTCTTTTCAGGTAGGACATTTGGCAGTTTCTCTTTCCTGCAGCTGTAAATGACTGCATAAGCTTCAAAATACTGAAAGGAGAGCTGAACATATATATTCCTTCTACCTTAGGACAGTCTGCACCATCTCAGGGATGTTCTACATCTCTAGAGATGCATCCAGCACCACAGTGCAGGATGATATCATGAAATCACTTCCCAGCACCCAAGGAATAGAGCTGCCCTGGGGAGCCCTGCTCACACTTGCATTAACAAATGTGCATGGAATTTGTTGCTCAGCAGCCTGTTTCTGATGTGGGAAATTCATTGGGAATTCTGCACACAAAGAGCATGAAGGATCAGGCCCAGTATCGTTTGGACTAAGAAGTCACTATGTTGTTATCTGAGATCTGAGATGAAGTGTAGGATTTTTATTAACATCTTCTTTCCCTTGCTGAGGATCAGCCAATTCAAACAACCTGTATAAGTCGTTTCCATGCTAAAGAAGGCTGTGTTTACATCTTGAGCAGCTGTTGCTGTATTTCAGTTCTGTACAAAGACCAAACAACAACAGCAACAAAATCTATTTGATTTTACATTTGTTACCCTATTCCCAATCCTCTTGGCCATAGTGGCTGCTTTGCTCATCTGGCAGCATAAAACCAGGCAATTTGGTGGGAAAAGGAATATCCCTGCCTAGAGGGATCCCGAGGCTTTGGAAAGGGCTGCTGTGATTCTTCTGCTACCTCCTCCCAGAAATGAGAAAGGGAAAGGAAAAAAAAAAGTAGGGAGAAGAGAGTGGATATTTTTTGCTGCTAGAGTGGCTTTGTGTGAGCCATATAGAGAGGTATTCTATCGACGTTTGACCTGGTCACTGCAGCTCATTTTCTCTCCCTCTCAGTAATATGAGGGAAGGATCTGGCAGCCTTGGATAGCTGGACGCTGAATTGGTCGTCACTCTCTTGGTCTCAAATGCCAGCGCAGCTGTTGTACTTAGGTTCGGCATCTTCAGTATGATGCCTTGGAGGGTGACTTCTAAACTGAGGGCTTGGGTCCTGGGGTTCGTAACAGGTAACTAAGAAAAACATTTCCTGCCACTTTAATCTGCTGCACTGAGTTTTCCTGAGTGAAGATCGGCATCGTTGTTTCTCCCTTAAAAATATAAGGGTGAAGTTCCATTCTTCACTGCTGATTATTTTGAATACACGAATATACAAAACCCACCTTGTGCAGCTCCGCAACCCTGAGTATTTCAGAGACACAAGTATAAGGAAATACATAGCCCTTTATGTCTTAGTCACTTTGCAATTCATATGCTCCTCTCAATATATATATATATGTGTTTTTTGTATATATATATTTTTCCTTTAAAATTTGGAAGCTGTGTATTAATGAATCCCCTCTTCTTTTACTCATCCTAGTCAGCACTGATGAAAGCTACCTTTGATTTATTTCTTTTTGCTTGTTTTAAATGTCTTTTTGAACTCTGGTGCGGGTGGCTGACCTTTAGAATAAAACGCTATACTGGTGCAATGCAGCTAGAAGCATTAAACAAGTGCACTGACAGTTAAATGAAAAGCGACCGGCTGGGCTGAGGTACACCTGTCACATTAATGCTGCCAGGGGAACTTGGTGCTCACATGCTTTCCCCTCTCCTTCCCCCCATAAATCTCACTTACATAAATTTGCTAGGGAGATTTACATCTACCACTCCGGCTCCAGGGGCACCCTGCATGATATTTACTTTGATTCCTTTTCTCTGGAACTCATGATCAGGAGAAGGCTTACACATTAAAAAAAAAGAAAAACTAAATCAAACAGCAGTGGCTCATTCTTTAAAGTAAACAGAGCAAAGGCTATCGGCGTCAGCCACTGCAGAGGCAGGTGCGGGCCGACAAAGGGAAGAGCAAAAAATTTCCCTAACACAGGAAAATATTGGGGCTTGTTTACTTTTGCTGGGGAAAAAGATGATCTTTTTTAAAGGATGCAACCTGAACTTTTGCATAATAATAGTAATAATAATAATAATCCACCAGCAGGCAGACTTGTTTA
The DNA here is from genome assembly GCF_059628265.1 of Tinamus guttatus. Lineage (NCBI taxonomy): Eukaryota > Metazoa > Chordata > Aves > Tinamiformes > Tinamidae > Tinamus > Tinamus guttatus. The sequence continues at coordinate 1,295,863 of NW_028288581.1, read as the reverse complement.
CAGTAAAACCTTTGAATATTGTCCAGCTTGTGGCCCTGCTTAGAAGAAGTGCTGAGCACCTGAAACTCAGAAAGGTCAGAAGATTACTGGATTACTTACTCCTAGAAGCAAACCCGAAGTCAGGATGAGGCAGCGTTTTAGAGAATAACTCCCAGATTTGTCATTAATAAGCTGTTGGCGAGGAACTCCAGACCCATGTGCAATTTTGCCAACAGGTAAAGCTGTTGTGCACAGTCATGCAAAGGACACCCAATGATTCACTGGCCATGCTGCTGTTTACACTTCTTTGGAAACAAAGCTTCATTTTCATTTCCCAGTTGGACTGGGTTTTGTCATGTGTTGGAGGTTTCTTAACCCAAGCTAAATTGCAGTATGTTTGGTTGCTCTTTGCTTCATCAGAGGTTAACCCCAACACAACAAAATACAAAAAAAAAAAAAAAAAAAAAAAAGTATAAGGCACCAGTAAAAACACATTTGTTTCTATGGAAATGCTTAGCAGCAGATATGCATCAGACTGATTTTAACATCTTATCAGTGGCAACATTTTATCAGCTTATCAGTGAGAAATGGGTGATTTCAGGCTTATTTTTCCTACTTCCCTAGCTAAGGATGTTGCTATCACTAAAAAAAAAGAGTGTGGTCTATCTTTTTTTTAAAAAAAAAAAAAAAAGTCATGGAAATGATGCCAATAAGAGAAAGACCTACCTGGAGAGAAGCATTGCAGTGACTTTTAGTGTTCTGCTACGTGCTTCTGCTCCAGGGCCACGTGCTGGAGATACTACTGGGTCAAATGAAGGTTAGGAGGAGTTGCAGGCAGTGCAGGTTGCATGATGAAAAATTCGGCATGGAAGGCTAGTGATACTATGTGATGCAAATGGAATACAATAAAGCGGCCTTTTGACTGGTTTTAGAACTATCCCAAAGGGTTTCTGTTTTACATCCCCTACTGCAGATCACAGACTGGAAATGTATGGGTGCCTGCCCCGTGTTTCTACAAACCAAATTGTCAGCAGTGTGAACACACTTTGATGCAAATAACATCGCACATCATATTTTTTGCTTTGCATTCTCTCTCTCTCTCTTTTTCTTTTTTTGTCTCACTAACAAGAACTCTGTCCATGTGTGAATTTTTTTATTGCTTGAAATTCTTCTTATCTTACTAGTACTGCTATTTTTCTAAGAATAATGGAGTCATTCTTCGATATACAGTTGGGTGTTACTAGCTGCTTCCTCTGGAAGGGACAGACTTCACTTTACCCCTTTGTTTCTCTATTTTTATTTTCCTGCTTCTGCTTCTTTTCCCCGGTTTCTCCTTTTGTTGCTCCACTTTCAGCAACGTAATTTTCTTCTCTTCCCATTTATGCTAGTGTGCTCTTTTTTAATTGTCTGTTTTTGTTCCAGTGAATTTAGTAGCATTTTAGTGAGCAGAAGTGGCCCTCCCTGCTCTCAGGCAAACACCACACCTTGCACAAAGTTAAGCAGCAGGTGTGGGTGTCCAGACATGGTGAGGGAGTGCAGGCTTTCTCTGCAGCAAAATTGTTATTTATCACATCCTGCTATGCAAAGTTAAGCCTCCAAAACATCATCCCACTAAAATTCTCCCCATCAGCAAGGACAGTTTAAGAAATTCTGATTTTTTTTTCTGTTCTTCTGTCCGTTCTCACTCTCCACCACTTTTTTGCTATTCTTTCTTAACTGGGCTGCTGCGACTTTGTAGAGTTGTATTGTAGGAGAAACAACCTCTATTAAAAACTTTTTTTTTTTTCCAGTAAAGAAAATGGAAGCAATCGATGTCTAAGTTACCTGGCCTCAGTTTTTGTTTAGACATGAGCACAGTGTAGTAATGTTCAAAGATAAATGAAGCAGAAGTTCTAAACACTGATCTAAGTCCAAGTTTTTATAGTGACAACAAGAGGCTAGGGATGCCAAGGTGATAGTTGTGTTCTCTGCTTTGATCATATGAATTGAAAATGGTGCTAAGCGGAAACTGCTCAGCCCATCCTTGAATCAAACTTCAGAAAAAAAAAAAAAAAAAGCAGTTTTGCTATAGGGGCTTATTGGCTTTACCCGTTACATCTGTCTGACCTATACTTAGAAGCCGTGTAACACAGGGACAGTCTCTAGGCGTAGAATGAATGAAGTGCTTATCACCATAACCGTGATCACTTGGCGTAGCGGAATATGAGCAAGAATCTGATACTCCTCCAAATCCAGATTAAGGAAAGCCTCAAAACTACTATCTCTTAATAGTTATTTGCACAGTGTTATGTCCATCCTCAATCAACAACACATAATGAGCCATATCATACTGTAATCTAGATGCTTGTGTAAAATACAATTGTCACCTTAGATGTTTACATGAGATACAGATTTTTGTTTGTAAAGAATGTATACACTAAGAGCTGAATTCTTCTCTACACACCAGGCAGGAAGGAACAGCGACTCCCCAGTGACTTAATGACTTATTTGTATGAAATACAGAAATAGTTCGTAATAAGTTTCTGTTTACTGGGAGATAAATCCACCTTTCCATCTGAAAGGGACATTAATAAGTCTCAAATTTAGGTGAGGAAGCCAGAAATCCTTCAGGAAAAAAATAACAAAATTACCATTCTGATTAAATTATGGGTCATAAGTATCTGTGATGGGGGAAATGGTTGAGTCTGAATATGACCTCAGCAAAGGTCTGAGTACACATGTCCTTTGCCCTGGGCAGGATTTTCTTTTGATAGTTAGAGATAAGAGTTTTATCCCGAGAACACTTTGTACAGGAACATCTTGGCATTATTTGAAACAAAGGAGAAGAAAAATGTCCTGGTGCTGATCTAAAGAGGACATATATAATCATTTTGCCCTTTTGTTACTTGAAATTGGACCTTAATCCAAGTAATCATTCTGTTACTATTTTGACCACAGTAAGCATATACTATTTTTGTATCTTTGCCTATATCTTCTTCTGCATCTCTTTGTGATACTTGCCCTATGCTAAGGGTAATTTCAGGGTAGGTTGAATACCAAGGCACCTATTTTTCTGGGAGTGAATCTTCAAATATTGGGTTGCTGGTCACTTTTCTGTGCCATCACCTTAGTGAATACACTCATAAGGCTGGAGAGAAGCTTGTACTTCTTGACTAATCTATTAAAATGTTTGGGTATATAGGACACCACTGCAAAGGAAATCTCTTTCAGCAAGCAATGTTAGCCAGAGTCACCGGGTCTTGCAGCGGGACAGGAGGGTTGACAGGATTCTGTTGAATCCTACATATAATGGGAAACTCAGACACTTCAAGGAACCCGTTTAAGAGGAACTATGTTCTCACAGTAAGGGATTACAAGAATTTCATTTAAGATCTCATGCAAATGGTTGAATAAGCAAATAAAGAACAGCGAATATAGATTAGCTGTTAGCATCCATAACTAATAAGAAGTGTATTGATTCTGCAACTGTGTAAATAATAAAGAAAAAAGAAAAATGTTTATTTTGGAGACTGCTTAGGGTGTATGACATTTAAGTTAAATGCTACCTAACTTAACCTCAGAGTCTCAGTTTCAAGAAGGTTTTAGGGTACATGAAAATGGGAATCTTATCAGGAATGAGGGCACAGAACACTTGATTTTTTTAATAAGCTCTACATTATGAATTTACCCATTGAAAGCTCCCTCTCTGTTTTAAAACTGTGAATGTTACCACCACTGATACTTTTTGGACATCTTATTTCGTATTAACATGACTAAACATGACACTATTTGCAATTGCTACTTGTGCTTTGCTAAGCTGCTACTGATACGGCTCTCTAAAACTATTTCTAATGCTATCTTGCAGTACTTAGTAGTGTGAGGCCTATTAAAGGAGCTCAGATCAAATTTTTGGTCTGTACCTGAACCCTAGTAGATCTTTTTAGAAAGCTTCTGTGGAGTTTAGTGTTCATTTTCTCTCTGTCATTATGAATAGACCTATCTATCTCTTTCTTGTAAAAATAAAGAGCTTCCAAGCAGTCAAAAGAGAGTTTGAAATTTTTATGTATAATAGAAGCACAGTAGTGGCATTAGAAAGGATTAAGAAATGATCAAAGATACACACCCTAATGCTTTAGGATCACTCTTATCTAGGTGGTACTCAGATGAAACAGTGTCTGTAGGGAGGGTTTTTTGTGTATATCTCACACATTCTTGGAAGAATTTCTCAGGCTATTTCTAAAGACATGTATGGTCTGCTGCTTTGAACTACTGTGAACATTCTTGTGCTGTGAAGATTTATTTTTCAAGCACCAAGAAATATGCAAGTCATCACCAAAAACTGGGTATGTACTATCAAAGCTTCAAAGCAAAGAGAATAAAAAGCAGCTATGACTGTGTGTTGCTCACAAAAGATTTACTTTCCTAATGCTACTGATTTGACAAGGAGAGTGCTCAGATGCTGCAGTGATGGGAAATAGTATAAAACACAGCTCTCCCTACTGACAAAAAGGTGTTGGAGAGTTGGGCAGAGAGGAACCTTGTGAGGTTCAACAAGGACGAGTGCAGGGTCCTGCACCTCGGAAGGAATAAACCCAGGCACCAGGAGAGACTAGGGGTTGACCTGCTGGAAAGCAGCTCTGCAGAGAGGGATTTGGCTTGACAATAAGTTAACCATGAGTCAGCAATGTGCCCTAGTGGCCAGGAAGGCCAATGGGATCATTGCATCAGGAGGAGCGTTGCCAGCAGGTCGAAGAGGGGATCCTCCCCCTCTGCTCAGCTCTGGTGAGGCCGCACCTGGAGTGTTGGGTGCAGTTCTGGGCTCCCCAGTACAAGAGGGACGTGGAGCTTCTAGAGAGGGTCCAGCAGAGAGTGACAAAGATGATGAAGGGACTGGAGCATCTACCTTATAAGGAAAGACTAAGCAAGCTGGGCCTGTTTAGCTTGGAGAAGAGAAGATTGAGAAGCAATGTGATCAACATGTGTAAGCACCTGAGGGGAGAATGTAGAGAGGATGGGGTCAAATTCTTCTCAGTAGTGGCCAGTGATAGGACAAAGGGTAATGGGTACAAGCTGAAACACAGGAAGTTCCATCTTCATGTGAGGAAGAACTTCTTTCCTGCGAGGGTGACAGAGCCCTGACACAGGCTGCCCAGTGAGGTTGTGGTCTCCTTCTCTGGAGATCTTTCAAACTCGCCTGGATGCCACCCTGTGCCACGTGTTCTAGGTATCCCTGCTGGAGCAGGGGGATTGGACCAGATGATCTGTAGAAGTCCCTTCCAGTCTCAACTATTCTGTGATTCTGTGTGCTTTTACTGCAGAATCACCAAGTCATGCTAGCCATCCTTGCGCGGAAAAGCAATAGAGGCAAAATTTTGTTAGAAGACAAATGAGGATATCGCCTGCTTACATTAGGATGATGTTCTCTCTAGGATTTTAGAGAGATCTATACCTGGAGGTAATTTTGTAGGAGAAGAAGCACTGGAGATGTTTTGCCATGTTTTGTGAATGACTATTCAAAACAGATTCTGCTTTCTCATTCATTTTAGCTCAGATCTCCCTGCTTTTATAAGTATTCTGTATTAGATACCTTGTTATAAAAGAAATCATTTGCGTCTGTGAATGTAAATGCTCAGATGAGATAGAGATAGAAATATCTCACAAATAAGGATGAGTGAACATTTAGGGAATAAAACAGAGGAATATGTGAGAGAACAAATGAAAATGCACCATATTTGAGCCTCAGCTTGGAAAAGTTGTTCAGGAGAGAGCTAGCAGAAAATTGCAATATTCTTATGTTCTTTTTTATTGTTGTGTTTTTTTTTTCCAACTGATCAAAAGAATTCCTGAACTTGAACTTCTGTGTGTTTTTGAACTAACATCTATAGGATCCAACTGGCCTAATCCCAGGATGTAAACAATGAATTAAATTGATTTTTTTTTCCCTCCCGTGGTCTAAAGATTGTATTTAAGATATTTTTTTATCTGTTACATGGACTTTATCCTTTTTCCCCTGCCTCCCCAGGGTCACAACTGACCCTGCATGAGGTTCCAAGAACTATTGGGACTGTTTTACGAAATCAATAGGAATGTTTTATTGCTTGTTTTTCCTTGCAGGGCTGTTTGATTTCCTTGTTCCTTGCTGTGCTGCTGTCTTTTTTTTTTTTTTTAATTAATAGATTACTAACCAATCATATAAATAGTCTTACTTGTGAGTTTTCAACTTCGTCAGAGGAAAATTTATAATCTAAGTGCTTAATAAAATTACTACGTGCAGGTATCAAAAAGTTTCTTTCATTGCTCCTGGGTACTTGTGGATGGATGGAAGAAATGAGTGCAAGGGATTTTCCTTCCTTGGAGGCTTTGTTCCTCTTTCTGGGTGTACCTAAACAATACCCTCATAAGGAAGAGAGACTTCATAGGCAGTTTATAAAGGACCTGTTCCCACATGTACAGAGCATCTTGTCTCCTATAAAATAAGATGAAATGTATCAGGTCATAGCTCTGGCAGTCAATGAGAGCAGTCATTCCATCTGAGTGTTAAACGTCGTATAAAATTGGGTTTAAAGATGCTTCTAATAAGATAAGGGGAAATCTTTGACTTGACTGGAGTCAGGATTTCACATTGAATATTTAGCCTGTTGAGTGTCCTAAATTGCACTATAGATGCTTTCCAGACTTCTCTAGCAGCTATTATCCCAAGATCTTGTAGATCCCTGCAAGACTTAATTCTCTTTCCCTCTTTGTCATGAAGCTACGTGCTTTGAAAACTATGTTGAAAACAGGTGCACTCTGCACGCAGGCATTAGAGCAGGCAAAGTCTGAGCTGGCAGCCGGTTTTTCTCCTCGTGCTGGGGGGCATTTATTTAATACTGATTAAATCAAACATCAGGCCTGACAGCAAAATCTACTTATCATTTTAGCCTGCAGAAAAAGGAACTAGAATTTAATTTTATTATGAGTTTGCCTTAGAATCACTTCATTCAGATTCATGACCCTGCACTCATGTATTGATATTCAAGGGATTAATCTTATTTTAAATGACAGGTGAAAGTCTTCAGATCAGGCCTATGGTACATATCTATCTGTGCAGGAAGTCTCCAAATGGATCCTCCCTAGATAATTAACAGATTTCAAGGCAATGACACAGTGATAATAATTCATTCTAGAGTTCAGATACATACTTGTTTGACTTTAATTTAAATATGTTAAGATAATAATAATAATAAATTCCATAATTCAGGCATTGTAAGAGCTTAAAGGCAAGTGTCAGTTTGTTCAGCACCTCTTAACAGATTAGTTTTCTAATATATCTGTTTTCTAATGAAACTGCAGTGGTGAGGTTGTAATTTGGGTTTTCTGCCAAATGTTCTTATGCCTATTTACATTATAAGCTTCAGCTTCAGCTGACACATATTAGATATTTCCAAAATACATGCCAAATTTATACCTCACATGGAGAGAATGAGACACGTTTCATATAACATGGAGACTCCTGCTCATCAGAATTCCTTCTCAGTCATCTCATCCCAATGAGTGTCCTTTATCAATTAGCAACAACTGTATTGAAATCAGGTCTCCAGCTACAATGCAAAATGGTCCAACTGCTTGGCTGTGGAAAAAAGGCTGGGGACCATCACTTCTTCCTCTGTTGAGTGAAGGGGAAATGTGTGGGGGATTATGCTGGTAAGACTCTGGTGTTTACAAGGTGATATTCAAATACTCTGCCACTGACTTTTTAAGGCTTGCCACAATGGTAGCCTCTCTGGGATGACAGAGCAGCAAAATTTCAGGTATCTAAATAAGCTTTTACCAGAAAATGTGTATGTTTTCAGGACCTGTCTTAGGTATGCACTAGATCACTATAATGATCATTGAAGTCTTATTTTCTCACTTTCTTCTAGGTCTAAGCTGGAACTTTATACATAACCCCAGCTGTGACACAACTGGCAGAAGGAAACTCTTCTGCATATAAATAACTCACTGTCTGTTTTTGTCACCTTGTGCTCCACCTTTTGCTCAAAAGAAGAGAAAGAGATGTTGCTGGTGCACTTCTGGTGGTAATAATGTGGAGGTCTGCTCTGTTTGTAAAGCTTCACACCTTTACAGAAACCAAAGAGCAAGTTGCTGTGTCTGTTACCTTATTCCTTACTGTTTCCTGCCTCCCTCCGCTTACTAGTCCCAGGGCACCTTTTACATGAACACATCTACTCTATATATGAGGTGGGAACCCTTTAATGAATTGGAGAGATCTTGAGTCAGTGCCCCTATAGGGTCATTGGAAAGTGTTTTAAATCTTTTTGGCATCAGTAAAAGACCGGATAGATTTTGGAGGTGTGGGAAACCTTACCACTGAGCTTAAGAAAAAGCAGCTTGTGACAAGAATTTTTGATTAAGAAATGTGTCAAGGTTTATGATTACTTCATTTTTCACGATTTGTCCATGCAGACAATCTTGAATTCAAATACACAAAAACTTACAATGAAAAGGGAATCCACAGAAGTATTCACATTAGTGACAGGAACTATATGATTCCTTCCAGGGGCCTTAGTGGCAACAGTGTCTTGGGGTTTCACTTTTCACTTCCCTGTAGGACTGTAAGTCTGGTCACAAAAAAAAAAAAAAAGTGGAAAAAAAGAATTTTTCAGCCATTATATTTTCCTCAGAATGGTAAGTAAAAAAAATCTGCTTCTGGTCTCACTGATAGTGGTTAAATGTGGGTTAAATGTGGAGAAATTCTAGTGAAGTCAGTGAAACTTTATACATTAATGCAGAATGAGGAGGAGATCAGAGATAAGCCCTAATGTTCTTTTCTATTTTAGAAAAGATTGGCAATATTGTCAATATTTACTACAGTCATAATTCATAAGGTACTATACCTTAATCTCCTATCTCTAGTGATTACGTCAATGATCTTAGTTAAAGCAAAGAAAGTTATTTAGCATTAGGTCTGCTAAAAATAGATCTGAGGCCTTATGGCCTCAGACAGATTATAGTATGCTTTAAATGCTGAAAGGACAAACTTCTCTGGCATTATGCCATTGTGCTATTTATCTTAGATACTAAATGTATTTAATGCTAGAAAAAAATGTTCGTTTTTATACTGCTCAGCACGTTTTAAATTTTTTTAAATCACCATCATGACCTACCTGTATATTTGCCTGTCTATCTCTCTTTACACTTTCCTACTAGCCCACAGTGGGGAAATGCTTACACATAAACATCCTTTATTTCCCAGACTTCCAAGTTTATTTCAGTCTACTTTTCTTCTGCTTGCATGGAGGTGCTTAGTTTTTTTTTTTTCTGCATAAGTATATTTTTTCACAGTAGATCTAACAGTCAAATTAATCAACTTTTTGTTTTTTAAAGAAAAGCTCTGTATAATTTTATTATTTGTTTAAAATTTCTAGAAAACCTTTCCCCAAGCGTTCCTCAAAAGCAGCTGTGTCTATAATGTTAGGGCTAAAAGCATCAGCTTTCTCACCGTGACAATTAAGCTGCTCTGTGATTAGCATCAGGTTATGCAATAGAATAGAAGACATTGCATTGACTGCTTTGTTTTTTCTCTGAGGGCTCATAAAGTAATCTTTTATGTCATCAAGGGCAGAAGCACCTTAGCACCTGATAACAAATATAGAACTATGGCCCTGGAGAAAATACAATTGCCATAAATAAATAAATAAATACACACACACACACACACACACATACGTATATTTTTTCCTCTGGTAAGTAATGGGCATGTAACTTTTAATCCAAAGTTCTTTGAAAGTGAAAATCTGTTTGATTGAAAAACAATCTTGATGACTGCTTTCTATTGATGTGATATCAATGCTGCAAAACAAAACAGGCAAATTGAAACTTTGATGAAGCATCATAAGGAAAAAAAATATTAGAGTGCTATTAAATTCTTAATACTAGTGAACCTGAACCCAGACCTTCAAAGATATTTACATGTTTTATGCCAACTGGTTTTAATAGGAATTAAGTACTTAAATACATTTTAGAACTGGAACTTTGTAGGTACTGTAAATGAGCACAAGGGAAAAGTCATAATTGACTGGAATATAAAAATGTTAATTTGACAGGTTTATTTTTTCAATAGATTTTTATTTAAAAATAAATATAAATATTTATATATATATAAATAAATATAAATAACTGCTTATTTATAAGCAGTTTCATCATACATCATAGCTAAGCATGATATATCAGTAGGATACATCCTTTACACCAGACCAGATACATTTATATCAACATTTCTTACCTTCTGTGTGTTTTATAACTCTGGTGTCAGAGTTTACCTTGGGCTAAACCTTTTTTTCATTAAGCCTCAACACAGGGCCAGAATTTATTTTTTAAATACATCTTAGACACTAGAATCTCCCCTTTTACTCAGCTCAGTGGGTTGACAAGGAGGCATCAGTAGCATCTCAGCTATCATTAGAGCAAAATCTTTCTCTTGGTGAGTTACTTTCTTGTTCTTATTCTGTAACCCTCTCCTCCTCCCGACACCTCTTAATCTGTCCCTCGGGCTAAATGGTTTGCAAGTTACGTTTGCAATGAGTGAGGTAGCATTTGCTCTCCAACACTCTGTGATCAGATTCCACAAATAGTTTCTCAGGCGCAGAGTCCAGCTTGGATCGATGAGATCGTTCACACGCGCAAACACAGATTTGCAGGATCAGGCCCTTGATCCCCTCATCTCTTCTCTTGAGGCTACAGTCCTTTTCCTGCACCACCAGAACAACACGTTTTGACATCTCTCTCTCCTGTTGTTTTCCTGACAGTTTGCCCATTCATTTTTTGCCCATCCCTTCACTTCCTTGAAGGTCCCATTGGTTCTTTGTCTTTACAGAGGTTGTTATGTATTCATTTATTTATTTATTCATTTTAAATAGTGAAATGTTTAAAATGAAAGGCAAAATCAGACAAATCAGGCAAAATTAATTAAAATTGTTGATTCCTCTTATGCTTAATTACTGGAACATGATTTCTTCTCTGAAGCTTGCTCTGGTGGTACCAGCTTCCTCCAGAGACTTTCTAGCCTGCAATGATTCAGCTCCCATGTTCCACTGAGAATTAGCTATATCACTGAAAAAAACACTCCTCCATTTCTTTACATCTTTACATACCAGTAGCATCATTTTTACAGTTAGTTGCATCATGTGATGTTGAAACTAGAAAGAAAACAATTTTGTAGGAGAGAAAATAGAGAAAACACCAAAGAACCCATTGTTGTTTCATTTGAAATCAACAGAGATTTGGCCACGGACTTCAGGGGGAACAGAATTAGGTCTGTGCAACCACATAGGCCCAGAGGGGCTGATTTGCACAAGCACGTCTTATTAAAAGAAATAATAAATTCCCCGTAACCCTAAGCAGAAGAACATATAATATATCTATGCCCCTTTGCCCCTTTGATCCCCCGAATCAGTCTTTTTTTTTTTTTTTTTTTTCTTGGTTGGCTAGAAAAAGAAAAGGAGAGATTTTCAGCACCCAGGAAATCTTATCTCATGTAATAGAGATGTTGTCAGATGGGAGTCTTGGGGCATCAGTGAGATTTAGATAAATCAGTTACAGAGAGGAAGATTTTATGGATGTTTGAAGGAAAATGTGTGGAGTCAAAGACTGTGGGGAGGGCCACAGTATTGCTACAGAGTTTCTTTTCTGTTTTGATATTTGACACTTGTTAGTGCTTGATATATTTTAGCTTCTTTGATTGATGTATGCTCAGCTGGCATGCAAGCAATATAAATACACCGAGCTTCCACCAAAAGCCTTCAGTAACCTCTAAGACCCTGAAAGCCGCCCACAGTTCCTGTAGTAGACTTTTGAAAGGAAGAAATTTCTTTTACATAGTAGAGAGAGATGTTTTGTAGGGACTTGTGAGGACCATGAGCAGACCTCCTTTCAGACATGCCACGACTCACTGTGGTCAAGCAGCTTGACTCAGCATATCCTCAATATAAAAATTCCTGTCTATAGGAAAGCCTACAGAAGTTGATGGATGCAAACCCTAGAAGTATTAGTCCTGAGATCCTTCATATTTAAAAATAAGAACTCTCCAGAGCAGCCCATCACACTTTCAGGCTCATATTACTGTCTCTGACATCTTCTGTGGGCTGTCTTTTTTCCCCTTATGTGTGGAGAGAAGGTTAGATTCCATGAATGCCAATCCAGTGGTGCTAAATATCATAAAAACTAGACAGAAAATCAGAAGATATATGCCACAAGCTTTTCAAAGCTACCTAAACCTAGTCCTGTAATTTACACTAATGTATTATATTTTATTCTGTTGCATTATCACTGAATAGCTAAGTAAGCCCTTATTATTGCATTATTTGTTACTGGCAGGTTATTGGCTGCACGACTGTATTTCAGTATGGAGAAATCAAAAGAATGTGCACGAATTGTGAACTAGCTATTCCAGGGCATATAACCATTATATTCCCAGTGGATATTCTGACAGAAATGTTAATGGTTGTGAAACAGCTATTTCTGTGCTCATGGCTATTAGAAAGCCTCCACTGAGAAGCCAGAGGAGTTTCTAATGGTCATGAACCAGCTATTTCTGAGTTCATGGCTATTACAGATTCCAAAAAACACCAGCAGAGTTCATCATGTTCATGAACTGGCTGTTTCTGTCTCACAGTAATTATAAACTCTACTGAGAATCTAAAAGAGTTTGTAATAGTCACACGTGAGCTATTTCTAGGCTCAGTGCTATTACTAACTCAGATAAGAAGCCAAAAGTTCACAAAGTGGGATTTCTTTCACTGCTGGCAAACTCCGTGTAGACACCGATAAAGCTACTAATGTTTCTCAGAAAACCGCACTCTAATTCACAATAACACTTCTCAGAGTACTACAGTAGTGCAAAATCTCTGCTCTGCTTAGAGCCACTATGGCAAGTTGCCAGGAGCCTGAGGGCTGCAACTCATTTATATATGCATTTACATAAATTTACATGAATTTTGTGTCAATTTGTATTCTCTCAATGTTGCAATGAAACCTATACTGAAGCGAATAAATAACATATATCTAGCTGAATAACACTAAAACCGTGTCTTTGTTTTTTTCATTGTACTTCTTCCTTTCCCTCCCATTTTCTTTTCAACTTTCTAATTCCTGTCCCTTAGACGGATTGACTTCCTGTCTCAGGGAGAGTCTGTTTTGCAGGGAAAAAACCCTATTTCATCTATGTTAGATGTCAGGGAAGCAGCAAATTGCTGATGCTGCACCCTTAGCAATCTCCCCAACCACTAATATACATATTAAAGAGGGCGGCACTAGCACAGTTCCTTGCTGACCTCCACATGTGAAGCCCTCAGAATATTCATGAGCTTTTAAGTATACACTAATCCTGAATACCAGAAGCGGTAGGTCTCTTTGTATGAAAATGACTGCTGTAGTAGAGTTTTATGGATAAAAATATCTCAGTGGACTAAATTAGTCATTTAATAGCAAAGGTCCCCTTTGTGACAGGGTCTATTAGGAATTAATGGACTTTGATGCTGTTATGTACCTTTGCTGTCTCTTATAGATGCACAGCTTATAAAGCACTTCATTATTCTTCAATGCTGCTTTCAACAAAGGCCTCTCTGACTTCAGGTAATTATGGCTATGAGCACAGCCTCATATTGCACTCTCCCTGAGCCTCACAAAAGCACCAGCAGTGATACGAGGAGAGCTCCCACTTGCCTGAGGGTATGACAATATTGTACAGTGGAGCTAGGTTTAAATCTTGTGTGATTTTACCCTGATATATCACATCAACAAATGGTTCTGAATACTTGATATATGACACACAAATGGCTGATAATATTTATTTCAGAAGCCTTGCTAAAAAGAAGGAGATGGAGGAGGTTACAGCTAATCATGACCAATGTTTGTGGGAGCTGAAGTGCTGTTTAAATTGATTGTTTTAAACATATTTAAAAACACGTTCTCCTTACCTGCTGTTAGAATCTAGTTAGCATGTAACTTGTGTTGGTTAACAAGTGTTGTTCATTTGAGTGACTAGATATTAAAATCTATAACTATATCAATGTCACACTCAGAATATAATATTCCTCATCAGAAGCAGATATTTTAAAACTTATGTCTTAAATTTCAAGTACTGGGTAAGAATTTATTGAGCCAGAGCAAAAGTCTCTTACTCCAGGATTTGGTATTGTGGAAATCATTCGTATCTGTCTTCAGTGGAAGTCAACGAGTATCGTGACCATACTTGTGAAAGAATAAATGCACAGGGAGAAGAACAGGAATGTGGCCACCATATTGTGAAGTTTGTGTGTCTGGCACTCTGCTTTCTTGCAATCTTTGAGTAAGAAGTTCTCTTGTATGCTATATATATTGTATATCTTGATTTTAGAAAGATTTTTGCAGTCTCCAGTTACAACCTCATAGCCAAACTGTGGACTGGATAGCTCAAAGTTAAGGTGGGTGAACTATCTAGGTCAATGGGGTTTTGATTAGCTGTACAAAGTTAGACTGGTGGCTGTTTATTAGTTGTCCCCCTCAGGAATCGATACTGGATCAATACTGTTTAATGTTTCTATTAAAGACATGGATGATGAGATCAGGTTCACTCTCAGCAACTTTCTGAGCGATACTAAACTGAGGAGAACGATCATAGCCATGTCAATGCTGCACAGGGAAAGAAAAAACCCTTTAACAAGAGGTAATAACCAAACTCAGAAGAAATAGGATTATTTTTGTGTTGTTTTAAGATTACACAGAAATGAATGCTTTGGAAAAAAAAATCATGGATTTGATTTCATGTTTTAGATTGCCACTTAGAACACAGCATTACTCCACAGTTCTGTTTTGTAATACAGACAAGGAAATTTCATACAGGCAGGGAAACTTCTGGAAAAAAAATGGCTATATAAAGAACAAATGATTGACGCACTAGGACAGCAGAAGGTTTGTTGTGAACTGAGTACTATGCGAAAAGTAGAGTTTTGAAATGTGGTATCCAGGCAGCTTCTTCTGACAGAGCCAAAATGTTGTAAGATAGAATTACGAGAACTCTCCGCAAATTTCCACCCTGGCTCAGAAGTCCATGAATAGAGACCTGTAGTTTCCTGGGGTCTGTATGTAGCTACAGAGGGAGATGGGTCCCCTGGCATGCAAAGCACTGATTTGGTGCAGACTGCAGAGAATAGAGGCAAAATATGCATTGTAAAAATTCAGGGTTTGAGTATCCTGGTTTCCATGCTGACGCACTGCTTGAAGACTGAAAAATGTGGCTGGAGCCAGGGGAGGAGCGAGAATAACCAGGAGAGGTATTCTGAGTGCATGCTCATGCAGCGGAGAGTTCGAGCAATTTGTTCTAAGCTAACTTTGCTGAAAGCCATTTCATTTATCAAAACACATCACATCACATTGCTGTTTGAAATCAAGGCCAACATATACTTGATCGCATTCAACAGCGGTGTACATGTTATATAACCCCTTTTAAGCCAACAGTTCTTGTATTTCTTTGCAGGCTTTATGTGAAAATGATCAAACCAGTACTGAAATACAAAAAGCTAAACTGGAAATATATGGCCCTGGAGAACTGCCTCTAGATTCCCCTATAGCTTGACTTCTGCTGGTTCTTGAAGATTACTTCATGCCTTTAACTCTTGCTAAATACTTCCTGCAGGAGAGCAATACTTGCTGCTTACTATATATACATCCTGGATATGCTGGCCCTGTATAATGGGAAGTGCAAAGCGCATGCAGGTGATGATGATAAGTTTCAGGCTAAGAACGATTTCTGTGTTTTCTGACTTACAACCTCTTGAGGACTGTGACTGATGAGTGCCTCAGTAGCCACCTTCTAACAATAAATCAAGATATACCCGCTAAAAAGCAGAAGCGGTCACTTTCTGGAATGGGTAGAGAAATTATTTTACATGGCCAGATTGCAGTGATTACCTTAAGACAAATCACAATAAATATAAAAGTGTCTCAGCTGCTAATAGCAGGCTGTCAAATGTAGCTTTGGGAAAGGACAGTTAGGAACAGCTTAAGCCATCATTAGCAAGACTGAAAGTTTTCAGAGATATTTTGATTTGTCAACCTGATTGCATGGAAATGTTAAGGCTTGCCTCCACAGGATGATTATCTGTAAACAGTGCAGTGAAAAAAAATCTCAAAATACTTTCTATTTCAATTTTTGTACCATATGAAAGAATTGTCATTTTGTAATTCTGTGCTGGTTATGAATGACACAAAGAAGCCTCAGAGTTTTTATGTTATACCCCTTAAATCAGGACAATAATATGCTTTGTATGTGCTAAAACCAGGAAGTATGAATTTAAGTATGAATTTAAGGACAGAAACAGAATCATCGACAAATTAATTGGTTAGAAAGGAAACTTATCTGAAAAAAAAATAGCAAAGGAAAACAAATGATAAGGGATCTCTTTCCTGGGTGAATACTGACTCTTAAGTGCATTTGATTTCTCACATTTGATTTCCTCAACAAAACTATGTTACATGTATTCACCATGTTCTTTGAAAGAAATAATGCAGGCTTTTCAGAAAATCATATGCACTTAAAAAAAAAAGGACTTGGCATGAATTTCTTGATTTCTTTGATGACAAAAATGAAAAATTTTATACTGAGAAATTCAGGAAACTGTGTGTGTGAGTGTTTTACAAAATGGTGTAATATCCTGTCTTCAAATCCTACTCACTTAATTTCTTGAAGCTACTGGAACTTCGAGCAAGCTGCTCCAAATTCCTGTGTGGAACAAATACTTTTTTTCTGAGTATTCATAATTCAACCTATTAAATATCGTTAGGGTTGAGCTCCCCAAAAACTCCCATTTTAAATAATGTGCTGATGCTTAGAATAATTGAATTGTATATTTGAAGGCAACAGAAGACTCTGCACTAAAGACTGCTAGAGGATGTAGTTTCTCTGAAATCTCACCTAAAATAAAGCACTGTTTTGGAATGGGAGGTTCAGTTCATTTGATTGTTCCTTACTTACCTTTAAGAAACATGATTACGTGTGGGTCATTTATTTGCATTTTTGATTGCAGAGGATTTTCTTTTTTTTTTCCTAGAAAATATGCTTTATAAAAAGCATTTGTGGTAGTCAGTACTTTGAAGGATAGAGCCCTGTTAGCACTGTACAATGAACAAGACAGTTTGCTACAGTTCATTACTGTGCAATTAAGTGCTCTGTTTATTTTAGACCTCACATCACACTTGTCCCCAAAGTATCTGAGCAACTGATGTTTGAACTTATCTCCCTGTGAAAAGCGAGATTGTTTCTTCTTGTACATTTACCAGTCTTTATCTGGTCTAGCTTGTGATGTGTCAAGAGATGAAATTTCCAATGCTTCCCTTAGGAGGTTGCTTTGCCCTTGCAGAACTCTCTGGCAAGTAGTTCCTGCCTGAGATGCAGGCTGGCTAATTTCAAACTGATAGTCTAAATCACTTTCTTTGCTATCAGAAAGGTTTCTGAAAGCCTCCTGTACGCACTCTGGATGCAAACCAAAATAATTTATCAGGAAGAGAAATGTCTTAAGCAGCATCTTCTGCTGACTTCCCCATCAGCAGTACTAGGTCACCAGAGTATGGGAATTCAGTGAGCAGTGACTCATGTGCCTCTGAGCTCCCATTCTGTCAGCTGTTTCCATTCTTTCCAGCTTTGCTTGGCTGATATAAACAACAGTGAATCCTTGGTGATTTACCAAAGGAGAATTTGGCACTACAATGCCTTTGTTTTGCTAAATTTAATATTATTTTTTGTTTATTTTCTTCCCTTTGTGTTACTTTTTTTTTTCTGTTGTGACTAGGGTAAGACTTGGGATGCAGCTGTCCAATAGGATAGTTGTTGTTTTATTTATCCTGAGACCATCTTAAAACACCGAGGGTTAGGAAATCAGAGTTTGCTTCCTATGTCCTAGATCCAGGAGCAGGAACCCAGGTTCATGCCAAGGGAAGACATGACAGTTGAGTAATGTCACCCACAGGTAAAAAAAAGTAAGGACCTCTGGAGACATGGGCCACATGCACAGCTGAGGACCACGATCACAGGTTGCTCTGAGTTCCCGCAAATGAGGCAGCTCTGGAGCAACCTCTCAGACTCTCAGTTCCTCACAAAGGCAGAAGCAAAACACACTATTTTCTACACTGGCCTATGATTCTGGTACAAAAGAAATCCAAACAGAATAGGAAATTGGTAGACATACTATGTTGTTCCATGATTATACATTTGAGCTTATTCAAACTAGGGTATCACTGCCCTGGCATCGCTGCTAAGAAGAGATCAGAGAGGATTACAAAGTATTTTGACATAATAATGGCTAATCAGCTGGTCAGACTCAGAATGCCCTGATCAGAAGAGAAGGTAATGGGATTACTATCAAAAAATAAATAAATAAAAAGAGAGAGCATGTTATTCATGTGCAAACAAAAGCAGACATCAGGGTTTTGGAATGTGCGTTAGTAATGCTCAGGTAGATTATTTTTAAAGACATCACCCTTTCCAAATCTGTGGAACATGGAAATCAAAGCTGGAAATTTCTTGGGAACAAATAGCACACACTCACTGACCTAATAAGTCCAGTGATGAGAGAACACTAAATGGCAGACTCTTTCCATTCTCTTCTGTTAGCACTTGAGCTAACAGCAGTGTTAAATATTCAGTATTGATCACCAAGACTCATTCTGATAAGAATAATATCTGAGTGGTCAGTCCAAGTGCTGTCTAGACTGGTTGTCACTTGGCAAGTTGCTAGCCGATGAGAATGTTATTGGTTGTAGTTCACATTGTTTATACATTTATCTAAAACAGGTTTTAACACAGTGGGAATGAATGCCCTGCTACATTTGGAATAAATGGCTTCATGCAATTTTTAATTACTTGCTTTTATGCTGTCATCAATTAATAGATGGAGGAGCAGTTTTGCTGTCTGTCAGAAGACACTTTTAGTGTTGTTTGAAAAGAAAAACCATGAAAAAAAACAAAGAAAATGAATATTTCTATGAAGAAGGTTCTGTTCATGTTAGTATACATATTTTTTTCTTTCTGTTCTTCAGCAGGGAGTGACATCACTTTAATGGAACATTGCATGAAGTATTCCCCTTCTGACTTGAATGCAGCTTGTTAGAAATGTATTCCTGCCCTTTGTGCAAGTGTGCTGGTATTTTCCACTACAGTACCAAGAAGCCTTAAACTGCTGGCATTGCCATTCTCAACCACTTTTTCAAGTCATAAAGTGTTTCCTGATAATCCTGGAAAGGTGTCTTATCTTTTTTTGGTATGTCTACACCCCTGTCACCTCTCCTCATTACTGTATGAACATACTACAAACTGTGTTATCTGGAGGTTTGAGATGTGCTAGTGAAGTGCTGCTAGCCTTGACAGAAATGCTAGGTCCTAGCTCAGAGCAGCCTCTTTCCTAGGAGTCGGGAGCCTGCTTTCCCTCATGAATTGTTAGGTGCTTCCAGCCATGGTCCTGGCCTTAATTAGTTCATACAGTTGCAAGCAATGTCTGGAAATGGCTTGGGAGCTAGTATGGGACAGAGGTTGTTTCCTGTAGGCAGTCTACATGTGGGCAAGCCGTTCTGGAGAGAAAGCAGTATGAATATGATGATGAATGTCAGACACCTCTCAATGATTTCTTGGTTCATGCATATGTTCCCACCAAAGAATGGTGACGATAGATGCCTTCTAAAGCAAATAAAAATCTGGGACTGTTGGATTGCATGATTTAGCATGGTTCTTCAAAATAAAGAGACTTTCTGAAGCTTTAGCAAAGTATCATTGAGACTGTTAAGCTCTCTGGTGGCAATTTGTAGTAGCGGCCTAGCCCATGTTCATAAAAGTGATTAAGTGCAATGGAAGACATCAGTGGTATAGCATAAACCTCTTGTGAATAAGATCCAATAAAGCATTTTGCTCCTACTGTGCTGATTTAGTTACAAAGTTCGATATTATTCACAGGGTTTAGCCCTCATAAACTCCCTGTCCTCTGTACAAAGGTTCTTTAAAGGCGAATACCATTAAGGCTCTGTTTTG
This sequence comes from Tinamus guttatus, assembly GCF_059628265.1. NCBI lineage: Eukaryota > Metazoa > Chordata > Aves > Tinamiformes > Tinamidae > Tinamus > Tinamus guttatus. The sequence continues at coordinate 1,275,873 of NW_028288581.1, read as the reverse complement.
CAGCTGATCCACATAAATAAAATGTAAACAAAGTGCAACTAGCCAGAGCTTATTTTCTCAGCTGTTTTCTGGTGTTTTCTAATTTTAGAGGAAATAATTGAGTTGAAGATGGAAATTACTAAGCTATCTGTAATGTGAGATCTATCATTTTTTTTGACAAAATCAAGTACATGAAAAAAGCATTGATTCCTAACAAATCTTAATTAAAGATGATGATAGATTGCAAATTCTCTTTTTTCCTTAGCTTTTTTTTTGTACTTGCATGATAACCCATTTCAATGTTAACAAAAAAATCTTAAAAGTATTTACGATAAATATGAGTTGAGCAGCATGATAGCACAGCAAGGTGTACTAATTCTTTCATTTATGCGGGTATGGTAATTAGTGAGGATAGCTTTAAAATACCTGATGTTTTGGACATAAATTCCATATTCTTAAGATTCACTTCTGATTTTTAGTGACAGTATTGTCAGTACTGATTGAAAATGCAGTGATTCATCAAATTGCACTTTCCAGCTCACAAGAAGTGATTAGCTAATAAAATGATTTACCAGCTTCAAGCTGTATCTCAGTCTCCCACCACAATACTTCTGATTCTCATGAAACATCTATGTTGCTGGAACTGCAGTTCCATAATTCTTTTCTACATTATTTCTCTTGTTCTACTCTGACTATAATGTCACCTTCAGTCTTCTCATTCTCAACACTCACTTGCTCACTGCTAGATGAGCTAGAAATATGAGTGATTTTCCTGGAGCTACATACATTCTGTATAGCTGCTCTGAGCAGAAGGTGTATGTAGTGTATGGATAGATACCAAATATCTGTGGAATATATTCAGATGTTTCTCAATACCTCATAGGCCAACTTAGTGACTTTCTAATACTGCAGAAGCCAAAGAACTGTCTTCTAAAATACAACCATGTCTCCTGGCCATTTACTTTTCAGGCAAGAACCAGTCTGCATTGATATAGGTGCTGGCTTGATCTGAGCTCAGGCATTAAAAGTGTACTTAGTATAAGGATGTAAAGCACAGCTGTGCTGAGATAGACCATAGGGGTATGACAGGTTCCCTATACTCACTCTGAGACAGTCCAGTAACTAATGATGAAGCAAAAGCATCATATATACTCATTAAATACACTTTCCTGCTTGTGGACGAGGGTCCATCTGACACAAAGCTGATATCTTGACTCTCAGTAGCTCACAATGGATTTTCTCTGGGTGAATCCGAAAAGCTTTTTATATGTCTGTATGCTTTTGGCTTCCTGCCAGCCCGTGGTGGCCATATTCACATAGTTTAATTAAGGGCAGCATGAAAAAGAAAATCAAACTCATTTGTTAGGAAGAAACAATAGCACAACATTCTTTATTCAATATTCAGTGCCACTCTGGTCTCATAAGACCTCTTTCATATTTTCTGTCTCTTTCCCAAGGTTCCAGGTAATTTAATTTTCCCTCACAGAGTAGTCATTCCACACCCTTGATAATCCCTGTCTTTCTTATGTGCAGTTTTCTAGGCCACCTCATCTTTTCTAAGATCGGTGGCTTAGAATGGCATGGAGTTTCCAAAATACAATGGAATTGAGGATTTGTGCTTCTGACCTTGGAGGACGTATATCCCCTTGTTGATGAAAAGCAATCATCGGGTGCAGCTTTACCTGCAGTCATGCCCATAACCAGCTTCATTGTCTTATTACCCATCTACCCATCTTGTATTCGAGCACTTCCCATTGCTTTCTTCTGTCAGATAATATGGCTGCTTTGTTAGAGAGGACAATAAATCCACAGTTGTGGGTCCGTAGGACACAGAAAAGACACAGTTGTTTGAAACTGGCTCCAGCAGGATTAATGGATTTATGTGTAAGGAAAAGTTGGTATTTCCTAAAAGGATGAAAAATTACTCCTGCTGTCCACCCTGGTCAAAGAAAGCTTCCATTAAAATAGCATAACCTCAGCAGACATGACAATTCACCCCATTTTTGGCCCTTTTAACTCCATCACTGACCTTGCTAGCCTACACTATGTTTCCAAACATTAATTCATAAGATCTTTCAGACTGGCTATAATATCTCACATTCGGTCCATTTTTCAGATTTTTTTTTTTCCCTTCTGGGGTAGATTTTGCAGTGGATGATCAAGAAGCATGAAATGCTGAAAAAAAAAGACAGAAAGAAACATGTCATTGCAAATCACATAATTTCATTAATTCTCTGAAAAAGTGTTCTAATGCAACTGTGTAGTGTTTAATCCTATTTACTGCTACTGTGTGGCATATATTTTATTATTCTAGAGGCTTTAATAGTATAAATATGATTTATTTGACTCAGGAATGAAGAAGTGAAAGGGTGTCAAGAAACACAAGACCTGCAAAAATACTGTATGGACCACCTCTTTTCTTTATCACGTTTTACAAAGCAGTTATATAGAATGCCTTACAATGGATGCTGAAGAGCTTCCTTCAGCACTTTGATGTGTTCAGACTAATGTACTATTCTGCTCTACTAATTTTTCAGGAGAGGAGTGCTCTCTCAATTAATGTAAGTGAATATGAACTGATTTTGTTTTTTGTTTTTTTTTTTTTCACTGGGATATGTTGCTGAAAATATGTGCATCTGCAGGTTGAGGGAAAATAGTAAGTGCCTGGAAGAACAGTAAAAAGATAAAAACACAGTCAAGACCTAAATCTCTCTGTTGGGTGTTCCTAGAGAATCTACCATTCTTATTTCCTCCCTCGTGGAGCTTTGAAATTCTTAGCAGTTTCCAGCTCTCGGTGTAAGTAGCATAAAGCTACTAACATATGATCTGATAAGAGGACCAAAACAATTGTACCAGAGGAATAAAATGGCATGCCTCCTCGAGTGCAGAATAACTGCTACCTTCGCACATCGAATTCATCGGGACACAGTGAGGTATCTAATAGCAACACATTCCTGCTCTTTGTCTCTCTTCTGTGCATGTCCTCACACACAAATACCTACAAAAGACTCCTCAAAGTTTCCATTGATCAGTCAACGCTCATGAGCATGAGTCACAGCTCTCTGTAGTATTTTTAGGGACCAGCTTGCTGTGCATTTCTACACAGAACAGGATAGATACAATTTCTGAAATCTTGATTTGATTTGGCTTTTTGAATTAAATTTAGATTTGTGGCATTACATCCATAGAACTATCTATTGAAAAAAAAGGAATAAAAAGGGGTGAGGGGATTTAAGGAAGAAGAAGGAAATAATAGACTCAAAGGCATAAAACCGTATCCCTTTCCTCCATAGCAGTTTTCCAGCTTACTTTTACTGGTCTTTTGTGGCTAGTCCTGACTGTGAAAATAATTTTTCTGCTTTGCCTCTGCCAGTCTTCTTCTCTTCCAAATATTCCTCAGTATCTCTTTCAGTCAACATCTTGCCTTGGCCTTTCATTTCCTTCCCTTAGGCCCTTGGGTATGGCTGCTCAGTGTTTTTTCAGTGTAGGAGAGTTTATATGACCACTGATCAGGAAAATCTGCGTGAAGGTAATCATATCACAGATTTCTGCACCTCTAGAAAGATGACCTTGGTGAATCTATTCTCTTATTCTTAAACTAGGTAACACTATGGACTTCAGCCTAATAAATACCTGTGTGGTATATATCAGGAAATGTGATATCTGACTGATACAGCTTTGCCAGGAAAAGCCTCAGTGCACATACACAAAATGATCCCGGCTAAACTTACTCTGACCCCGGCTCTGGGCAGTAGTCCTATTATTCCACTCTCAAGATTTGCTACCGCATCAAGGTTTGCAGGAGGAGGATCCTGACATAACATATTGGTCTTCATCCACTGCTGAAAGTGGCTCAGGGCAAATGTGAGACCTCTAGCTGTCATGATGTCTGATTAGAAATGGGTCGAAAGCTCCCAAAATGGACGGGCTTGGATGGTCCATTTGAGTGGCTCAGCCCCCCAATTGCTTGGCTGGGGAGACTGCTTGCTTGATGTGCACAGGGTGCATAGCTATGCATGATAGACTTCACGCAGAACTGTTTAACCAGACATCTAATCTTGCCTGGAGGGAAGAATGTTTTTTACAGTGTGCATATTCATTCTTTTATTCATTTAGGTCTGTGTTTTTGTGCTGGTTGGTAGGAATAAATCTTTACTTTGTATTCTTTGAGTATCTGCAGAAGTACTGTCACCCAGGTTTATCAATCATGTACATTATTTCTCTAAAAACATAAGGAATTTCAAAAACAGGCATGCAACTTATACTTGTAACAATCTGGATACGTATGTGAAAATAGGTCATTGCACACAGACTATATTGTAGGTTTTTTTTATATATCCGTATATGCTTTTTTAATGCTTTATTATACTTTATTTCTATGTCATCTTTAATTTTTATATGAAATACAAGACAAATAATAACTGTAAACAAGAGGATAGATAGTTAGGATAGATAGTTTCTATTATACACATACATACAGTCCTTACTTAATACCTGGGTTCCTGATGGACTTCTTCCCCCCAAACAAACATGACCCCCAATCAAACATGCATGCCCTGCTAGCTTTAGAAAAATTCTCCAGATGTAGATCTCTAGCTGTAGAGTGGACTAAGTAAGAGAAGTGGCTGCATTCGCTTGGCTGGGGTGGATATCTCTGCTTCCAAGAACAGTTCTGTTGGCTCAAGATGCACAGAGAAAAGGGCTGAATAGCTTCACAACATGTGGAGGTACCCCATGGTGTGAGAAGCATAAGTTTCCCTCCTGCCTACAAATTCAAACTACAATCTCTGCATCCAGATCCAAGCTTCCTCAAAAACTGTGAAGCTGGAGTAAGGTTCTTCAGCTGGTGCTTGCTTCTGTTTTAAACTTCAGAGTTTTTCATTCCTTCGTTTGTACTCTGCTGGCCCTATCAGGTCAAAGTGGACACTTTGAACATGAAAGCCTTAAAATTCTAATTAAACTGGCCAGCAAAGGAATGTGAAAATCTCAGAAAGACTGTGGGGCAGAGACTGATAAAACTTGGATTTGGTTTATAATTTATAATTTATAAAGCAGGCTGTGTTAGGATTAAAACCTGAATTAAATTCTTGCAATTTGGAGACTGCATTTTCACTCATTTTGGCCAGGAAGACCAAGAAAATGGAATACAAGAAAGGGAGCTTTGTGCAGTTGCCGTGCAGGTGAACACAAAATCTATTTCTGCTCAGTATCATATCACAGTATGTTCGCAGTTATTTCGCCATTTTAGAGATCAGGTGAGACTCCTTCTTTTGTGACTCTGCCCCAAAACAACCAGACCTACAATGACTCACTAGTTTCTCTGTTGTGCACTGTGTCTCAGGGAAGACCTACAATATTTCCTGCTGCACCCCAGCTTGACTACAATATTAAGCCTTGTGCAGATTAAATCAGAAGTTAAAATCCTACTCCTTAGTGCATCACTTTTATTATAGGTGAGCTTTCAGTGTGCAAGACTGTTTCCTTCTGGGATAAAACAGGGGAAGGAAGGGCTCATGCATGCACTCCCTTCCTGCTCCAAGGCTGGCCACTTGTAAGGATGGGGAGATGCAAGCAGAGGTATCCTGCTTCCAGTGCATCCCACTGGGCTGCAGCCTGCCTTCAGCCATGCCCCTGTGGCTGACAGCAGGCTGGGGGTGACAGCTGTTCTGAAAAGTAATTCCCAAATTAATGTTTTCATTTTTTTTAGTGGGAAACCCCACTGAGCGCTATGGATGCAAGTAAAAGCATTCTGGCTCAGGACCAACATTTACAGCATATTCTTCAGTATTCTTCTCAAAATGGACCACATGAAAACAAAAGTAATCTCCAAATTGCTGCCTGTCCTCACTAACCAAATCATAGAATCATAGAATCCTTAACATTGGCAGGAACCTTTAGAAATCATCTAGTCCAACCCCCCTGCACACGCAGGGTCACCTAGAGCACGTGGCACAGGACTGCATCCAAGCGCGCCTTGAAGATCTTCAGAGACGGAGACTCCACAAACTCTCTGGGCAGCCTATTCCAAAATCACTAAATGATTTTTATTTATCATTCATTAAAAATGTAACCCCAAAATTCCCTTTCAACAAACTCTTCTTGACACATTATGACTCACTGGAAGTCTTCCAGAGGTGTCAGACATCCCATTAAGCATATCCAGATCTTCACATAGTGTGACCTGGCATTGGTGAATAATCTTAAATCAAAATCAGTGAATCTGCACCTGGCAATGCACGTTACCTATGGTAACTGTAGGCCAACAAATAGTATTTCCTTTCTTCCTTTTTTTCTCCCTAAATATTATTTTGACAAAGAAAAAATGTTGTTTGCTAAAGACTGTGATCTTGAATAAAGGTGGTCTATGATTGTCTAAGAAAAACTCTGAGTGGCTTGTGCACTTGCTTTATGGAACTGATTGACATGCAGGGTCAGTGTTTGGCTCTGGCACCATCACGTTTTATCTCTCGTTTCACAGGATAATATGCTAGGGAATTAGCATTTGCCTCTGCTGAGCACTGAAGTCTTAGTTGCTTCAGACTACTCAAACCCTGCACATTATCTGATGCTGCATATTCTCTTCCTCGCATTAAAGAGAACTTCCGTTCATCTTCCTTGCCCTTTTTAGAGATGGTTTAACACACTCAGAAAAATGCATTTTAGCTGACTTATTTTCACAAATTCACATTCTACTCTGATTCACTTGCTACAGATTAGCAAATCTGAGAGAGCCTGGCTAGGTCTTCACAATTAAATCATACTGGGTGGACACTCAAAGTTCATGAAACATGGCTCGGGCTTCGAGACTGAGGCAGCCCAGGAGTGTAAGAGTCACAGAGAGATAAACAAGAAGGCACTGCAGACTGCAGCTATGAGGGTGCTCCTCTGGGAGAAGGGAAGTCCTGAGATCCAACCCCTACTCCTGATGCTGTTTATTTAATGACTCTTAATTAAGAAACACAGAAACAGTTCCAGGAACAGTGCCTTGTTTACTCTCTCTCTGCCCCCTTAGCTTGCATTCCTGGCTACCCAGACTTTGGCTGGATAGATGGAAAATAACTCCACGCTTGTCTTGCCTCTGCCAGAGGTGGCAGTCTCTGGGAAAGGGGCCTGGATGAAAAGGAGATGAAGCAGATGATACACACTGCAGCCTAGCAAGATGGATCCCACCCCAGGGCTGGCTCAGGCAAGGAGCACTTCAGAGTACCTCAGTGTGAAGCACGGAGGCCTCATCACTAACCCCTCAGTGTAGAGTAGGGAGTGTCTCTCAAGGATTAGTGGCAGTTGCTAAGGATCACTCTTGATTACTTGCTTGGCTGAACCACCGTACACATTGAAGTCCTATTTCTCCAGTTGTTTAGACACTTCAAAGGGTGATGTGGCTCCCACCTGGGCTTCTTGTCCCTGAGTGCAGCTGAGTGCTGCTACAAGGTGAGCTTTGTTTGGAGATGGGGTCAGAACAAAGCCCAGACAAGCTGTAAGCCTTGGAGAACAGAAACCCTTGTGCATCTGGTTGGATGCCTTCAGCTGGAATGAAGGAAGGCCTACATGAGGAAGGAAGCTATATTTACCTGAGAGGAAGACTATGCACCCTTAGTGTCCCAGAAGGAGTGTGTTTAAATAGGGTTTGTGCCTTTGTCCACCTGTGTTTCAGGAGACTAATTGTTGTCCTAAGGGTAGGTTTGCAGCAGAAAAGCAGATAGTAACAGAAGTCAGTGAAGACTCAACCTTCCTCAGCCTAAAAGAAAAAGTCATTTTATTTTTTTCCTGTGATGATAAATTTCAGAGGTCAGAGCTTGTAGCCTAGTTCTACCTGTTTCCACTGAAAGTCAGCCTTATCTTTGCCTCCTCTGCTGTGAGACTTACTTTTCTGATTGCAGTAACTCACAGTATCTGCTTCACTTCACTACTCTGATCTACTAACTGTTGTCATTACCCTATTTTTCTGTCCTTCACCCTTCATTGACTTGATTGAATTTGACAGACAGTGAGCTTCTGAGGAAGATGAGTAACATATTTGTTCAGAAAGAGGCAGAGGGGCTACTTGCTCTGAAAGGCTTCTTTGAGGTGTTTGGCCTCATAGGCGTAGTGGCTTAGGAGACCTTTCAGAACAGTCTTCTCTTCCAAGATCTGTGGGACAAGGTTACCATAACATAGGAAAAATTGAAATCTTGTTGTCAAGAGATCTACCAGTCAATGCTTTAGGGGAGAAAAAGCAATTTCTTGACCTTTATTTTAAAAAACAGTTGCCACCTCTGAGCACTGCAAAGTCAGTCACCATACCCAGCATCTCTTACAGCTCTTCTTTTGTTATCAGTGTTGACTTGTTTTTGGTGGTGCTGATGATCCTGATCCTGCTGAATATTAAGTACCTACTTTCATCCCGTCCATTATATTAATTCTTATAAAAAAATGCTATCAAATAATCAGACTTCTAATCTCTAAGTGTTGCACTTACCAGGGTTGTGTCCTTGACACAGAGGTGGCAGGAACACTGCCCTACTTTTTCTTTAAAAGGGAAATCTGAGTGCTGATCCATGGATGAGGTGAGAAGGATGCATTAAGGAGAGGTAAGGTGTCCTATTGTGCTACATTATAATTACCAGTGATGGACTTGGAGGCATTGTATCTCCCTTTGGTAGCCTTCATAAGCACTTGCTGGTCCTTCCTTGACTATATGGGAAGCTCTCTCTGTCCTGCCTGAAGACTAGGTGAAACTGTGCCTCAGTATCCTCACAAGCACAGAGTGTCCACCACAAGCTGGGCGCACAGAGCCCTCTGATGAAGTGCCGCGTTAATGTGCTTAAAGCTTTCAATCTAAATCCTATCACTGAGAAATGAATATGAATAGGTGTCTAATATACCTCAAAGTGCTTTGAAGTAAGTTAGGCACTTAACTGCTATGACTACCTAACACGTTCAGGAGCTTTAAAAAAAATCCTGTTAAGCAATTTAAGTACTTGGAATTTCTGAGTGTTAAGCTGGAGTAAGTTCATTGTACAGATATTACCATAGAATTCAAAACCTCTCTTTTTATTCATTTTTTTTCAGTGTGTATTTGTGTGTGTTTGTATGCATGCACACCTGTGTGTGTGTTTATGTATCTGAAGTCTGGAAAAAGCTTACCATGAACTGACTCTGTTCATCTGCTGCTTAAAATGCAGAGTTACACTTTTTCTCTGACATAACAGTATTATTTTATCACAATCCATAGCAAGGAAAGGTGCAAGTAAGTAATACATCATATTCTCTTCCCCAGGAGCAACACAATTTTATTATCATCTTCAAATGTCTTATTTTGTTCTATTTTTAAAAAACTTTAATTAAAAATGTTTTTTAGGCCAAAATTTCTATTTCATTAACACCTGCAATCTCTCCCAAATTTGAAAATTGATACTAGCATTCACTGAGCAAATGAAATATTATAGGATCATCTTTATCCTGCAGTAGTGACAAAACAGGACTGAAATGATTGCCTGTTGAGCTCTACTCTATATATTTAATGCAGTTTTTTTTAAGAAAAAATATGTCTAATCCTGCTAAATACCTTGAATTTGAACATCCAGATTACGGGGTTTTTTTGTGTGTGTATGTGTGTGCATGCATTTTTTGCCTTTTTTTCTTTCTTCTTTTTTTTTTTTTTCTGTGCAGCTTCTGCAGGTGGAAACACAGGAGTTAATTAGTTTAAATTTTGCATGAAGTCTAATAAGTGACCCTACTTAAAGTAAACAACAGTCCAAGTTACATAGTTTTCTTTTTATTAGCTGACCTTGCAAGCTAATAAATCTATCCTGTATTTTTTCTGCTACTGCCAATTTGCAGCATACAGGAAACTAATCTTGTACAATAACTACCTTCCTGTACTCAGTTCTTAAATGGAGCCAAATGGATCGGTGGCGGAAGAGCTCTCCAGCAGTTCCTGTGAAACAGTGCTGAGCACAGCAAGACCTGACAGAGGCTGGTTGCTATTATTGACTTTGACAATGTAATTATGTTCTCATTTACCTCCCTAGCACTTAAGGAAAAAAAAATCCCCCAGTACAACGACTGCAACAATTTTAATGTCAAATTCAAGTGAGATATGTATTTGTAGCATGCTAAATACATAGCAATAGCTCTGATTTTAAGGAGGTAAAACACACTGGCAGTAGCCATTATAACAAAAGGTCTTTCCTAAGTATCTGGCTGCTGCAGCAACTCTTCTGTCCAGACACAAAGAACCATGCTCAGTAATGAGTTAATGCAGGATCTGCATTCAGTTTAGAAACTCAGATGTGCTTTTTAGCATTAAAGACAGACTGCCATTAACACAGAATAATACAAATTAATCTAGGATTATTTATTTAGGAGCTGAGCTCTTTCTAACAAGTTTAGAGATGGCCATGAGTATTTTACATACTCAGGAGAAAATCCGTCTTGCAACCCCCACAGTCAATTGCAAGAGCTATCAAAGACTTTGTTTTTATAGGGCTGAATGCTATCGGAAATGCATGAGCTAATCCCCAATGTGCTGTAGCACCAGGGACACACGCAGATGGAGTGTGTGCACTTGCACAAAACTGATATTCTCACTTTGCCCTGCGTGGGGAAAAGACCTTCCAAAGGGAGGTCCTCGATTCAGTCAAGTGAGGTAAGTGTCTGGTCAATATGGAAATGAACGCGAAACAGCTTTATTTTCTTGGATTTGTCGCAAAGCGTTTTTTACAGCTAGCTTCCCCCACACCAATAAAATTCTCCCAAAGCCCACAATCCTTCCTCCACCTCATACCTGTCAAGACTCCTTGAAACAAACCAGAACAAGCTATTTGAATAGCCTTTTTGAAAAACATGGGTGATTATATAGTTTCCCTACTAGGTCCTGATTATGCCCGACTCCTGCTTCATTTGCCCTCCTCGAAAAGGTTAAACACTAAGTATGGTTCGTATATTGCTCTCCAGGGAAGAAGACCATGATAGCTTCCGAGCTGTGGCTGTCATTATTGTAAAGCATTTATGAGAAATCACACAAGCTACTCCACTAAAATGGATACATTTCTCTGCAGCATCATTTATTAGGGCTCTCTACCGGCTCTGGTTAGGGATACGGCAGGGTGGATAAAGGAGATGATACAAAATAGAAATAAGCTTTATGCTCTTGCTAGGTCTTCTTTTAATGTGTGATTTCTCTTAGTTTAAAAACATAACTGTAAACTTAACTCAGCTCCTGGAGCTCAGCATTCAGTTTCAAGTGAAATAAAAACATGCTTTATACACACAGATCGGTATTGGAGATTTCTGAATCTGTTAAGCACAAACAGATCATTCAAGAAAAATGGGCAATTTTGGATAGAGCTGTACTCAATTAGTATCTTAATGGACATTTTCCATTGTATATAATGGGATATCCTCTTGAAAACCCTCCACAGGAACAACCGATGGAGTGACTCTGAGAAATGAGGCAGTTAATGAATGTTAGGAAAAGGATCTATAGACAGAATTGAAATGTACTCCATTAATTTCATTCTAATATTTTTGCTAAGATAACATATCTTCTACTATACGTTGTAGGCTTAATCTTCACCTTTTACCCTTCCTAAATTAATATCTCTGGGCTCCCAGAATGTACTTTTCTTTGCAATCAAGGTAACATGAATCCACATAAAGACAGAAATGATGCCATAACTCAGCCTCATTTGCCACATGTCAGATCCATCCTGACTGAGACAAAGGTTCTGTGGAAGATGGTATGTGATCCTGTAATTAAAAATGCTGTAAAAATCATACTCCATAAGCAACATTAGCCCTTATCTTTGGAACTGACTTTTAAACTTTAATGCTCATTAAAACCTAGAGTTTTTTACCTAAAAGCAAGCAAATAAAATGTCCAGAGAAAAATATATCCCCTTCCGTACCCTCCAATAGATTTTTAATCAAACAGGAACATGCAGGCTTCTGACACAGGGTGTCATAAGCAGGACTCTGACTGCTCATGCCCTATGTTTCTGCTGTATAGTCTGGTGAAAAAAGCTGAAGTTAATAGCTAGTTATGTAGCTGCCTGCATTAGTGTGGAATGGAGGGAAAGTGTTTTGCAAGGTGTTGCTAGATGCCCTCTGGGCTCAATTTCTAGCTCTGAAAAAGATCATGCTATTGGCAATCCTTTCTCCAGTCCAGTAGGCATGTCTCCATCCCCTTTTTCCTCCTGTCCATTATCATTTAACACAACTCCTATTGCTCTACTTCAGTTTCCTTCTTTCCAAATCAGACTTCCTTGTGCCCCCTCTTTTATCACCACCTTCTTCCGCACTTTCCTTCTACCTCTTTCCCTGGCTGTGCTTCCCACTCCTAGCCCATGTCTCCAGGGGTTGACCATCTCCTGATCCTTGACTCCCACTTGCTACTCACCTACCCCATCATCCAGTTTCATCTTCACTCGCACTTGGAGACCCTTGAGAGTGGAAAGCACGGGAGTAGTGGAGCTCTCCAGGTTCTCTAGGGACAACCCTTTTCAGCTCAGTGTGGCACTCCACATTGCAAGTGAATGTCCAGTAAAGATTCCAGGGGTTATATTGCTCTGTGAAAAGGGTGCAAACACAGTCTAAGAATATGGAGGATCTGTGACAAAAAACTCAGTGAAAAGGGAATTTTCAATCTACTCAAAGCTGATGAACTTCACCATGATCCTCATAAGCTTAGTAGAGTCATCATAAGCTCAAGCTTCAGAGATTCTTTTATCACAATGATTTTTTTTATTAGGAGGGATAGGAGAAGACAGCAGAACAACTTACCCTGAATGCATTTCAAGACTTCACTCTGAAGTATGTGAAAGAGACTAAAGATTGACAGTAAAATTACATTAAAATTATTTTCTAAAGAGAGAAAAATAGCTATTTCCATGATATTATTGGAAACTGTCAAATCCTCAGCAAAAATATGCTCCAATACTTCCATGGAGCAAAAGAAAAATGTAATTCTGAATGGTTAGTTTACTAAAGCATTGAGTGTATGATTTTATAATGAGTATTTGAACAACCGTAATTGTAATTTGGATCAAATTTCTGGATTTTTTTTATAGAATGTGTTATTCATAGGTACATTCACACATAACTGCAGCATCTATATTTTCACATCTGTCAGATTTATTGTACACATGTTCAATATGTTATCTATTTAGCTTTTTCTGAACCTGTGAGCCACACATGTTTACTTGTTTTTGTACAATTCCATCTTCATAGTTCACTGCATTTTCTCTCTAAACTTTTCAAATCCTGCAATGTTTTGTTTAATCTGAATTGACAAGAACAGAACACTGTGTTCTGAGTGGAACCCTACCAGGGAAATGTATTATTCTCATCATTATCACTGTCTTAGACTTGGAGAAAACCTGCTGTGAATGCTATTCTAGGGGGTTATTTAACTTCTTAGAGACAGGAACAGATTGACACTCCCCTCCCTGTCTATCAAACCAAATTCTGTTTCTCTCTTTCACCCAGAAGCACCTCAGTACATGAGTTTCTAATGCTTTATTTTCTAAAGAACATTATTTCACCTGCTTTTTGTTTTGACTTAATCTTGTAGTTCCAATGAACAGTTTTGCATTGCTATAGCTAAACTTCTTCTAGTACCTCTGAATTTCTTAAGCTAACCTGCCTTCTGCTTTGACTAAAAATATGCTTCTATTCTTAATTATTAATTGATTGTTTTTACATGAAATTAACAACCATTTACACGCAGATATGGATATCCGTTGCTTCAAATAGTGCCTAATTTATTCATATAGGCATCAATTTCTATATTAGTTTCCTTCGTACTTATTATTTCATTCTGTGTTAAGGCCATTCTGTGTTAAAAATTTAATTGGCTGACCCACTCCCCCCAAACAACATGAGATTGTATAGAACATTCTTAACAATGCCTTAAGAAGCAATAGGAAGCTTTCAGACTCTACTAATGTTCTCAGGTATTTAGCTGGATGTCCTGAGCTGGAACCTTTCGTGTTGCTTACCCCATTTTCATATGACAACGAAGTACTACCATTCTGATTTAGCTGCATTTTACACACGTTTTGCTGCCTTGTACATGATTCAGCAAAACAAAAAAGCTGGTGAATCTGGCTCTTGTACTTTTCTCATCTACCTTGATTTGCAGGTACTATGTCAGGAAAACAGATACACAATCCTTCCTTCTTGTACAGTTAAAAAGTCTTTCTTCGAATACTGACTGCTGGCTCTTTCATTTTCAGACTTCTGAGACCTACTGTGAACTTAGCAAGTTGTCTGGGGTGGGGAACTGATCTGTCACAACACATGAGGATAAGCCCCATCTGCTCTCTGAAACCATCAGTTTGGAGCTGCACTAAATTAATATATTTCTGCTTCCCTAGTCTGGAAGCTGTCCAAGATATCGGAAAAATAACAATTGTAAGGCAGCATATATTTAGGGTCCTCTCTTTAGTCACTAACTACATTTAGCAATATTCTTTTCGCACATGGTTTTTGATGTTGCCTGTTTTATCCTGCAAGAGTCTCATTTCTCCATACCCTGGAATGGCTTAGTTCTCACAAAAGAAGGTTTAGAAATACTGTATCTGTATTCCAAATTCTGTTCCCTCCCTATTTATACCTTCTTCATTACTGGAGATAAAATTTTGGCTCTCTTAATTTCCACTTACTTGAGGATCAGTTATTTTCCTGGTTCATGATAGGGTTTTTTGTTCTCTGCAGACATCTGCAAAGAAAGATAAGAGGACTCATTTTTGAAGCTTAGTCTTTACTTTAGATGGGATGTTCAAAATCTACTTTAACTAATCTAGTACCTGACTATTGGGTGCCCTGAAGCTGGAATTCTGGAAACTCAAGAAAATAGATCAAGTGCTGTTGCAGTGTCCAATAGGTAAAGAAATCTTGGTCACAGGCCATGGAGTAGCTTCAGACAGGGCACAGTGGTCAAAGCAGATATTTATCTATGGGATATACAGCGATTCAAAGAATGAAAGTATATGTAAGCGTGCAAAAATTTTTATTAATGTTTAGCTGAACTACAATCACACTCTAGGACATCACAACACTTTCTAGAAACAAAGCAGTATGAACTATAATGTTGTGCTCTGATATGAATGTATGATAAAATTTTACGGCTTTTTGGAATCACTGCAACAAGTTGTGAATTTTTCATGAAATTAAAAATCCTGACTAATTCACCATATCAAATGGTTCTGGCATCTGGTATGTAGTGGTGGAGGGGAAATATTAAATGCAAATAAATTATCCAAAAAGTCCTCCTTAGGGCTTAGAGTACTGAGTTCATATTGCTCAAGCATACTGCTAGTTGAAGCCTTTAGAAGTGAAACTCACACTTAAAATTTACATAGTGTCATCCTCTATTGTGAATAGGTTATATTATAAATGGATTATAAACTAGTGACCAAAAGGTCTTGTGAAAAAAAATAACTGGTCAAGCTTTACAGATGCTTTTGTACTTTTTAAAATAAAGTGGCATGGATACAATATTATTTCTTACGTTTGTAACAAAAAAAGTATGAACAGATGCTGGGAAGTACTAGAGAAATGATGTAAAAAATCAAAGTTTGGTCAGGAAATATTTATGCATATTTTGCCGAAAAGTGCTTTTTAAGATGCAATTTTAAGAGCTTTGAATGTTGAAGGTAGAGGCATTTTTTTTTTTCAAATTGCAAATAAGTTTCACTTTTGAATAGTTTTCAGAGTTTTTTCAGTGGATCATTTCCAGTGGAGGTATGTTCAGATCTCAAGTTAAACCTTCGTAAATGATATTTTTAGCTTTGCAAGGTTTTGCCTGGAGTTTATTCTACTGTGAATGTTTTGTGAAACACAAGCATCGTGAAAGACAAGAAACAAAGCTCAGAAATGTCATAAAAAACTATTTGAATCTTTGTACAGCCCCTCTCACCTAGAGAATGCATATGCTGTCATTTATGGTCCCTTATGTAGAACAACGAATACATTGCTGGATCTCTTCAAAGACTGGTTTATTCAATGGTGTTACTAGCTGCATGAAGATCAGTGAAAGTATATTGTTGCAAAACTAAAGCTTCACATTGGGGAGTCAAGTTCATTTTATACATAGCACATGAAAAACAAGATATACAGATGTACACTTCCATTGTATCAGGCTTTTTTCTTCCTAATGGGAAAAAAGAGCTATAATAATCCAAGTAAATGAACACTTGCATTACTGCTTTCCCTACTTTTCTGAGCTCCTGAAGAATATAAATACATATTTTGAAATAGTCCTTTCGCTGCTTGGTGCACTCATTTTTCTCCCTAAGTGTTTTCTTGTGGCAAGAGGCACTTTGGAATAGGCACTTTGGAGGCACGTCTTTTCAACATTAGGCCACTAGACATATGATGATATCTGATTTGGGGACAAAATGATTATCAGAAGTCAAATCTCTTGGAAGAGCTTTGGAAGGCTAATACCAGTCCTTGAACCTTCAAGGTTTGTTCTTTCAAGTGTCTTCTTCCTTCAGGAGTTTCAGTTCTGAGCACACATGGGAAAAAAACAGTACAATGTATGAAGTGCTGAAAAAGAAAAGAACTCAGAAGGACTCATAGACAGTTGCGCTCAACTGCCAACTATTTCCCAGAAAGCTTTTATATACATATATATATATATAAAGCATTAATGAATTCTCACAAGCCTTGACCTGGTCTATTTTGGCAGTCCTTGGCTTCTGAGAATTGTTTGCTCAGTCCTATCTAGGCCAGAGTCAGTAGCATGTGGATGCTGGTGTGTTAGAGCAACCACAGCCGAGGAGGCTCTCCTGGAGCAAGGTGCTGCTCAGATGAAAAGGAAAGAAGGAAAGGTTGAAAGAGTGTTCAGAAGAGCCCAGAAGAGGAGCTGTGATAATGTGCTTATTGCTAGGATTTGGACAGTCTTCTAGCAAACTATGCCATCTGCAAATGTGATATATGGCGTGGAAGCTGTAGCGAGCACGCCATGCAAATCTGTCTCGTATTGGTAAGCCGTACAGAGCTTTCTCAGTGCTCTTTATTTGACATGGGGATTTAATAGGAGGGAAGCTATCAGAGCATCAAAACTGTGCCCTCAGCAATCCTGGTTGCTGCAGAAATATCCCATGCAGACAACCATACTAAAACCCAGAGTACAGTTCCTCCTATACCTCTATTCTATGGCTTCATATTCATCTCCTTTCAGTCTCTTCTTCCAGAATGCCATTTATAACACATCAGTTCTTACCTTAACTTCGGCATCAGGTCACTGGTTTTGATGCAATTTGAATATGAAAATTCAGATTTCAGTAGAAATTGTTGCATAGGAAAACTTTCAACACTATTTATGTGCAACTGCAACAAACATTACTTCTGTTAAGCATTCAGACTACTTTGGGGAAAGTTTAAAGCTTTGTTTGAATCTCTTTATGTCTTCTGGGGAGCAAATATCTCTCTGCAGAAGGACAACTTATGTGAGCATGCATGCGGTTACTAGTTTGCTACTTCCCAACCACCTCATCTTCACCAAATCAACTGAATTTCTCAAATGTTTAATCTGCCCCTGGAGAATTAATCTTGAAATGATCACATCTGGAGCAGTAGTAGGAAATGGCTTGAAGTAGCACTTGAAAACTACAGAAATTAAAACTATTATCACACAGACTGGTGAGATGTATGTATTGGAGCAGCTCAAGTAAACTAGTTAACACTAGTAGTGCTAAGAGTACAGTGTGTGGCAGGACAGAGCTCAGCACGAGCTGGAAATCTCATCTGGGACTTTGGTTAAAGCCATCTTTCTATACTGACCTCTAGGATGAGGTGATCTTACTGAAATAGGTACCTGTGCTAGTTCATTTAATGTGTATCTGTAAATATATCTTTAAACTATAATGTACATGTCCCCAAGAAGGAGCACTTGTGTTTCCAATTTCTCTTGTACTTTCAATCCTTCATATAAGAGAAGTGTCATTACCCAAGAGGAATATCTAACATGTTCTGAAGTATAGGAGAGAGAAAAGGGAGGGAAGAAGAGAAGGTGAAAATCTGCTTAATGAATTCTTGTGGTCATGATTGCAGAAGACTAAGAAGAGAGAGTTGTGAAAAAGTAATTTTCCAGAGATTTTTGAAGAAGTGAAAAATCAGTGCATTACTCTGGAGGCAGATGAGACTTGAAAAACATTGTCTTTTCTTAAAGATGACAAACCCAGCAACTTAATTTTCCTTTATTCTGCACAGTATAGAAATCAGGTCTTATAGAATTGCCCTATAGGATCTCTATTTCAGCACAAACCCAAAACTTTAATGCTTTAGATAATGGAAAAGATGTATTATATAGAGAAGTTTGCAAATTCTCTTTGTTTTCCATAGTCCTCCTATGCTGTCAGCTGTGAATCCTGTTCTTGTTTAATTGATTAGGCTAGCACTGAGGAAGCAATATTTTACCTCTTCTTTTGGTTATCACAGAAATCTATTCTGAGTAGAGCTAAAATGCTCTATCCAGTTCATATCAATGATTATGCTGATAATGGCATTCAGCAGATTGTTATTTTCCATTATGCTTGAGTACTTCAAAATGATATTGGCAAAAATAATGTCAATATTGGCAAAAATAATGGTGATCAGGCAGTTTTCTAACTTAACTCTCAGTCCCAGGATTAGCATAAGTTTAGATACACATGCAAAAGTTAACTCCAAGACATATCATAGCACAGATTTTTGGCAGAACCAAATAGTTGCACTGTTGGTTATCTTACCACAACACCTTGTAATTAAGATGAACAATCACAAAGCTTCATTGACACTGTGATTAACAAGGAAATGGCATTAAGTAAGATAGCAAGGTGGAATGAAGACTTCTGTTTCGTAGAGTTGAGTTGCCACACTTAGAGTTAAATAAGTAGATCAACAGGACATTCCTCTGTAGATATTGCCTGAATGTCTCAAAAAACAGCTAGCACAAGCCAGACAAGAGCCAAGGTCAGACTCTTGAGAGGACACATGGTACTCGTGCTCTTCCAGGAGTTGTAGGCCTCAATATATTGAATAGAAGCTTCTTCTCAACATGGTCTTCAGCGACTTCTGTCTTCCACAAACTTGACTGACTTCAGAATTATATTTTTGAATGCATTTTTAAGCCCTGGAAAAAGAAAAAAGAAGAAGAAAAGATTTTTAGTAATATCTCAACCCTGATTAAAACAAAACTGCTCAGGTATGTTTCTCCTTTCTCTTTCAAGTCCATATTTCTACTGTAAATCAGTAAGATTGGTATAGGAAATTAATTGAAAGATGTAGAATATGTATTATAGAATGACTCTTTTTGCACTTGAATTTTCCCTGTGCAACAAGCCCTCTCAGATAGCGATGCAATAAGCCTTCTGGGCACAAATACAGTATTACTCACCAGTGTGTGCCAATCTGACTTGACATGGTGTGTGGCATACTCTGAGCAGGACTGGGCTGTTATTTATTTATTTATTTATGTTATGTTTTTTTCAACAGAAAGCATACATGGGCTTCCATGCTGTGTAACCTGCAGGTCTAATTTCTGCTGTCAGCAGACTATTCACCAGAAAATTGAGCCATGCCATCGAAGCCTATTTTTATTTGTTTGGAGAGATTTCAGGTGCTTGATGATGTAAGGAACTGTTAAGGATGGGGATTTTATTAAATACTTCCTTTCCTCTTATTGCTGATTTGCTAGTTCCAAAATCTCACAGCTTGAGAATGTTTACTTTCTTTTTTCATTTATTTATCTATTTATTTATTTTTATTCTAATTATCAGCGTCAAAGTTTATCCAGCTCTGACCTGGAGTATAATCAACATATCCCCTTAACTGTAGGCTCAGATGTTCTGCGTGGACTGCTACTGTGACATTCTTGGATGAAAATCCATCCCTTAATACTCAAATGTGAGGCACATACTGGTTTTATGGCATGCCTTCACCTATGGCCATCTGTTGGGGTGGCACAATGCCTGCTCAGAAAGCTCTCTGCCAGTTTCAAGAGGACATAGGTATCAACCAAATATAGATTTAGAAAGATAGCTAGTGACATGGTGGAGGCATTACCTTAGCTGCAAGATGAGACTCTTGCTGTCAAGCAATTCCAAATTTGGTCCATCCATTTCAGAATAAGTCTTACAGGCACATCATTAGCTTATGCCAAACATATATATTTACGTATAAATATGCATGCATGTTAAAGTAAACAAATCCTACTAATCAGAAAACATCTACGTATTCATAAGAGAGTGTCACAGAGTTAGAAAAACTCTGCTTTTCAAAAAATGACCATTGCAACCAAATGGTTGTCTCTCTAAGTAAGGTATCTGTTTCTCGTACTTATCTGCTATTTAAATTCAATGCATTACCTTTAGACAGAATTTGGAAATGCTTGATTGAATTAGAGATCACCTCAAAGATATTAGCTGCTCAAAAAAACCCACATTCTTTGAGTAAATTTGAATACAAGAATATTCATGACAAGTGAAACTTGTGTCAAGTTGCATACGAATGCAATTAGGGTTTGTCCTTTGCAAAACTGGTGTCAAAGGTTAGGATATCTTCCAATGATCAGCAGTTGCCCAGAGGGTTTCTTCAGCTTTTTATTATGTTTTAGAAGAAAATCAGAAATTGAAATTTTGAAGACTTACTTACTTGCAGGACTACAGTTTTGATTATGATCTAGCATTATGTCCTGTTATGAGAGGAACAAGACCTACTGGTACCATGAAATACGTGTTGTCAATACAGAAACCTCTGGTCCTGAAGATAATGAATAAATAGCAGCTAGCAATAATAAATATTTACAGTGCTAATGTACAAGTATAAAAAGCTGAAGTATCTGTCCAGTTGAATTTAAAATAAATTGTCATACTTGAAATTATAATATGAACAAAGAAACTTGAAAGAAATCTAAGAGAGTCAAAACATTGGAAATGATGAGGAAAAAGTGAACACAGGTTTGCTGGAGGACACAATGGTACAGACTCAAAAACAGGAACAAGGAACACAGATTTAATGTGAAAAAATAAACTGTGAAAACAGAGTGCATATTAATTTAGCAATCAGGTGGATATCCTCTTCTATGTCACCAGTTACAGGACATAAATGGATAAAGCAAGGTGCAGGAATTTGGGAAAAATAATTTTGTGAACTCAAAAGCCATGAGAGAGGGCTGAAATTCCTCTTTTTCTTTCATCAGAGAGATGTGAAAAGGCTTATTAAAGACCTGAAGGCAGCAGAATGGGATGGAATTATCGGACAGAGATAAACTAGTCAAAATAATAGAAAAAAAATGATGGGTCTGCAAGCTTTCTGCCCAACCAGGAAAGTTTCCAAGAAAGTGAAACATTTTGCTTTTGTAAAAGGGATGGATAAGAGAGCATTTCCTGTCAGGTATTACAAAGGTAAAATTTAAGATAATCTGAAGATTTCTTTAAGAAAGACTAATGCTCAGTCCATGAGCTCTTCACTGGAAACATTTACATGTACAAACATGCTTTTGCAATATTGGAGGAGCTTTGTGCTCGTTGATACTTGCTCTTCCATGCAGAATATGCTGGTCACAATCCAGGCTAAGACAGAATTTTTATCTACTTTTATAGTGGACATATGCTTCTAATTTTACATATCTAGTTTTCCTCTTCACTTGGACTAAATTGCGACTTCCTTTCTCAAGAGCTGACTACCCTTGACACCATCTAGGCTTGCCATGAAGCACCCTGTTGTCTCTGAATCATGCGCACGCATGCAAGGCTGATACTTCTCACTGATCTCTGAGTGAGGTGGAGTGTGGGAAAACGTAATATTTTATGAGGAGAAAATCAGCTGGCTATGTAGAGGGATGACAGAATGGACCCCACAAGGACACAGAGCCTATTGTATGTCACTATAGGAATGGATGGTAGCAAAGATGTTTAGTAAAAGAAGCTTGTTGCCACACTTACAAATCTATTATACAATCTCCACAGAGGGAAAATGCTCAGAAACAGTGAAACAATTAAATATTGACTAATGTTGACTCTTGTCTTCCCTCTAAAAGAACATGTAGAAATGTGGAGAATATGTAACACATGAATAATTTCTCTTGATCCTCAAGAGACATACATGGAATTAATCCGTGAGAGCAGGTGCCATGAATCCAGTATTATTTCTTATTATAATCTATTTGCCTTGACCTACCATATCCTCCTAAAGCTATAGTGAAATAAATGACTGTTTTGAATTCCCATTGGGCATGTTTGACCAAATGGTTTATCAGCAGGGAATTAAAAGTTGCAATTGAGTTGGACAATAAAAGAATGTATCAAAGTTAGAATATATAAATTTTCTCTTTAATGGTGTTTGGAATTGTTTACAAATAGATTTGCAGCCTTTGGAATAATTATTTGGTTATATAGTATATAAACTCAATATTAATCCAGAGAGGTCCGCCTTAGAATGATTATAAAGATAGAATGACTTCTTAAAGAATATATATCTATATCTGTACCTTTATCTTTGACATAGCTTTACACAAAGATATTTTTGGTTCTTTGAAGTGGTTCTTATCTATAACTTAAAGTATAAGAATGTTATGTTTGCTTAAATTTTGTGAGAGAAAATATCCTTAATGTAAAATTTTCTCTGCTTTTAAAAGATGAAACTGCTTTCCAAATAAAAAGGAAAGAAAAAGTAGAGTCAATTTTCCCTCTGAAAATTATAGCTCTCTGTGCCTTTTAACAGATGCATAAATTCCAATTCCTGTTTGAAAATTGCAATTGTTTATGTCAAATATCAAGTATTAACTATAGCTCTACAAACACATACTGAAGCATGCAACAAGCTATAATTAATTCAGTTCTTTATGCCATTCTCATCCTTAGCATTCGATGTTAACAGTTCATTTTTTAATAATGTTACAAGAATTTGTAGAGTTCTTCATGCCATGTGAGAGAGCCATAACATTTTGCTATCTTGGCCCATCAGAGGTTGGGAAAACCAGGGCATAAAGCTCTCTTTAAAAGACCACTCTTGGTTGTTGCCACAATCATTATTTGATGTTTTGAAACAACTCAGAAAAGCAGATGAAGAGACGACAGTTTCAGCGCAAAGCCAATGCTATTAGAAAGCCCCAAAGTATTCCACATGGCAGTTTATGACAGCTCCAGCACCTTGGTGACCTTAGTCCCTGGGAACAAGTATGAATACCTAAAATCATTTTTAATAAATTTTGTGAATATTTGAACTCATGTAAGAATGTCGTTAGGGAATGTTATGTTTCCTTACTCGAAAGTGGCTACCAAGTAGAATCACTGATTGCTTATCTTTAATTTTTATCTGATTATCTTTATGTTGAAACTAGGACATGTAAACTGAAACAGTTATTCTAGGGAATAATTAGAGATCAGATTGAAAGCATTATAACTGGCAATTAGACCAAAGCAAAGCATTCCTTGTGAGAAATGAACATGATGTTGCTCAGATTGGGCTGAAGTGAAGATCTGTAGTAAAAACTGTACTCTCTAAAATGGAACTACTTAAGAATAGTTGCACAAAGTGCATCTAATCAAAAAATGCACACAAACAGGTTAAGTCAAATAACAGGGGCAAACACCTACTTGCAGTAAGGGCAGCTGTACAACATCACTGAGAGGAAATTATTCCATTTTGAATAAAATCAGAAATTCTGCAAAGTGAAAACAAGCAAACAAACCCTATAGATTCATAATTCTAAAGATTAAGAAAGAGGCAAATTTCCAGAGGTTCATACACAGAGTAAGTTTGTGATAACAAAGACCATCAGTTCAGAGACTCATGAATTGAACAGAGAATGTGTCTGATGATTCCCCCAACTTTGAGGAATTTGGCAGCAAAAGCTTATGGTATGAAGACATCAGAAGAAAAGGTTGTCCTCCATGTTTGATCAAGGAAACTGAAAGGCAGAGTAACTGCCAATCTGTTAGGACAATAATTCTCCCAGTTGTACTAAAAAATATGTGTACAATGGCTGTATACCCCCCACTCATAGATAGGATAATGAGAAGATGATGAAATACAACCAGTATTGACATTGTTTCTTGGTACCTTCCAGAATGTTAGAAAGTACTGGTGAAAACCACACTTTCCTTCTCAGTTCCTGAGGAAAGGACATGAACAAACAGCATATACAAGTCCAGGGAACAGATCCATGGGCAGTAGCCATGCTGTGAAGAGGAAAATTTTAGAAATAAGATCAGAGGAGAGATGGGTTTTGATGGGTTACTTTAAGTAAGTACCTAGTTACTTGACTATTGCTTCAAAACCCATCTTCCCTCTGATCTCTCCCTCCCCTTGTCTTGTAAGGCAGAGAGAACACTTTCCTTGTCAAGAAGGTCGAACTGTCTGCCCTAGTCTGTCGGCTGTATTATTGGCTGTACCAGGTGAGCATGCTATTTCCATTTGATTTTCAAAAAGAATGAGAAGTCAGTGTAGCAGCAAATGCTGGGAGAAGATGCTGTCTGACTCAGTATAGAACAATAAAAAGATACAGTACTTGGTGATCCTGACCTATGTCATATCACTGACTCAGAAAATAAAGACTGGCATATTGTACTCCTCTGTGTCATATCACTAAATACCTAGTACTGCTAAAACTGTAAAAAAATTAATCAATGTGCAGATATCAAAACAAATTATTTCAGGAAAACAGTAACTGCAGTGGCACATATTTCGCCCAATACCTAAATCAATACTATCGAATTGAGATAATAATAAATCTATTCTGCAGAATCAATTCTTCTACTGGAAAAGAAATCACTAAAACTCCAATAAAAATAAGATTTCTTTTGGCAACTTCTGCCCATTTAACTGTAGGACATTCACTATCTGGGATTTGAGGACACTATGCTCAATATGCACATGAAGCTCAATGTGGCATATTTATGCTCGATGTGGTACTGTGATTGTGGTGCACCCCACAGAACTTCTGAAAAAGATTACTATTGCTATTGTATAGGTTTTCTGAGTTTAAAAAGATTAACAGTGCTTTTAGGAGCTTCTGAGGCCAGAAGATGTGATGGTGAAGTAGACAAAAATAGTCCTAGAATTAATCCTGAGTGGAATATAAATAAATAGGCAGGTTTTATGGATGTGTCTTGGCTTGGGTGCAGAGCTTTTCCCTAAACTATCATTTGTCATTTCTATTTCAAAGTGTTCTTCACAAGGGAAGATGCAGTACAGACAGGACAGAGAGGCTAGGAAGTGGCTAGGAAGTAACACTGACTTAGCCTATATTGGCTAGGAAGTGACACTGAAGTATCATCTTTGCATTAGAGCATTTGGGGAACATGTACAAAGCTTTATGTTCAAGGACTTAATATTTATGGCAAGATTGGAAAGGGACAGGACTGTAGGAAGATAGGGACAAAAACAGATACAACAAGAAAATAGAATTGATAAATTCTTGTATTTACTGAACAGTCTTTTACTCTATGAAAAGTCCCTTTCAGTCTGAATACTTATCAGGCAATGAACTAGGGATTCCCAATATGTTTCTAGCAGTGACAAACATGGAAAATTGGTCATCTGGCAGGTCCTCCAAACCCCAGCATAACTATTAGATGAAACATCCCTTGTCAACCTTTTTACCCTTCAAACTGCTGTCATCCTATCTAAGATTGCTGTCTTGCACTGTGAGAGAAGGTAGAAGAAGAGTGTAATATTTCAGGAGAAACTGCACTGTGTGTATAGTCAAAAACTCAAGGAATAAAAGAGAGAATCTTTTGATCAACTCTTTCCTGAAAATCTTCTTTCCTACAAAATCACTTATTTCTAATGAAATGCATTGTGCACGAGTGGTAGATTTGCAGTAGAGTCCTTTGCTTCTATTCTAGACCAAAACATTTCTTCAGAATATAACCTCATTTTTTTTTCCAAAACTTGGTTATCAAAATAACTATACTGCCTGATCCTTATGAAACAAGGAATCTCCTTTACCCAACTAAAAATTTCATTGGTACTTGAAGAGACTCCTCTGCTATTTCTGTAATCAGTAGGAAGAGGTAAATTGTCTTTCGGACAGGCCTGCTTTTCTCCATTGAATATAAATGGAGTCTATTGAACTAGTTTAGGTTAAATGTTTAGCTTTTAGACGGATAAAATTAAATAAGGTAAGAATCATTTTACGTCACTTGACTACAAAGGTAGCAGCCACTGAAGAGAAGAACACTCCTAAAATAAATTGTTAGACTTGGTTATACTTCTAAAGCCGAGGGCCATATTAAACCAGGCTGTATTAAAACGGCTGTACTAGGCCTAGCCTAGCATTATGACTACAAGAGATGCCCAGAGCAGGCAGCCCTGGATAGCTGGCAGTAGGAACCACACACTACTTTCTCACATGTATATGCTGTATTGGACTCAACACATACAATGGTTCGGTGGTCTGACTCCTGCAGCTTTACTGAATGTCACTCAGGTCTGCGCTGCTGCTGGTTCCCAGAAGAGTTTCACTTAGTACACTTACTGCTCTCAACCTTCATGTTAGGAAAGAGCAAAGAAGAAAAGTAAATAAAAACATTAAGACTGAAGTGTAATATATTACAAGTCAGAATATTGGCAAAAGAATGTTATCATGTCTTGTCTTTTGTTAGGAGATGAGAAAAAGCAGGGGCAGATATGCTTCTACCTGAGCACAAGAAGGAGGCTGGAAAATTAGCATTTTGAGGAACAAAGTCAGATACATACAGGCACATGCAGAGACTGTATCTCTCCCCGCCTCTTTTTTGTCTCTTCCCCCCACTCCTGACTGCATATTGCTTTTGCTTCTCTCGGACTGCAGCAGTGCAGCAAAGAAACGAGAGGACTCCGAAACCTGTCTGCAGCCCCACATGTATGTCCGCATCTGCTGAAAGTCTTTCTGCAAATTCCCTTGAACTTTAGGTGACTTTGGGGGTTTTATGTTCCGGAGGCATCCAGGAAAAGACCTACCAAGCTGAAAAAGGGATCAAAATTGCTATTGCCTAGCATTTAGCATCTCCTCTGTAAAGGTCATAGCCAAGTCATCCTGTTCGTTGCTGGACAGTTGTCTATAAGGAATGCTCATGTCTCAGAAACAATCCACAACTTGAATAGCTGAAGAGTTTGAGTTTAAGCAAGGAAAAAAAAAAGAAAAGAAAGAAAAAAAAAAACTGGAATAGGAGGAACAGAAGAACTTAAACAGAAACTCTCAAAATATTTCTGTTTCCATGTAAGTAACCTTTGGTAACAAAATAGGGGAAAAAATATTGAAAATATATACAACAGAAGAATGTATGAATATAAGTGTTTCCAGAGACAGGATAAATCCCTGATGAACAAGCAGCAGAAAATACCTACATCATTTAGCTAAAACTTTCTGCTTGTGTTCTTGGGACATGGATTCCGAACACTTCCATGTACCTGCAACTGAAGAGCCATTCTGATCTCCTTGTTTAGCCTTGTTTAGTCCTAATGCCTGATATTTGGCATATAGCTCTATACTCCATATAGCCAAAAGCAGGCTAAGCAATATGCTGGAGCAGAGGCTTTCTGAGCATCCAGATGACTTTTCAGCTCACCACCTAGCTTAGCTTTGGACCACTCTAGTGAGCTCTCTCTGAGACAATACCAATGACAATGTGACTGAAAATTTGTTCAGAAAAGGCATTATAAAGGAGTCTGACCATCAATCCTATCCCAGAAATCTTTACATACTCAACAACTCCATACACCCTTTGTCTCACCTTGGATCATGCAACACCTATCCTCAGCTTCAATCTGTAGACACCAATCTGGAAGGCTGCAACAGAGCCTTCACTCATTTTAGTAATTTTGAAAGTAAAGGACACTTTAAAAATAAACATCATTCCTGAGGACACGTCATTGCTCTTTCTATAGGTGAAGTGCGCCAGCTTTGCAGAGAGATAGGTTTATGCAGGGATGTCACTCATGCCAACTCTGATGCCCATGCCATTTGATTTCAAAGCTGTGGGTTGCTCTCTGTACTTGTTCAGTTAACAGGATAAACCTGCCATACATGACAACTACTATTTCCTATTTCCAGGCTAAAATTTATTATTGATGCTATCATGTCCTCATACTTTGAAAGTATGACTTCCCAAGCCTTGTCTGTAGAGGGGAGAAGCAATCAGCAGATTATATTGACTGATACTATTACTATGGTCAGATATAAAGGCCCAAATTCAAGAAAGTGTTTGAGTACTTACTTTGGTCAGCTACTTAAATCCATTCTGACCAAGCAAAACACTTTGGCTGTGTTGCAGTGCTTGAATGCTTGCCAAGTTGGGGTCCAAGGGCATAAATAGTTTTTTGCTGCCTGGAGGAACCATTATCCAACTGGTTTTCAGATATTTTATTCTCATCTCTCCTGAAATCAGTGGAAATGCCTGATGATCACCTCTACCACAAATGAAGCCTGCTTGGTGGTGTGTATCTTTGCACTTTTTCCAAACACACCACTCTTCTACATACTACTCTTCTCCATGGTAAATTGCAAAAAGTACGAAAAAGTTGGCATTAACCATTTTTTCCTAACTCAGGCATGGGACAACATGAAAAATATGCTCTTAAAATAAAAGATTTCACTCCGTTTCTCTCTTTTTTTCTTTCTTGCTTGCTTGTTTGAATGGCAGCAGAACAGTTTATAACTTAACCTGGATTTTTTTTTAATCTTCTACAGTCAATTCTTGCATAATGCACCACGGCAAAATGGGGAATTCATCTTTTGCATTCTTATAACCCTGATGTACAAACAGATGCCCAATTACAGTTTCATATTCCCTTTGCATTCCTTTTGCAAAAACATGCCAAGCATTACTGTTTTTGTTATGCTCTTTTCCAAACAGTGCAGCATAAAGAAACATGCGCCAGTAGAAGCTTTGACAAAGATTGCACTAAAGTCAGCTGTGAAGGCTGTTACTGTGAGACAAGCTAGTGACAGCTCTCTAGCATGTGTACCTTATTGCATCAGTCAGTGGTGCCAAAAGTGCTGTAAAGTGAGAAAATTGGGTAAGTGCACTCATGTATTTGGACTATGCCAGGCTTTGCATTCTGCTCCTCTGGTAATCAACAATTACCTGCAATATTTAAAATAAGCTGAGAATGACCTCTCAACTTTGTAGGCAAATTGATATTTTTTTTCTGGAAGACCAAAAATAACTACAGAAATGATCAAAATAGAAGTGTTCATTTATTTAGGTATTTCAAGTGTCTCAGGCTTCCTTTGTGTGATATTCTTATATCTATCTCCTTTGCAATATGTTTAAAAATACCAGAAACACAAAAAATAATTTTTGGTGTGCGCGTCTATTTCTTTGATTAAATCAACAAGAATTTTCATAGTCTTCAGGAGCAGTGCTTGAAAACAGTTATTTCACTGACAACAATATAAAAATAAATCTAATCTCTGTGTATGATCCTATGTGTAATTAGGACTTTTTTATACAAAAAGGAATGAAATAGTGCTATCAAATATACATGCACAGATTTTATTGCTTTCTTTGCTGATGTTAATCTGAAGTAATTCCATACATTGATGAGGCAGAGGCCTGAATTTGCTCTATATTTTGTTGGTTCCTTGTTTGGCTGCATTTGAAGCCTCATGTAAAAGGCTCACATTACTTTTAGCACCTGCAGACTCCACCGAAGTGAATGGCTTTGTGTTCCCTCACATCAGGTCTGAATCTGGCTATCACATGCAACTTTTATAATGCCTTTAGGTGATCCTGTTGGTTACAGAACAAAAGTATGAACATTAAAGCATACAGTAGATACATTCCAAACCAGATGTGTTCTATTTACTGTACAGCATGAAATATGCAATGCAGAAGTGTATGATAATAGATAATTTAAGCCATATGTAGATCAGTGAATGTAAAGCTTGGCATATTTGATCCCCAAACCCAATTAGACCGGTTTGTTTTCTTTGATCTGAATGGAATGCTATAGTATACACACTATAAAACTGACTTCTAAAAGTTATTGGAGTAATAAACACTAGTAATTTAGATATTTTATATTCTTGAATTCTAAAAAGAAATTGCATGCAAGAGTTGCTAAAGGTTATTGTAGGTGCAGATTTTAAAATTCATCTAGTTCTCATAGAAACCCTTCAAGAGAGAAAAGAGATTGCAGGGAGGAAGACATGAGCACTCATGGCACTGAAATCTTTGGAGCTTAACCTACCTCCCCTACAATTTCTGGGTGACTCTGAGCAAGTCCTTGTCATTTTACTTATTTATTTATGTACTATTGGTAAAAGGTCCCCTGCTTACTTCACAGGATGCTTTTGTGAATGCCAGCACTAATGAAATGAAGTGCTCAAATGTTACAGTAGCTAGCCTGCACCTGAACATTACGAGGATGGCCATCATTTAGAGCACAGGTTGTAGCTTTACTTCACTATTTATATTTATTATGAATTTAGTCTGCTAAAAAATGGTAAGGAGTTTTACTTTAAGTATATTTTTTAAAAAAGGCAGGTGTAATTTAATCAAGCTGACCTGGGAATCTGTATTTGCTCCACTCAGGCATCCAGTCTTGGGACAGCGGCTATAAGACCACCTCTTCCCTGAAAAGAAGGAAATTTTCTTACAGTTTTCAAAGAGTGATTATAAGACCCTGGAGAAAGTCCAGGGGAGCCACCGTTAGTGAATTAATAGGTACCATCAATCTGTTAGTCTGTGCAGATGCTTTCCTCTGTCCCACTTTAATAACAAACAAACAAACAAACAACAACAACAAAACAGCAACAAGTCAGGGCTCTTAAAAAGGTCCCTTCTCTAATGTTTCCTATTTCACTAGGAACAGATTCTCTCTGGAAAAACAAACAAAACCAAACCCCAACAATGTACATAATTCTAGCTAAAGCAGCTTGGAGAGTCCA
This sequence comes from Tinamus guttatus, assembly GCF_059628265.1. Classification (NCBI taxonomy): domain Eukaryota; kingdom Metazoa; phylum Chordata; class Aves; order Tinamiformes; family Tinamidae; genus Tinamus; species Tinamus guttatus. The sequence goes on along the minus strand of NW_028288581.1, from coordinate 1,245,041 downwards.
AATATAACTAAGATACAGCTCTGCTTAAATTATCATCAAGAATGATGACTCTTGAATGCGATAGCCTCCATAGTTTTTTGAGGGGCGTTCTACAAATCTGTGTGCCAGCGAGCACTTTTTGTAATCTTTTTAATAGTTGATTCATATAACACTTACATACCTGTGATATCTATATTATAAAAATGGTGCTGTGCAAATGCTTGGCACTTACAAATTGTAATGGAGAAAAGATGATTAACTGCACAGCAAAACTCTTTGACAATTTGCTGAACCTGTGTATCACCGACATAAATCTTTCTCCCAAGTGCCTTGACTATCATTAACTTGAAAAATCAGCCAAGCAAAAACCTTTACGACTGGGTTCATGGAAATGAAGACACATATTTTGTAGCTGTGGTATGCAGCAGTCATCTGGGAGCAGGAGAATACCTGCAGCAAGATAATATGCCTCACATATTTTTCAATAATGCTTCATTTCTTTGAGCTGGATTTATCTGGACCCCTGTACTATACTTAGCATGGCTTGTTTTGCTGGGTTGTAGCAGCATACTATGTGGATTTTTTTCCCCTCATTTGAAAGTGCCCTTCAATAAAGCAGACGACTTCATTTCCTTTGGTGGCCTCAAAGAGGACTGTGCTCTTCTCTGCTGCTCCTCAGAAATTAAGCATCTATGAGCTGTATTCACTTAGCTACACTTCCATTTGAATAGCAAATGTTAATGGCATTTGTGCCTACCCTCTGCCTCACTTGAGATTCTCTGTTACATAAGAGACTGGAAACTTTCAGCCTGAAAGCTAAAATATACATTGAACATTCTTGAAGGAGAGTTTTTCTCATTTTGTTTTAAGCCTGTGTTACAATACAACTTATTTTCTGTATAAAAAAATGGCAGTTCACTAATGGATGCCTTAGCATTGAAAACCCCATTTTTCATTTTGCCAGACTTGCCTGGGTCAAATCTGATTGAAATCAAAAGGCCATTTGACATTGATCATATTTGCACAAAAAATGGCTAATTCAAATGAACTAAATTATCTTAATAATTTAGGTGAATAAAAAATCTAGCTGTAGTTACAGTGTGTGCACCATTCAGAGACTTACAGTATGGTTTATTCACTAGGTTTCTCTATTTTTGTGTTCATGTTCAAGGACATAGGGGTGCATTAGGTTCTAAATCTTGATTCATTTCTGTTTTCACTTCCTTTCTTGAACTGACTTCCTTGAGAACAGAAAATAATTAATTAGAAACAAAAATTAAGTGGTTCACTGAGATATCAAACAGAAATTATAGTATGTTTGAGACATTTCATGTTCTTCAAGAAGTACCGACTTTTGTTTTTTGAAATAACCTGAAATAAACTTTTATTTAAACCACTTGAGGCAAAAAGTCAAAATTATGAGCCAAATATTCTTTCAATCCATTGATTGCTTACTTTTGACACAGCTCCACTAATGCTCCTCTGTAACACACCGTTTCCCTTTATTATGCCTAGATTGGTTTCTTGAGCACAGATTGCTCAGCCTTCATCTGCCTGGAAAAGAAGAACATTCACATAAAGGTCAGTGTGAGTCCACTAAAATATCTACATATGTAGGTTAAAATATAAAACTGGCATGTCTTCCCTTTTCCATATAAATCCCCTGGAATTGAGACCATTTGCTTCTAGGGTGAGAGAAGATTGTCTTTTACAGCATCACTACGTGTAAATAGTACAGAAGGTCAAGATGAGGTGGTCAAGGCTTAGGAATGTCATTGCTTTCAGAGAGCATCATTCCATGGTGTACACAGCTCATTAAAAAGTGAGTGGTTTAAGCACAAATTAACTTCTAAACCTGAGAAATACAGAGTTTACGCACTTCTCTCTTACGCACTAAGTAGATAAGCTTACTTATTTTCTGTATTTACCAAACTCTCACAAACAGAAACCTGGCAAAGTGATACGCTGTAGCATAATTTTTATAAAACAGAACATCTAGTAGTTAGGGGTATCTGAAGGGAAAAAAATATGATTATAATCAATTTTATTTTAAAATAAACAAAAAAATATATACTTTTTAAATTAGGCATGAGTGTCACTATGAATTAATTTAGATTAAAAAGTGAAAGTAATGGAAAGCATTATGAACTTGAATACAGTTCCATTATTTCCACTGAAATAATCTGAAAGGCTAAATATTTAGGCAATGGCACATTTACTGCCAGAGGCAGTCAAGTACCACAGCTATATTAGTGTAGATGTTAACTGACATGTTCATCAATATTCAAGTAATAGTTTTATACTCTTTTCTCAGGTGGTCAAGAATTATAACCAATTATTTTCTTCAGTAGTCAACCAGTTCTGTTCATTAATCCCTGATTTGTAATCTGTAATAGTCTGGTTTTACAGTGAGCAGCGTTGCTGGTGTAAATGTACATGTATGCAAAGATTGAAATCCAGCCACAGGAACCAGCCTTTTAAGCTCTTTTCTGCTAGTCAGTGCTATCATGCATGAGCTTTCCTTGCATTTGAGGTTTGTTGACTCTAAACTCCAGCGTTCCACTGCAGGTTAGAACAAGCACATAGGTTGTATTCATAAACTCACTATTTACTCTTGCTGGATGAAATACTGACACCTGTCAGATAAGGACAGAACTCATGGGCATCTTCAAGGTCATTTTAGTGCCTGGGGGATGTTTTATTTTCTCCCACGTTCATTCTTGCACCACTCCCTATAATCCGCTTCCACTATTCAGTAGACTGCATGACATCTGCACTAGAGAGCTGACCTGGAGACTGGTGACTAACAAGAAGTTGGGATGAGGCATCAACATCAGCTTTTGGCTTGGCTTTGTCTTCAGTGAGACACCCTTTTCACCCCATCTGTCATGTGTCTTGAACTTCTGTGGCTATAAATTGCTTTACATCTTTTGAGGCAACTTCTCCAAACAGGTAACAGGCAATAAAAGTGCATTTTGGATGAAATGCATCTGGCCAGAACTAGATATCAGTATCTGGTGAGAGGAGCTATGTCTCTATGTGTGTCTACACATTTCACTGAAGAGCCTAGCTTGTCTGTCTCAGAGACAGATGTTCACAGAATTACAGAATTCACAGAATGGTTGAGGTTGGAAGGGACCTCTAGAGATCATCTAGTCCAACCACCCTGCTCAAGCAGGGACACCTAGAGCATGTGGCACAGGGTGGCATCCAGACGGGTTTGGAAGATCTCCAGAGAAAGAGACTCCACAACCTCACTGGGCAGCCTGTTCTAGGGCTCTGCCACTCTCACAGTAAAGAAGTTCCTCCTCGTATGGAGATGAAGCTTCCTGTGTTTCAACTCACACCCAGTACCCGTTGTCCTGTCACCGGTCACCACAGAGAAGAGCCTGGCCCCATCCTCCCTACAATCACCCCGTCAAGTACTTGAACATATTCATCAAATCTCCTCTCAGTCTTCTCTTCTCCAGACTAAACAGCCCAGTTCACTTAGTCTTTCCTCATACGATAGATGCTCCAGTCCCTTAATCATCTTTGTTGCTCTACTCTAGAAGCTCAATGTCCTTCTTGTACTGGGGAGCCCAGCATTGCACACAATGCTCCAGGTGCGACCTCACCAGAGCTGAATAGAGGGGCAGGATCACCTCCCTCGACCTACTGGCCACACTCCTCTTGATGCAGGCCCATTGGCCTTCTTGGCCACGAGGGCACATTGCTGACTCATGGTTAACCTGTTGTCAATCAGGACTCTGTGGAGCTGCTTTCCAGCAGGTCAACCCCTAATCTGTACTGGTGCCTGGGGTTATTCCTCCCCAGGTGCAGGACCGTGCACTTGTCCTTTTTGAACCTCGTAAGGTTCTTCTCTGCCCAACATGTCTAGGTCCCTCTGAATGACAACACAGCCCTCAGGAGTGTCGGCCACTCCTCCCAGTTTGGTGTCATCTGCAAATTTGCTGAGGGTGCACTCTGTGTCCTCGTCCAAGTCATTGATGAACAAATTGAACATCACTGGGCCCAGTACTGATCCTTGTGGGACACCACTGGCCACAGGCCTCCAACTAGACTCAGCCCCATTTATCACCACCCTCTGGGCTCTGCCATTCAGCCAGTCCTCAATCCATTTCACTGTCTGTTCATCCAGTCCATGCTTCCAGAGCTTTCCTATGAGGATGTTATGGGAGATGATGTCGAAATGTTGGCACTGCAGATGCGAAAACCTGTCATGTTTGGCAACCATTAACAGGATTGTTCAAGCACAGGCCCAATTTACCAAGGAAATACAATAAACTGAATTGCTTCCTTTCCTCCAACACACTTACACCCTTTCTATCAACACTGATGTACCTCATACGCCTATATACGTTTCAGTCTAGCCACACCTGGGCTTTCTCTGTATAAACAGAGTAGTATATATTAAAAAAAAAAAAACTCATTCCCCATCTGTGCTCCTGCCTGAGGCATAAGCTAGTCAGCTAGTTTAAGAATGCAAATTCCAGGTGAAATCAAGGCTGACTACTTCTACAGATACAAGAAACTTTTGTTTTACCCTTAAAAGCTCACCCCGCTCCTTTCCCTATCTGGATACCTTATTTTGTTGCTGCTGAGATTGAGGACAGAATATGCAGCAAAGTGGTTACTTTTGCACAGGGTAACTGTCAGCAGCATCAATACCTCCTATTGGGTCCCTCCCTGTTCTCAACATAGTTTATAGCAAAAAGCCTCACTTTCGGAAGGTTTCCTCTGGCTCTTCATCCTGTTGACAGTAATCTCAACCAAAGTTTCCTCCAGTATGTTACGTTCGCACATTAGAGCTGGCTGCCGACCTGTGAGAAAGAGATGCAGAAGGATAAATGAAATTATTTCCTCAAGGATAACCAGAGTGTCATGCAGCCCCGCATTAAAAAGTACCACTTATCGTTGACAGAAATGGGTACAGACCTAAATCAAAAAAATACTGAAGCACTCACTTTAATTTAGGCATGGCATGCCATAGTCTTGAGTTCTCTAAATCATGTGACTGGCTCAGACACTGGGTGATTAGTGAGCAAAAGAACTCAGAAATGCTATTTGATTTTATTTTGCCCTTTTGTTGATAAAATATCATCATCCTATATGGGGCTTATCACAGAGTAGATCCAGCAATGTGCCAGGGATAGTTTGTTTCCTAACAGCCAAAATTCCCCATTCATCCCTGGGTTTCTAATTGTTAGAGTGAAAAAAAAGAGAAATAGAGAGATTTAAAGCAGAGGATAGAAAGAGCTAGCCTGGTGAAAATGCCCATGTGCAATATAATATTAGCTGTCTGCAGCATCTGTTATTTGGTTTTTGGAGGTCAAGGAGCATAACCTAGAATACGCAAGAAGGTCTATTAAAAGCTATCGATTTTGGAAAGCACCTAGGACTTTTGAATGACTTCAAACAGACTGATTTGAAACAGCTGACTTCAGGAGAGGAGGTAAACTCCAGGTTATAGGAAATTGGATTTTCTTAAGAGAAGCAGCTAAGCATCTACAGCAGTGAGGTATCTAATATGACAAGAAAAGGCGATGACAAAGAAAATGCTTGATTTTTTCTTTCTTTAATAAAAAGTACTCTTTAGATCATTTGTCACCAAAGCAAAATTGGCACAAAACATGTCTATGTTTGTGTATATATATGTGTGTGTGTGTATGTACATATGAAGTCTTTGTTTCACTAGAACATATTGGCATCTCTAAGAATGACTAATATAGAAACTATTTTCCTTCTTGAACTCCTTTAAGACTTCAGTAAAGCGAATGCTTGAACAAGGTAGATGAATTAGAAAACAGAGAACGACCCCGTTCTTTTGATCTAAGCTATAATTTATTGACAGAAAAGCCTGTGGTAATGAAATAAAGCAATTCGTTTCAACATAATTGATGTACAACGTAAGTGCACTTTTAACATAGATGACTGAAAATAGATATTGCTATTGGTAACTGCATGTATGTCAGTAAAAGAAGAGACAGAAGAAGAAAGCAGAAGGATGCTGCATGTTTAAGCTTATAATCCTCTTTACCCACAAGACAGGCGCAGTTAAATCTCACACAGTACAGATAACCAAGTGCCTTAGCATGCAATCACCATTACCACATGGAACAGGAAACATACTTTAAATGAAGGTTTATCTCTGCCTTTAACGTCTCCCTGCAAGCACTATCAGCATGTCCATGTATCTATCAGCTGGGGGTCAGGCATGGCTCTGGTGAGGTCTGAGGCCTCGGGTGCCAATTTAAACTTTGTCAGTTGTCTGTAAAAAGTTCAAACACTTCAAACGTGTGCTACTGTACTCCCGGTACAAAGGGCCTGATGTCCCAGGTAAATTATTAATCCTCATTTTTCATAAACAAAAATGTTCCGTATTTTTAGTAAACAGACCTGTAGAACACGGAGGAAGAACGCTCAAAAGGCTTGTGAACCCTTTGAACTTTGTCATCTTGGGTGTGGTATTTCCTCTGCCTGCCCAACCGTCCTTGTGCAAAATGGAGGCAATAATACTTAACATCATTAGCTAATGCTTCCACGATGTTTTCAATGGGGCTATCTCTGTGTACCTGCTTATCTGTTACTGATACTTTGCAATTAAATAGCTCTTACCATGCAAAAGGTTTTTCTGTTTACTACACATTTGATATCTGGGGAAGAAAAAAACAGCCCTCTAAATATATCAGGCTGCACTTCCAAGGAACAGTTGTAATGAAATCTTGAAAACAGAGCAAAGAAAAAAGAATTATCTGAATCAATTAAACCTCAAGGTGAACTTAATGTTAAAACAATTTCTTGAAAACTGAACAGTCACTTTATTTTTTTTTTAACTTTCAGATTATTTAAATAATAAATAAAATAAATAAATAAAAGCAGTCACATTTGTTTGTAGTTCTCTTCCACTCTCTCACGACCTGCCCATCTCAGTAGTCTCTTGATCCCTTTGCTTTTCTTTACTGTACATTTTATTCCCCCCTTTCTTTTTTCCCTTTCATTCTGTATCCAGCCTCATCCCTTCAGAGAGGAGCTGCTGTTGCACCTCAAGTTACTGGAGCATCTGTGGATCTTATTCAGGTCACTTGAATATCTGGCAGCAGTTGTGTGGTCTGCCTATGTCTCTAACCATTTTCTTCTTCTGTATTCTAGACTAGGACATACTCCTTATGTATAAATGATGATTATCACAATTTCAGGGAAAGTCATTCAGCAGTTTAGCTGGGTTTGCTGTTTGGACTTACATATTGAACGGGTTTTCACTGGCCTATTTGTAGCCATTATTAAGTCTCTTCCTTGAGTGGCTATTATTAATTTAGTTTGAGGTGCAAATATCCATGAACTTTAGGATTTTTAACATTCAGAATTTCTGTTTGTTTTTTTCCCAAGAAGCAATTCACAGAAGTTAGTTTTTGCTGAATTATAACCATTCAGCAGAACTTTTTTTAATGTATTTGGTTTTCCTTCAACTTGCAAAGAACTTGCTGGAATGGGCCAATTAAACCATTAATTAACTGAAAGAGAAGAAACCTCTCATTACTGAAAAAGAGGAAAACCACAAAAAGAATAAAATCAGAGATCATTAGAGCTGTTGATTCCTTGAAATCCTATAAAATATGAGAGAGTTCAGAATCTTACTTTTTCTTAATAATGTTTCCAAAAAAATTAAAGGTAGTGCCAATGAAAATTGATGCTTTGGCAACATAGTATGCCAGTCAGTGGCTAACAAACCCAACTAGGTATAAAGCAATAATCCAGCTGTGAATGGACACATCTACATCTCCATTGTGACCATTTCCTCCAAACCTGTTTGCTGATTCAGGCATAAGGCATTTGCCTAGGAACTAGTGAATAGATATATTCCTTGCCAGGATAATATCTGCAAAGAGAGAGGTTTCAGTTTCATAATTAAATGAGAAAGCTGAAAACACTCTACTGAAAGACAAATTTTGTGAAGAATGGTTTCTAGAATGAATTATTCAACAGTTACGATGCAGATTTTGAAAACAGGGTAATTTCTACAAATATTATACCTATCTATCTCCACACAGATGCACACATAAATACACACACACACATATATAGACCGATGCCAAGTAGGCATACATAGGTATATGCTTTTGTAAATATATCTCATATTTTCATCTTATATTTATATCATTTTAAAAAATATATCTCATATTCATTATGTTTCATCACTGTATGAAATGAAGTGTTAATACTTAAATTAACAACAGAAAAAAAAAAACATATTTGGTGAAACTCTATAAACTTAATGTTGTTTTTAACATATCCTTGGTATTTTCTTATGCTTCCTGTGCATTTGCCAGGGCTAGTGTACAGGTAAATAGTGAATCTCAGTGGGTCTCATTTGGGGTTAAATATCTAAGTAAACTTACCTGAAGTAGTTGTAAAGACAAAACAATCATCTCCTCTATCTCTAAAATGGAAAGGCATGCATATGCAGAGTCATGCTGCAGAGAAAGATATTATCAATTTTAATTAAAATGGGTCAAACTGGCCAAGTTCTTCTTTTGGCAAACCTCATTTGCCTTTTCCCTGGGAAAACCACAGTCACTCTAGTTTTTCCTAGAACACAATATGGCCCACTTTTCCCATATTCCTCTTATGCAGTTGAAACAGTTTTAGAATAAATTAACAGTTCTTTCTCCCTTTTTTACCCTGATAACCTGACCTTCCTTGTAGGTTTACAAGTGCAAAGACATTCCCACACTTTAGCAGACAAATGAGCAAAAAGACCACCCAGTCCCTGGGGCCAGTGCTGGGTGTCTGTGCACTGTCAGGTGCTCAGGAAACTGAAGTGGCAGTGAGAATGTGAGGTATCTCTGGATATCTCCCTCATACAGGGAAGGAGATGGATTTTTCCCAGCTGAGGAGGGGGCTAAGGAAGGAAATAGAAGCCTATAAAGCCAGTTAAGTGTGGCTTTTGAGCAAAACACAGCACAGAGAAAAAGCTTAGTGGGGAAGGGTGAAGGTGGGAGGGTGGAATCTCCCTCTCCTGAGGGAGATTCTGAAGGTGGAAACATGGGAGGGAAGAGGAAAACAGACCTGAGGAAAGAGACAAAGGAAAATGATAGGAGGTGAGAGCCGGGGCAATAACTGCTGCAGAGGAAAAATGAAAAAATTATAATCTCTTTGGCACAGCTTTCCTATACTAAGTCCTTGTTAAATTCTACGAGTCTTCACATAAAATAGGAATCAGCCATGAAGCCTAGCTGTGCTGTATGCTCTAATCACGAACTCCCTCTGACACGAGGGCAGGCATTGCTTCCAAATTTGGAACCTATATTGCTCCTGCTGTTTTACTGTCCTACTTGTTTTTAAGTGGGTAGTTGAGAAAGGGCTTAAGAAGCAGTTTGTCCAGTATACTACCAATTTGTTCGGCATCAGGTACTTCTTCTGGGTTCAGATCCTGTCTTACCCCGTGGACTTGGGCAAGTGACTTGTCCTTTTATGTTCTGGCTTCCACATCTTTTGAAACAGGGTTAATTATGCTTGCCTACCTCACAGGAATGTTGCAATGATTAGCTTGTCGAGAGCTTTAAAAATGCTGAGGATGGTAGTTACAATCTTGTCATGGAATAAAAAACAACAACAACAAAACAAATAAACAAAAAACAACACATCAAAACCAAAGCAGTTTCCTTGCTACCATCCCACATTTTAAACCAGCACCCATCAACAAAAAGTGACTCACAACCACCGCGAGCCAAGGATGTGTTGTTTACTCCTGCAGGTTTCTTTGCACAAAGGCAACAACCCCTGCTTCCCAGTGAGCTTGCATAGCCACCCTCTCTTGTACAGCCAAGGCAGGAATGGCAGAGTCCAGAGTGCAGCGGGTAGCTGGCAGCCAGCCCCTATCAAGCATTTCCACTCTCTAGGGAGCAGAGCTGAGCAACAAATCAAGCCATGACAAATTATAATAGACAATTCCTGCAAAACCATTTGGAAATTACCTTCAGTGAGCTGTGTTGAAGTTCAAGACTCACAAAAGAATATGATTATTTATGTGAAATAATCATAGATTAAAGATGATGTACCTCAGTCATTATACACACATGTATTGGGAGGTTAACATGGACATCAGAGATCAAGACTGCTGTTAATAAACTAGAAGAGAAGCTTCCAAAGGTAGCATGAGGCAGTCCTGACAGCCACAGTCTGGTCAGCATACTGTCACCCACTGCAGTGCAAGTGATATTCTTCCACAGATATTTTATACAAATATTTATGAAAGTAACTTTTAGCAATTTTCTAAATTAAGATCGATGTTATATGTATATATGTATTTAATGAATGCTCTGTGTTCTTCAGCCGGGACACTAGTGCTGGAAGTCAGGGCCTTCACCATACCACACTGCAGCCAATATGCTGTTTGAAGATATTGCCTGTCTTTTTAACTTGGTTACTTCTTAATTCCCCCAGGCCACAGACAGCAATATTTTGAAGATTCCTACTCATTTTCCGAGCTGGTTAAATTATGGGGACAACTTGATTGTGCCTGTCACAGTAAAGGTAGTCATCTAGTTAACCTCATGATGAGGGTTTTGTCTGTTCTTCATTTTTACCAAAGAGTTATTCTACATAGAGAATTTTCCATTTCAAAAATACTTTAATAACTCTATTTTTACACTTTCCCAGACGAATACAGCTAAGTGTTAAAATGATTACTATCCACTCTTGCATCCTGCTTTCATTAAATCTAGAACAATCTGATGGCCTTGAAAAGCAAGACTGTTAATTTGCTAGGTGAAATGTGGACAGAGTATGAAAATCAAGTCTTTCCTTCAGTGTTGCTTTTTTTTTTTTTTTTTTACCTTTGCAGTATATGCTTGTGTAAATGGACAACTCAGCATGCAGATGTTTGAACTTAGTACCTGTGTTTTGGCTCAAACTTTTCCTCCTCCTAATTGAAAAATTAGCAAGAGTGCCATATTCAACTTTAATGGTGAAAAGCGGGATGGTTTCTCAGTCAAAACAGAGTGTTCTTTTATTTATACTATGTAGACTTCTCACAAATTACATTCTATTATCTTGTTTCTTTTAGCAGAATTGCAGTGATAATATCAGGCTATAAGGACTTTACATTATTGAGAAACATTACACGCAAAATTTAAAACCTCTCAGTTTATGTTACAGTTAATTAACAGACTGACAAAAAAAGCTCTTTTTAATTAGACCAAGAAATGCAACGCATTGTAACAGAAGGCCACTTTATTTTGCTAACAAAAACAAAACTAGTGTAAGTGCTAGAATGGGTGGTTTTGCAACCTTAAATCATAGAGGAATTCTGTTTGGATGTTCTGTTCACATGTAAACTTAGAAATATGCCGTCAAGGCCTCTGATGACCTCACTGCAATGTTATACTCATGTACTCGCTAGTGTGACATTCGTGTGAGGTCAGCATCAGCCTTCTCCTATACAAGCAGGATATTTATAAATAGGATTTTACTTTCTAATTAATGAAGAGCTTTACTAATTACATTTGTTAAGGATCTGGGCCCTATAACCATAATATACATATTCTTGAAAGAGGTAAGTAGCCTGGGGAAACTGGAGAAATTTGGCGTTCTAGGAAAAGAAGTTATTCTTCTGTATATTTCTTCTCTGTGCCCACGTGTGAATGGGAAGCAAAATGGGAGAACATTTACATGCTACTCAATGGACTATGTGGTGGCACTAGATAAACACTTGCTTCTCTAAAAAGGGATGGGCTAGTGCACTGAAAATGGATTATCTTTCGATGCTACTATTTAGAAAGAGGGCAGCCCTTTCTATTAGAGTTTGCACTATAAAACACACAGTTTTAAATGAATAGTAAAAAGAAAGTGATTCACTGCTTTGTAGTCCACACTGAAGGAAGGGAAGAAGAAAGACACTCCAGGCAGTCAGTACAGTAAAAGTCATAAAGACAATGGCAAAAGGGAAATAATAATAGTGCTTCCCTAGCCTAGGGAAATATGAAATGCAAGAGGAAAGGGAAAATAATAACAGGATCTTTATTATGCGTGAGAAAAGAGGATTTTATGTAGGCTGCAGAACCTAAGGACATTTGGTCATGATTAGCTGCTGCTCACAGTTAGCAGTTGACTGCAGGTTTCATTAGAAGGATTTCAGCTTAACCTCTTTTTCCACAGAGGTGATTCACAGTAGTCTGCAAAAGGAACTTGTCCTGAATAGACATTAAACCTCCTGTTATGAGGAAAGCCTTTATCAGAAATCCTCAAACCCTTTGTCTTCAGGTCAACCTTCCATTTCTGTTCAGCAATATTTTGATCATTTTTTTTTCCTGTTGTCACTATAACTGATGAGATATATCCCCTAGGGCAAGGGTAATTTGCATTAATCCAATTGCAAGAAGGAAACTTTAGCTTAGCAGGTGAGGTAAAAATAAGCCCACGGGATTAAAAAAACCCAACTCCCCCCAAACCATTCTTGTTATGCAGAGAACTTAAATTAAAGAAGATCCTTTGACTTTTAATTTTACTCATCCCATGCATGAACATAAGGGTATTCATTAGTTGAATCAGATGCTTTCCAATTTAAAAGTACACTCTCATTCGATGGGTGGCCATCAGTCATCAACAAAGCAGAAAAAGTGACATCTCTGGTCTTCTGAAGAATAGCTGTTATCCATAAAGAATACATCATTTGCCAGGTGGTATGGTTTAGTGCTCTCTGTCTGGACACAGCTGTTCTGTGTCAAGTCAGTGACGTGTAACACATTTTTTAAAAAGTCTATTAGCAGAGTTGTCAGTTGGGTGTAGATATATATGTACTATTGTTTGCCAAGTCTCCTCTTCCTTCCCCCTGCAATTAACTTCTTCACTGAGAAAAGATAAACGCAGAATCATTATGCAAAGCATGTTTTAATATTTATCTGGAAGTATAGGGCCAGGCTGCTCCTGAAGATCTACACAGTCCTAGAAACCAATCAAAATAGTTGCACCGTGCATTTGTATCTCTCACAAATATGATGCAAAGAAGACTTGTATTACAGAATATCTGTGTGCCCTGAAAAAAGTTTTTTCTTTTCTTTTCTTTTCTTTTCTTTTCTTTTCTTTTCTTTTCTTTTCTTTTCTTTTCTTTTCTTTTCTTTTCTTTTCTTTTCTTTTCTTTTCTTTTCTTTTTCCTTTCCTTTTCCTTTTTCCTTTACTTTCTCTTTTCTTTCCTTTTCTTTTCTTTTCTTTTCTTTTCTTTTCTTTTCTTTTCTTTTCTTTTCTTTTCTTTTCTTTTCTTTTCTTTTCTTTTCTTTTCTTTTTCCTTTCCTTTTCCTTTTTCCTTTCCTTTCTCTTTTCTTTTCTTCTTTTCTTTTCTTTTCTTTTCTTTTCTTTTCTTTTCTTTTCTTTTCTTTTCTTTTCTTTTCTTTTCTCTTCTTTTCTCTTCTTTTCTCTTCTTCTCTTTTTTCTTTTCTTTTCTTTTCTTTTCTTTTCTTTTCTTTTCTTTTCTTTTCTTTTCTTTTCTTTTCTTTTCTTTTCTTTTCTTTTCTTTTCTTTTCTTTTCTTTTCTTTTCTTTTCTTTTTCCTTTCCTTTTCCTTTTTCCTTTCCTTTCTCTTTTCTTTCCTTTCTCTTTTCTTTTCTTTTCTTTTCTTTTCTTTTCTTTTCTTTTCTTTTCTTTTCTTTTCTTTTCTTTTCTTTTCTTTTCTTTTCTTTTCCTTTTCTTCTCTTTTCTTCTCTTTTCTTTTTTTCTTTTCTTTTTTTTTTCTTTTCCTTTCCTTTCCTTTCCTTTCTTTTCCTTTCTTTTTTTTTTTTTTGGAAAACAAATGGGAATTAAGGTGTTATTTAAAGGTATCTTCACCAGTCCTTGGGAATCCTGTGAAAACAGCATCAGCGGCCTTCATTTGGAATAGCATCAAATTCAGCAGAGAGCAGGAAGAAAAAAAAATGGCTTTACATATTTAATATTTATTGACTTTTTTGTTGGGGTTTAAGATGAATTGCTTCTCTATTAAACTACAGGTTTGAAAGCATTACTTTATAGTGAGCTTTTGAGAACCTCACTTATGTCACTTTAGTCTCTTGCTTTTATCCAATAAGCTGTGCATCCTCCTAATTCTAAACAAACAAATGTTTGAAAAGCAATTTCATCTGAAACCAAAATGCCATAAATACAGCTAATGCCGTAATGAACAGATTTTTTTTTTTTTTCATAAACAAACCTGTTTATCCACAAATCTCTCTGGAAGAAATCTGAGGATCCAAGTGAATATAAAAACAAACAGCTTAGCTGCTGCTTTCTTTGGGCAAGTCTTTGTTTTTATTTAACATAAAAACACAAGGAACTACATTTTATTGATCTGAAATGGAGAAAGCCTCCTTTAGTTCAACATTATTATTTTTTCACAGAATGTGCTGTCTTTCATTATTTATTTGTTACTGGAAAATGACTGCAGATTTAGCAAATGTAATCACTGCCTGGCTTCTTGGAAAAGCATAATTTTTCCGTGTACATTTAACACCTTCTTACATAACTGGGTTAGCTTTTGTCTGAACAGGAAGTTTCTGACAGACAGATTTTTAAATCTCGTAGAGCCTTGAGCAGAGTTTGGGCCTGCTTCTTCCAGTGCTCCAAGCAATTCCAATGCGAATGTGTCCCACTGACCCTCCTCTCCTAACTTTAAATGTACTTTGGGGCTGAAATGGTCAAAGAAACGAAGTGTTTTATCTGTTATCATGCAGGACCCTACCTGTCAAGCTTGGTGGTAGATTTAAAAGGTGACAGTAAGGCCCTTAGCTGAATATCCACAAGGGGTGTGAGTGGAGACAGGACTTGCTAGCCCTTCCCTCAAGGAAGGTAGCCAGGCATGTTGTGCAAAGACTCATCGTTTGAAGGGAAAGATCACTCTTGATAGGCTTCACATAAACATCCAGACATTTGAATCCATATCTAAACTGAATACAAATGCCAGAGAGATGATGGTTTTGTGGTTAAATTCTGGACTAGATTTGCATGAAGTCCCTGGCTGTTTGCCACAGACTTTCTACGTGACCATGTGTAAGTTACTTTCCCTTTATATAACTCAATTTCCATCTATCAGATGGGAATAATAAAACTTTCGATTACCCTTTGTTTCTCCTTGTGTATTTACTGTATCAAAGGAGTCCAGGAGTAAAAAGAACTTCAGCAAATGTTTTAGTCTATTTTTCCTGAGCAGTAAATTAAATATACATGACTACAATCTGACAGATGTTTGTCTAACCAGTATTAAAATCACCTTGATGAGAAGAATCAAAAAACTGTTTACTGAGGCTTCACAGTTAAAAAATATGTTTTCACTTTTTTTTGTTGTTGTTGTTGTAATTTAACCTGTTTTCTTCTTGTCCTACCATCCTACTTATGCATTTATAGAGAGAACACTTGATTACCAGGCTCCTTATGATTTTATCATCTAGTTCTTGATCCTACTTGACATACTAAGAGAGTCTTACATTGGTCTCTCCTCACTCTTTTCTAGACTGAGGAAACAAAAAACTCAATTCATAATATCACAGAAAAATGGGGCAGTGAGTCATCCACTATATCCTCCATTTCTTTCTCTTCATCCTGGAAGAAATATTTAGAGCATCCTTTAGCCTTTCCTATTAGTTCAGGCTTTCTCTTGCCTTTCTAATATTTTTCTTCAGGACCCTAGTATTTGTAGTTATTTCTCTCAAAGTATGGGGGTAAAGGATGGTGAGTGCAGGTCCATGTCAGTGCAGCTGGGACCTTGCCTTCTATTGCATCACTCCTAGGATAAGGTTTGTCTTTTTTTTCAGCAGCTACATATTAAATTTACAAAGCACTGTATTTATTCCTTTTTGAAGCATGGTAACTGAACAGATGTTTCTCATTTTTATATTTGTACATCTGAGCTATGTTTCCTAACACGAGACACGTGCACTAGACATTGAGCATGGTGGCATAAATAATTTGGGCACTTGCCCAAGTGGGACGAATTAAAACACAGAACATAGCTAACCTCAGACTACATAGAGGGAAGCACTATTCCAGTGTATTCCAAACAATTATTTGACTAGGAAGCAATTTGTAACTACCCAATAGTCTGTTTTTCCCTCAAGTAATATGCGCCAATCTTACTGCATGGATTTTACCTAACCCATATTTCCCAATTTTCTTCCAAACATGCAACACAGGATAGTTTGAAAAGCTATGTTAAAGACAAGATATCTCACACCTTCTCTAATCAATTTCTGTATTCGTTCTTGTAGACCAGCTGTCCAGATAAAGAAAGATATTAGACTAGTGTGTTGCAATTTGTACTAATAAATCTGTATTGACTTATCACTTGATTATTTTTCAGCCCTTACACATAATTAGCCAATAACGCTTTTGAATAGTTGAGAAATATCAAAGCAAACTGACAGATCTATTTTCCTCTAAGTTCTCCTTTACTTCTCTTCAGTAGTTTGCCCTCAGCTTGCCTGTCTTCATCCTTTGGAGCATCTCCATCTCCCTTTCAGTTCTTAAGGGCTTTGCTAACAGTCGAGAGATTGGTTTGCCTGGTTTCTTAAGCATTCTTGCGTGAGTTTCTTCAGGTTCTGTCCAGAGCATATTCAGAGCATGTGGTAACCTGTTATTTCCCTAATCTAACTACTGCTCCCATCCCTTCACTAAAGTTAAATATTTTTGACACAGGTTTATTACTATCCTTTATTATTATTATTATTATTATTATTATTATTATTATTATTATTATTATTATTTTCTGGTAAGGAATAAAGTGGAGACAATCTCTCTATCTGCTGCTATTTACTCTGTATTGGAGCTATGTATTCCTCTGGATTACATCCTTCTGGATTCTAATTAAACTTTTTCCCATGTGTCTTATGTTCTCTGATACTTTTCTGCTCTGAACTTCCATAAGAACTTCTATAAAGACTGTGCATGTTTTTATGCTTATTCCTTTATACTGATCCTCTATGGTAACTTCTTTTCCACTTATATATAGATTTTATTTATATTAAAGTCCTAGCAAAGCTCTTAATGCATTCATAATAGCATGGTATTATGTGACTTTCATCTCAAATTATCGGTCTTTTAGGACAGGAAATATTTCTCTTTACGTGTTTGCTTACTGTTCAGTGAGTTGGAATATCTAGAGGTTATGATAACATAAATAACAGCAACCTTTTAAAGTTTACCCATCTATACCAAAAGGACTTCACACCAAGAGAAATCTTTTGGATTCCTCCTACCAAAATTCCTTCAACTTTACTTTAAGTATCATAAGTAATTTGCAGTTTGGTATGGTTTAGCCTCTCTGATTACCTGATTACTATGGATTTCATTCTTCTGTACATCCTCAGCTTTTCCTGAGTAGAAAGTCTCTGAGTGAGCAGGTATCTCTGACTTAAATGTTATGTGTCAGGGAACAGAACACAGACAGAAAGACATGGCAGAGCGAACAAAACAAAGAACTGATTTGAATTAAATAACATCATATGGATTAACAGGACACTCTCATGTGAATCTGAAGCTTTTTTTTTAAAAAAAAAAAAAAAAAACTCCAATAGGTTGGAAACTGGAGATAAATAGATATTAAAACTTCTTTTGAAAATCTGGTAAGCTATACAGTGTTCTTGAACTAGAAATCTCAGAGAAAAAACAATGTCTTGAATTTCTGGCTCTTTCTATTGTTTTTTCCTAAACCAGCTTAAAGCTGTAGGCATACATTCAGTTCACATCAGGTTTCAGGGCTTAAAAATAAATCCCAAATTCTAAAACCCACAATACTTTTCCACTATGACACAAACTGATAATAAAATCAAATATTAAAGCTTTGTTTATAGCAGATAGCTGGAAGACAGTTAACCGGAAAATCTTCACTGAAAGACTGTGTGACCCTTCACTCACATATTTATGGGTGCATTTATTATACAGTTAAAAGGCATAAACAAGGACGTGCTGTGTGTGCGAGTTTCTGGAATCTCTTGTTTTCCTTCCATAGTGCACAAACAAGTCATTTCGATGAACAAAGTCTGAAAGTGAATCATAAACTTGTGTTGTTGTTTTCTTTTCAAAAAGAACTTTCTCCGATAGCTGTGAGAACAGAGATACCCTGTGTCAGGCCAAAGCATTGTATTAACCTGTAGAATCTAAGGGTATCATACAGCTAATTTTTGTGGATAGGCTGACAAATTTTCTAGTAGCTCTGTGCCAGGGATAATGACATTATGGTTTGGAATATAACAGAAGGTAACATTAGGCTCTGTTTTGAGGGGCACAAGTAAACAGCTTTGTTTATCACAACATAAAGAAATTTGATAGAAGCCAACACCTACACTCTATCTAAAAGCCCTACCAAGTAAACCTTCAATAAACTAGTGGTTTGACTTAACACAAATAAAACACTATGTTTTAAAAAATGTATTTTTGTTAGAAAAAAAAGAAGAAAACTATTTTTTCATATTATGATGATTAGACTAGATGATCTCTAGAGGTCCCTTCCAACCCTAAGCATTCTATGATTCTATGATTCTATGATTAGATCAACATGAACCAAGTCCTTGAGAACTTGAGGCAGTTCTTGGACAGCTTGAACTCTGACACTCACCCCTCTATACTGCACCTCTTGGGACGGGATGTGTGCCTAGGCCATGTTGTAAGTGAGACTAAGGAAAGCAAGGCAAGGCACATGAGTCAGGCAGGCAGCGTGGCCCGTTCCACCTGGTTGGTCTAGACACAGCCTATGGGCTAAAATTAAGCTTAACAGATTAAAGCAGCCCTGTAATTCGAGCTGCCTCCATTTGGATTCAAACTTTGATTTGACATTTAAAATACATTCCCCAAGTGAGACTTCTTTTATGAGTTGCTGAGTCACAGAGATTTAAAAACAATTCACCTTTCTGCCACTAACTTTCTGTGTGGCCTTGGGCAAGTCACTTAATCTCCCCATCCTTATCTGCAAACAAATACAAAATGGTAAACATGGTCTGGCTCAGCATTTTTTTTTTCTCAAGAATAAATAGGGTGTGGAAAAGAATATGGCAGAGAATGAAGGAGGATGAAGCATGAAAGAGAGTGGAAGAGATGGAGGCATGAGTCGGAAATAGAAATGGACAAGCAGGAAGCCTCGGGGTGATAGGGGGGCTGGTATTTACTGAGTAGATATAGGTCTGCGAGCCCCTTGAGTAGGGAAGTGGCAGATGCACCTGTTTGTTAATATCTTTTTTTTTTGGAATAAACTGTCTGTGTATGAGGAGGAATGTGGGAGAAAGGGGGAGGATCACCAGTGCTGCCTGAAAAAAACAACATATCTTAGTGATCAAAGGGTGTTAACTTTCTCAGAGTACAATGATCCTTTGATCTGTGACTCTCTCTTCAGGTAACTGCAGATGCAGAATGGGAGGGTTCGAAGTGAATAAAGAGAAAAAACAGCAAGGAAGTGTCTTAAGGCTTTGGATTTTTCAGAATAGGGCAGAATACCTAGACACAAATTTCCTATATAAATTAATAGGAAAAGGAGGAACTTTGCCAAAGTTACTCAGAGGCAAAGAAACAGTCAAGACTGAGTGTTTATAAACCAGCTGCCTATGTCAGTTCTGATACCCAGAACTCTGATTTAGAAAATAAGTATTACTAGTTCCATAAGATAAAAATCAGGAGCCACTCTTCCAAAAGTTATAGGGAGGAATAAGTATCTTAGGATTTAAACAAATGAATGCATTTTGCTACTGATCTTTACATCCTTAGAAATAACAGGGTTCTAGCTTTGCACTTTTTCTTTTTCCCATAATCCTAATTTCTAGGAAGTCTCTTACTATTTAAAATGAAAGGTGAGATTCTCATGCATTCCGTTAATTCTCAACTCCAGCACTGGTTCTTTGGAAAAAAATGTCAGTTATTGTGAAATTTGCAATAGAATGTCCTGGGAGTTAGCCTCCATGGAAAATTCTGCCCTAAGTCTATTCCTCTTTTGGAGGAAATTCTATTTCCTTGGAGGAAAGTCTATTCCTCCAAGCTCTTTTGGCCCATAGAGGTGTGAATTCAGGTAACAGAATCATCATAAATAAAAGCCATTGTCATAAGGCATGTCATCTTGGTGGCTTTAATAAGCCCCATTTTTGGGAAGTCCTGTTCACACTCTGAAGATGGTGATGACAACAGAGAAGCAAGTTTCCTCTTTCAAACAAACATAACCCTGCCCCAAGCCTCATTCCTTTACATGTCTTCAGAGAAGATTCTTGATGCAAAGAATTACCCTGGCATGAGGCTTCCTTAAGTTGTCTCTTGCCCTTGAGAACATAATCTTCTTAAAGTTTTCTGCTGCTTGAGGGTTGTCTGCATTTCTCACTTGAAGGAGCAATTGAGTTAGATCTTATCAAAGTGGCTTTGACTAACATGCAAAATCCCGTAGACATGAATTTGCTGGACTCATAAATCAGGCAGTATGCTTTCCTCGGTTGGGCCCTGAAGCCTCTGATGACCTCGCAAAGGGCATCCATTTCCAGAGAATGTGAAAAGGTTAAAAGATGGTAAGGGCCGCACTTTTCTGATCTCCTGAAACTTAACTGATTCCCCTCCCACAAAACCGAGGGAATGGCAAACATAAAGGCTGAGAAAAAAGAGTCAATCAATCATATTGAAACTTATGTGGATTCAGGAAGTATTCAGTTATTTCATTGATAAAATTTGCCAGCTTGACAGCTCTATGGAATTTACTTTCCTATTTATCTGAAGGCAAACCATTATTCTGGAGAAGTCAAATTTTCAGAGCTTCTATCTTATCATGAGTCAATCTTGACTTGTGAATATCATCACTAGAGGATGGGAGAGAGGAAGTGAGTTACCATGTTCAAAAGTCCTTAATTTAAGGAGAAGTCAAGAGATTGCTAATCACAAACAGAAATAATTTTTATTGATTAAAGCACTGAATCTTCTTCATTTTTGTTTTGTTTTGTTTTGTGCATCAGAGATGCTTCTAACACTAGAAAAGCAATTAATGTTTGTTCTGAAAGTCAATGAGAGACTAAAGGTGGCCACAGTTTTGACTCAAGGAAATCCAAAAGCATTTTGAGTGAGACAAAAAGCGAACAACAAAGAGATCAAGTAATTTTAGAGCATGAATGCAACAAGAGAGTGTTCATGGGAGACCACCCTTAATTCCCTTCTCTTGGGAAATGCCCCCATGGGATAATACAGATAGGTATTTTTTTGTTATGACTGGAAAGCTGGTTGAACCACCCAGTAGGTGACATCTAATATTATGTATCAAACCACAGTATACAGCATACAATGAATATCTGTTTATGGTCAAGCGTTTTAAAGACATTCCTCAGTCAGATTTGAAACATTGATAAAATGCTAAAGGTAAATTACACAATAGCAGTGCCATTAACAGTATTAGTGCTATCTTAGAATCATCAAACATTCCAAAGTTTAAGGGGAAGTAGGCGTCTGAAGGATTTGATGGTAGCATCAGAGAAGTATATGATAAGGTGAGCAGATGCTTGCAGAGAACAGGGAATTATTTTCGTATTGAACTATGTGAATCTGTTTTTCTTGCTCAATGTGTGGCCTCAAATGTTGTATTCTTCATATGCAAGCTAGGAGGAAATATGAGACCACTGTGTTGGTGCATGTCATGGCACCACATCTGGGCTGGAGTATGGGAATACCAAAGTCCACCAACATTTGAGCTTGTTGATTTGTCAGCATTATAAATATTTTTCAATGTACAAATTGAAGAAAAAAAAGGAAGTTTTTTTCCAAATGTACAAATAACTTTATGGTGACTCATCTGGCAGAAGACTTGATTCCATGATGAAGCTAATGAAGCTAATGAATTTTTGTCATGACCTGCATGACAAAAAGGGTTTGCAAGTGATAAGGAAAAGTTCTTCAGTAACTGTTCCAGAGGAGGGAGAGCCAAATGAAACTCACTTCCAAGGAGAAGAAAAAAAGTCCTTGCTTGATCAGGGATTTGTTTATAATGACTAGAAAATCAATCAATCAAACAAAACACAGCTACATTCAGAAAGGCCAAGAAAATGGAAATATCCTGGATTCGCATTCAAATTCAGGGAAGTGCAAGCATCTTCTGATTTTGTCTAACATTCAGTTCAGCATGAATGATTACTGGAACCCCTAAAAACTTGGATAGCTATCTGCTTCTTATTGTGTTAGATCTAAGCACTGATTATCCAAAAGTTGGAGTTTAGAGGAGACTACCCCACACGTTCTGTATTTAGAAAGTGCATCAGAGAGACTGGTGACAGAAATACCAGCTTCAACCCATGGAAATAAAGGGAAGCTTAAATTGCATAGATTGATATTATTGATAATCTGAATTTAAGAATTAGATGTAGGGCTTTGTGACAATTAAGTCTTGATCACAGACTTCTGCCAATGTTTAATATAAATATGTTACTAAATTTAATGCTTCACAGGTTTCTGTGTGTAGTCGGTAGGGGAGCGTGGATAGAAGATACCCTTTCTCCACATCTTCAGGCTGAAAGGGTCTGTGACTTTTGTATATGTGAGGCTTTTGATAGCCAGAGAGAGGTGATAGCCTTGTGCTGCTCTCCAGGCTTCTTCAGAAGCAGCAAATGCCACGGGCCATGCAGCAGAAAAATAAGGGAAGCATACAAATGTCATGGATAAGGATGGTGGAAGTCATGTATAGAAACAAGAGATTAGAGCACATTCCTAGGCTGTATTTCTTTGGGGGTTTCCTCACCCATTCATGCATGTGGCATTCTTCTATGCCCAGTGGGCAAGCACAACCCCAGTGCTTGTTGTTTAAACATAGAAAAGAAAAATGCTAAACCTCAGAACCTTTTCACTGCTCCTCAGAAGCTTGAGAAGACCTACTCTAATCATTAGCAGTGTTGTTCCTTGTTTCTCCCAAAGAGAGTTTTCTATTGTTTGGATTGCTTTTTAAATTAAGCTCACAAAAAGTGTAGAAACTGGCCCTAGAGAAGGCACAGATTGTGTGGGAGTCAGTAGAGGTTGGTACTGCTGTCAGAATAGAGACTGGGGTATCAGGTCAAGGATGTAGACAAAGACTAAGTGGTGCAGTGCCTTGAACAGGAGAATTTTAAAATCCATTTGCAGAGCAAAGCTCAGCCAGTGATATGACTCATGTCATGTCTTCAGCAGTGACAGTTTTGGATAAAATAACTCTGGGAGCAAAGGATGCTATAAGTTATTTTTTAACTTCTCCAATCCAATCCTGGTATTGCGGTCATGCATTTTATGTTTCCTTTTAATTTTCTGAAAAATGTTGCTCCTAAAAGAGAGAATACCACCCACAATTCAAAGTCTGTAGTTGTTGCTAATACACATTCTACACAGGGACAGTAAGTTCCAAACAATCATTTCTAGTGAAATATGTCAGAACCAGAAAAATCTGTTTTAGTTTTCAAATAAAGCTTTTGAGAATTTTTTTGATGAAAACTTTAATGATTAAAAAAAATCTTGATATTTGTCCAAAATTAAAAAATAAATCTCTGGGCAGAAGTATTATAACCTTTATTTTGTAGTCTCCATGTGTACGAAGAAGGCACTACAAGAGTTTGTAAACCTGCCTGATACTCAAGCCATAGAAGGATTGCCAAAGTAAGCGTTCTCTTTCCTGTGTTGCCTCTAGCACATGAAGCAGATGGTGTTTTTAAGAGACACTTACCAAATTAAGCTTCATTCAAAGACACCAGCTGGAAGCAGCATCTTCCAGGACTCCACATTTTGCACAATCCTTAGACTACTAGTTTGGATCCTCAAACTGGAAGATGACTTTAAAGCTGCCATGACACTGCCAGAGATTGGTGCTGCCCCCAGGCTGAGATCTTTCAGACTATTTTCTTCTGACATCTGGAACATATAGTTAAATATGAGCTTTGTGGATCCAATGATGATCTCTCAGTACTTTAAGCATATGCACTCTTATCATTCTACTGACATGCATCTTCTTGCAGTAAAGATATAGGCCATATATTTTTGTGGCCTATATATGGCCACATTTTTGTCCATCTTTGATTTTGTTAATTTGCCTGTGAATTAGTAGCATGCCCCCTTTGACCTTAAATGACAATCAGGTCCTTTTTGCTTCCTGTTATTTTTTCTTTCCTGCGTAGGTTTAGACTTTGCTTAGTTTTTTGAGAAGTCCAGTGGATCTCTTAAATATCCTTATTCCAATACCCTGAGGCAAGAATTTATTTTTCAAATGCTATTTCTCTCTCAGTAGTCCATGATTAAAGATTTAACATACACCTGCCATTCCCACTCTGTAGCATATATGCTGAATCCCTGTCAACAAAATGGAAAACATGTTAAAGTAGGATTTTGGAACTACAATTTCAGAACTATTAATATCAGATACAATTCTCAAGTCATACTTCAGTTGTCATATTTGATTCTTTTGAACCCTTTGCAAATGCAACACCATTGCCATGATACCTTGGAATACTAAGTCCTTTTAGTGTATTCCATGGCTGTTGACTTTGTAAACCGTGTATTTGTCACAAAAAAAAAAAAAAATCTTGTTTTTCTAAAGAAAAGATTACTACTGCTAACTTGTGAAATATACCTTACAAGGCATAAGCAGATCTGGAAATAGTGAATTGATACAAAGTGACACATCTACAAATTGAAATTTGCCCTTTAAAAAAGTGATTTAAAACACTGTTTTTCTCTCCCTAACATTTATGTACACTTATGTAATGAATTTCTGAACTGTTTTAAACTTAAAAAAGAGTAGTATTTATGTATAAGGATTTATTAAATGAAGTTACTCTGCACAAAAGTTTAACTAAAGCATCAAGCATATAATTGCATGTAGTATTTGGTAAACATGCATAAAAATATTTATTTTCTGTTTTCTGCCGTCAAAAGCGAGTTACTGAGAATTCCTCTTTATCACTGAGTGATTTCTTAAAGTTTAAAACTGCAGAACAGTTAATGACATAGGGCCAGAGTCTTATCTCAGTAACAGCAGTGCATTACAGTCAGAATAATTCTACTGAAGTAAGTTTGGCTCATTCCATATATTCCTAGCATCATTAATTACAGTAGGACTGGGATCTCTGTCTAAACAGGGGTGAAAAGCTCTCTGGTCATCTGAAACATCATGGAGTGGAGGGAGATACAGTAGAAAATTAAAATAGAATCATCAGTCTTGATGGATGGGAGTACTGTTGAAAGAAAAAGTACTTTTGGAACTAGTGCAACTGATGATGGGATGGATGTACAGGAACCTTAAGCAAGGATGAAGGAACACATTTCAGGCTGTCTTCCTTTTTTATTGACAACTCATTCCAGAGATGAATTTGTTTTTCAGTACAATAGTTAAAAAAAAATCTCCATTCTACATATTGAGAAATTTCATACTGCTTTCTGTGGGAGTTTTATCTACGCAGACACAAAATGTGTTAGAATTACAGAATCACAGAATGGTTGAGGTTGGAAGGGACCTCTAGAGGTCATCTAGTCCAATCCCCCTGCTCAAACAGCGACACCTAGAGCACGTGGCACACGTGCCTGGTTGGATCCAGGCAGGTTTTGAAGATCTCCAAAGAGGTAGACTGCTCTCTGGGCAGCCTGTTGCTCTGTCAGGTGACAGAGCCCGCTCTATCACATGAACAGTAAAGAAGTTCTTCCTCATATGGAGAGGGAACTTCCTGTGTTTCAGTTTGCACCCATTACCCCTTGTTCTGTTGCTGGCCACCACTGAGAAGAATTTAGTCCCATCCTCTTTACATTCTCCCTTCAATTATTTGTACATATTGATCAGATCCCTTCTCAGTCTTCTCTTTTCCAGGCTAAACAGCCCAGCTCGCTTAGGCTTTTCTCATAACATAGATGTTCGAGTCCCTTAATAATCTTCATTGCTCTATGCTGAACCCTCTCCAGAAGTTACACGCCCTTGTTGTACTGGGGAGTCCAGAACTGCACACAATACTCCAGGTGCGGCCTCACCAGAGCTGAGTAGAGGGGCAGGACCACCTCCCTTGACCTGCTGGCAACACTCCTCCTGATGCAGGCCAGGATGCCATTGACCCCTTGGCCATGAGGACGCATTGCTGACTCATGGTTAACCTGTTGTCAACCAGAACTCCCAAATCCCTCTCCACGCAGCTGCTTTCCAGCAGGTCAACCTCTTATCTGTACTGGTGTCGGGGGTTATTGCTCCCCAGGTGCATGAACCTGCATTTGTCGTTATGAGGTTCCTCTCTGCCCAACTCTCCAACCTGTCTAGGTCCCTCTGAATGGCAACACAGCCTGCTGAAGTGTCGGCCACTCCACCCAATTTTCTATCATCTGCAGACTTGCTGAGGGTGCACTCTGTCCCCTCATCCAAGTCACTGACGAGCAAGTTGAACAGCACTGAGCCCAGTGCTGACCCCTGAGGGGAAACCGCTGGCCACAGGCCTCCAGCTAGACTCTGCCCCATTTATCACCACCCTCTGAGCTCTGCCATGCAGCCAGTTCTCAAACCACCTCACCGTCCACTTAGCTAACCCACACTTCCTGAGCCTCTCGATGAGGATATTACGGGAGACAGTGTGAAAAGCCCTGCTGAAGTCAAGGTAGACAACATCCACAGCTCTCCCCTTATCCATCCAGCTGGTCACCTCATCGTAGAAGGCTATCAGGTTCGTTAAACATGACTTTCCCTTGGTGAATCCCTGCTGACTACTCCTGATCACCTTCTTTTCCTTCACATGCCTAGAGATGGCCTTTAGGATGAGCTGCTCCCTCATCTTTCCAAGAACAGAGGTGAGGATGACTGGTCTGAGGTTCCCAGGTCCTCAGGGTCCTTGCCATTTTTGAAGACTGAAGTGATGTCAGTTTCTTCCAGTCCTCCGGTACCTCCCCCACCCTCCATGACCTTTCGAAGATCGTGGAGAGTGGCTGAGCAATAACCCCCGTCAGTTCCCTCAGCACTCTTGGGTAAATCCCATCTGGGCCCACAGACTTATGGGTGCCCTGTTTGCCTAAATAATCTATAACCTAATCCTCCTCAATCAGCAGAAAGTCTTCTGTTTTTCTCTCTTTTCTCCAGGCTCTGTAGTTCATGGGGACTAGCCTTAGCAGTAAAAACAGTCGCAAAGAAGACATTTAGTAACTCTGCCTTCTCTGTATCCCGTCACCAAGGCACTCACCCCATTTAGCAGCAGACCCACATTTTCCCTAGCGTTCCTTTTGCTGCTGATGTATTTGTAGAAGCCCTTCCTACTGTCCCTAACATCTCTAACTCGAATTCCAAACAGGCCTTGGTCTTCCTCCCTGCATCCCTGCATTCTCTGACAATGTTCCTATATTGTTTCCATGTGATCTGGCCCTTCTTCCACACTATGTATGCTCTCTTTTTCTCTTTAAGTTTTCCCAAGAACTCCTTGCCCATCCACACAGGCCTCCTTCTCCCCTTGCTAGACTTCTTTCTTGCAGGGATGCACAGATCCTGAGCTTGGAGAAACTGGTGCTTGAATATTAATCAACTATCCTATCCCCTTTTCCTTCTAGGACCCTGGCCCAGGAGAATCCTTCAAGCAGGACTGCAGAGGTCAAAGTTAGCTCTTTTTAAGTCCTGGGTTGCAATCCTACTTCATACCCAGCTTCCTCCTTGCAGGATCGTGAATTCCAACATGTCATGGTCACTGCTGTCAAGACTGCCCCCAACATTCACATTTCCAACTAGATGATCTCTGTTTGTTAGTATCAGGTCATCAGCAGCCCCTCTCCTCATTGGCTCATCTACCGCCTGCATCAAGAAGTTATCTATCTGCAGTGTTCTTCAGGAACCTTTTGGACTGTCTGTTCCTAGCTGTGTGGTCATCCCAGCAGACATCAGGGTGGTTAAAGTCCCCCATGAGGAACAGCACCTGTAATTGTGAGGCTCCTTTCAGGTGCCTGTACAAGGCCTCATCCACTTCCTCTTCCTGATCAGACAGTCTGTAGTAAACAGCCACCACAGTGTGGCCCCTGTTGGACAGCCCTTTAATCCTTACCACAGACTCTTGACTTGTGCTTCATCCTCCCTAGTGCTGAGCTCGACACACTCTGCTTGCTCTTTCACGTGAAGAGCTAACTCTTCACTCTACCACCTTGCCTGCCTGGCTTGACCTTCCTAGAAAGCCTAAAGCTATCCATGGCCACGTTCCAGTCATGAGAGCTGCCCCACCATGTCTCAGTAATTGCAGTGAGATCACGGCTCTGCAACCACACATGCCTCTCCAATTCCCCTTGTTTATTCCCCATGCTGTGTGCATTTACATAGAGACATTTCAGTTGGGATCGCATTGTGTTTCTGTTTCTAGCTGTAACTTGGCCAGCTGTAACTTGACTATGTGAGCCTTCAGTAGTTCTCATGTTTTGCTGGTTTGCCTTTCTAGGCTTTGGGCATCCTTCGTTGTCTCTGGAGTTTGGCTGGCATGAGTACCATGGTATGGGACCTTATCACCAGATTCCCTGATGATTTCGCCGTCCCTCATCGAGTCAAGTTTAAAGCCTTCTCAGTGAGCCCTGATAGCTCATGGCCGAGGACCCTCTTCCCCCTTTAGGAAAGATGAATTCCATCTGATGCCAGCATGCTTGGTGCCACGTAAGGCTTCCTATTGCCAAATACAAAGTATGTTAGGCTTCTTATGTGCTACATGAATATTTAAAGAGTGATTCTTCATCACAAGTAAATGTAATCTGGAGGCTGATCATGCTATGCATGTTTTGCATCATCAGTCACACCATGAGTGGGCTTGAGTGTGAGCCTTTCCTTAAGATGGCTGTGAATATGGGTCTAGGCAAGTAATTATGCTATCATGATGATTCAACCTAAACTGACTTGTCATCCCTTTCCCTGGGGAAGTAGTAGATTTTTATGACATGGTGAATCTATACATTTACAAAACAAAAATGTGTGAAGGAAGTAGTATCACATTTTCGAAAGCTGCCAACTTTACCATGCAAACCAGGCCAGTTGAAACCATCATGCTTAAGGGAAAAACTGTAGATGATGCTCACTCTCGTCTTGATCATGTAGCTCTGCCAATGTCTATTTAATATAGATATGTTACTAAGTTTAACACCTAAGTGGTAAACCTGTGTGTAATCTGTAGGAGAGCATGGTTAGAAGATACCCTTTCTGCACATCTTCAGGCTGAAAAGGTCTGTGACTTTTGTATATGTGAGGCTTTTGACAGCCAGAGAGAGGTGATAGCCTTGTGCTGCTCTCCAGGCTTCTTCAGAAGCAGCAAATGCCATGGGGCATGAAGCAGAAAAATAAGAGAGGTGTACAAATGTCATGGATAAGGATGGTGGAAGTCAGGTACAGAAAAAAGAGATTAGAGCACATTTCTAGGCTGTATTTCCTTGGGGTTGTCCTCATCTGTTCATGGATGTGGCATTCTTCTATGCCTAGTAGGCAAGCACAACCCCAGTGCTTGTTGTTTAAATGTAGAAGAGAAAAATGTTAAAATACAGATAACCTTTTTACTGCGCCTCCAACCACATCTACTGGCAACATAGATATCCACTCCATTTCTGAAATCAAGAGAGAAAGCAATATGCCACATCAATAAAAACAAATCGTCTGTAACCTTCAATAGAAGACAAACAGTAGTAGCAGCGGTCCTTACTAGATAGACCTGTTGGGAAGTATCATTTATTAGTTTTCATAAAGTACTCTGAGATACTCAAATTAAAATGTACTATGTTGCAAATGATCAGTTTGAACGTGGCAGAAAAATGACCCCCTGCAGCTGAAGTCCCACATCTGCAAGCACTGATCATACATTGCTCTTTCTT
Source organism: Tinamus guttatus (assembly GCF_059628265.1). NCBI lineage: Eukaryota > Metazoa > Chordata > Aves > Tinamiformes > Tinamidae > Tinamus > Tinamus guttatus. Next base: position 1,215,300 of record NW_028288581.1, on the reverse strand, counting down.
TTACTTTGTACTGGTGTTATTCAAACATTAATTACCTGGAGTCAGAGAAGTTATACTGCATTGACGTATGTGTGATTACAATTAAATGTGATACATTTTTCCATGTATTGAATTTATAATATCTACTTCAAGATATTATAAATCCATAAATATCCTATAGATCATTTAGAAAACTAATATAGACATTATACCTATGATCCTTCAAAAGAATTACATCAGCTGGCTGGGAATTTGGCACAAAAGGAAACTGGGTACAGTGTTAAAGAAGATCATTTATTGTGATATGGATAGAGTCATGACATACCATGATTATATTTCATTTTGATGAGAAAAAATACTTTATCTATAAAATAATTAATCTACAGGAGTAATTATTTTCTGATTACCTAAGACCATCCCCCAAGTGCTTTCAAATTGATTGGAAAAAAACGAAAGAAAGAAAATCTTACTTGAATGTGTCAAAAATAAATTCAAATTCAGTATGAGTTAAAATCCAGTTTCCTTAACTGTTTTAGAAGGAAATATACATAATCTGATTATGTATAAATGATTATTTAGTTGACAGCAATAATTGAATGTACAATCAGACGAATGAAAATCACATGTATTATTAGAAAATCAAGCTATTTTTCTGTTTGTTCTGTTCTCCTTCCTCTTTTTGTCTTCATTCGTTCTCCTCTGCTGCCCCTTTCTTCCCATTTGTTTCTTCTTCACAATGTCTGTGAAGAATCTGTCCTAAGAAGAGCATGAGCAAGTCAGGGTTTTTGCTAAGAAAGTCCATTCCAAGCTTGAATGTTTCCATCAATTTACTGAGCAGAAATATCAGCCTTGGTGAAGGCAGAGAGGACCTCCGTAAGCCTGTATATTACTCAGTGTCTCTGTATTTAAAAATAAAATAAAATAAAATAAAATAAAATAAAATAAAATAAAATAAAATAAAATAAAATAAAATAAAATAGAAATTTAGTCCATGCTAGCCTCTGCCAAATTTATTGTATCAAAGACCCCAAATGGACCCGAAGATTCAACTGCTAGAGCATGCCTTAGTTTGAGACTGGAGGATATCCACTTACAAGCAACTTTGAACATAACACCAAACACTTTGCAAAATACACTGGTTTCACTAACTGGAAGATGATCCTCTCTAAAATAATTTTCAGATTCTCAGAGACCTGAGAAATCATGGAGTTTGTTTTGTGTAAATGCAAATAGAGAATGTTCTGTAAAAATATCTAGAAAAGACCATGTGACAGCAATTTAATGAACAGATGTGTTTAAGTCCTGGGTTTCTGAAAGACAAAGTAATTATTGGTAACACCTTTTATTTTTTTCCCTTATTCTTCCTCTGATATGTGTTTCAATAATACACCAGCAAATGAATTTTTGTCCCCAATGTTTAATTAAAAAAATCCTACCCTACTTTTGGATTAAATGACTTTATAAGTAACTGAACAATGCAAGTGTTTGACTGATACTTCATGCTTGACCTTAATCATGTAGGTGTCAGTACTCAGAGCAAAAAGCTTTCTCCAGATAACAGAGTTAAAATACATTTGACTTAACTTGCTCTCTTTTTTCATAGGCCAAAATATTTTATTTTCCCTTCTTATGTTATTGTTTTATTAAACTTAAAAAGGCAGCAGTTCCCTGAGGAACTTCCTAATAAAGCTAGGAAAATAAAATTGTGTTGCTATTTCATAATGCTCTGGGGTAGTTTGCATAAAACACTCTTGAAAAGATCTTTACCTCAAAAAAGCATGAAAATTTGATCTCTAACTGAGAAAGCAAATGTATATAATTTATGGCCTTATATGTTCATCCTTGAATATTGTTGTGTTTTTCAATGGAATTAACAGAGTTTACATATCACACTAAATACCTAATTACATGCACATATGTATAATAACTAATTACCATCCTTTTAATTTCTTTTCCCTAGGGCCACTGAGATAATAATAGCAATTTTTTGGTATATTTTTTCAAGCTTTCTTGAGAGCTTAAAGGCCCCTGGCTAGATGAAAATTAGAGAATTATATTAATTTATTTCTGTCAAATTAAGAGCATTTCTAAAGACTCAAGCATGACATTTAAAATCACTCTTACTGTCTTTATTTTAGCAAAAGAAGGCTTAGCCTTTCTTTCCTTGTGAAATGCATAAAAAAGTTTATACTAATGTCATATATCTCCTAGGATACTGCTGTGAAACATTATGATTCTCAATTGAGCTTTTGCTGTAGCAGGAACAAGACCTTCCCTACAAGTAGGTGAGGACAGCAATCATTTTCAGCTTCCTTGTGGAAGAAAGTGCTTGGCCCTTTGCACCCTGTTTCCAAAAGAAAAAGGAACATTGCTGTTTACAAGTAAAAGACCTTTGGAAGAAGAAAGTCACTGCAAATTAGGGGACCTGTGCATGTGTTCATTTTCTCATACTGACATTTTCAATGAATACAGAGTGATTAGTGTCTATGGTGATGAAAAGCAAAGATATGCTTTGTTTCTGCCTCAGCACAGTCTGATGCTTGTTTTCCGCGCAAATTCAAGACAAGTCTAAGGGTTGGTGGACCTAATCAACTACTGAGAGGAAGGGAAAGCACCAAGAGTACCTTATATGAAGAATGGAGAAGAAAGTCTACCAGATATTCATGACTGGGCAGACTTATCAGGACCCTAATACTGAGACAGTTTTCAGCCATGGCCTACGTTGGCGTTGATAAAGACAATATATCTTTTCTCCTCTACTCTTGGCAAGATATATTACACTGTCTCTGTGGTGTCTTATGAAGGTAAGTGCAGCTGATACTGTTATTTCTTTTCTCTTGCATGGATCCTTCACTTATGAAATGGATTTCCTTTGGCAGGAAAAACCAGCATCTAGAAAGGTGATTTCAGTGCAGACTATTTTGTTCAGGAGGATTCTTTAAATCTGGTTTCTCTTTCTAGTCCGCATTCACATGACTTGATTAAGCCTTGTCATACCACACCTGTGCTTCATGCATTATTTGGACATTATTTTCTTTGTTGATCTTTGCATGTAAAGTAAGTTTTGGAAACTGAGAACTATGGCTTTGGGAGGAAGGGGGAACTCTTCCACTTGTGAGGACACTGATGTTGTATAATATATCTTATATTGCACAGACTCTTTCATACTTGTAGAAAGGTCTTATAAATTCAGGATCCAGAATCTCCTTGGGAAATGAGTAGGAAAACTTCCAGTAACTTCTATGAGAATAGGCTTGTGCTCTGTGTGCATTTTTTCAAATCTGTTCAGCATGTTCAAACACAACTTAATATAATTGCAGTGTAATTCCTTTCAACCACCAAGTGTTACTTTAATTGCATAGCTCATATTTACAGTATGTTACAAGACCTTCATTCCTTTTTGATCTTTGACTTTCAGAGTGACAAGGCCATTGTTTTGGTGTGCTGGTACATCCATCATGAAAGAACCAGCTCCTTGAACTTCTGGCAAAAGAGTAATGCTTTGCAAGACCGACTCTTTAAAGAAAGATTACAAGATGGCAGAAGGGCTGCTGGCATTTATTCTCACTAAAAGAAAACTATTCTCCCTTTTTGATTTGGGAGATGTTAGCTTAACAAACATCTTGAAATAACAAAAGTCTATTTGCTGCTGGTCCTAGCAGAAGAAAACAATAAAAATACTGAAAATAAACAAAGCACTCAATCTCTAGAAATAACCTTTTCTATTCAAAGAAAAAAGCTTAAGAAACTGGCTAGTTGCCCAAAAAAAAAAAAAAAAAAAAAAAAAACCTGCAGCTGAAAATGTATATACTCCTTTCAGGCTCTGTAGGCAGGGTCATACCATTAATTATAGATGACAGTATGAGGTTTAAAAACAAATGGTTTCAACCTTACCTTTAGGTTTAAATGCAGCAAATGTTTTATTCTCAGGGAACACTACTCTGGCATGCTCTAGAAGGAATAAAACAATCAAAACCTGAAAGACGGTGGCCTTTCAGGGCAAAGGTGGTTCTTGACATTCACTTTAGTAGTGGTGTGAATAGTGTTCAGGCATAATAATACCTTGTCGGCATCAGTATTTCTATTGTTAACTGCTCTTTATTTAATGGTAAGCAGTGCTTTTCTGAAAAGTTACATACCAAAACATATTCTGAACATAATTCTCCACTACCCTATTTCCTTATGTAGCTATTTACATTTTGTTAAAAAGATTAGACTAAATAAAAAGATTGGTTATGTTATATATTTTCTTCCTCTAAACCTACAGCTCTGATTCAGTTGCCTAAACATAAGAGTGCAGTGCTCATTGAGAAGCTCTAGGATTTGAAGCATTGGCAAAGGGCTGGAGAACATATGGAGTCCCTTCCATTGTGGGAATCGGGAGGCGAGGAAGGAGAACTGTGGATATCTCAGGTGATGCTAGACCCGTATGTTTAGACCCTGAATCAAGCTTTAGAAGTCTACATTAAGTGTAGACTACTGCTTAGTCTACGCTAAGTGTGAAGAAATGGAAAAGCAAATCCACTATGGGCATTCTGTAGCAACTCTGTAGATTTACTTACAGATGTAGTTTAAATTCTATTTTATTCTGTTCTCAAAAAACGACTAATATTTATGGCATGTATGACCTACATAGCTCTTCAAATAAATTATTTAGAATGAATTGTCATGATGTAACCTTTTTTTTTTTTTTTTTTTAAGAAAAACAGCTGGCTTTCACTTCACTATAGTCTTGCTTGTAGCATGGTCTTCTAAAGTATGAAATCTGCGTTAGAAGTTGATGAACATTTGCTACAGATTTTACTCTCTGCTTTGTAGATTTGTTCCTGTGGTGCATTGTAGAATAATTGGGGGAAATTACTAAAAGGAGGAAGGTAAAATGCTTCAAAAAAAACAATGATTCTTCTATCAAACTCTCACAATTTCAGAGCAGTTTATCTTTTGATTTTTTAAAAATATTCCTAAATACTTTATTATTCCTTAATTCTCTTAATTAAAGAATGAGGAAGACTGAATTTACTGTTTGTAGACAAAAATCTTCAGAGCTGCAGTGAGCAGGTACTTCCTCTTGGTGGGCCACTTGAGAATCTGTTTGGAAAAACAGTGTTGGCACTGGGGTCTGGAGGGTCATAATTCCTGACTGACTCCTAAGCAATCAACATTCATGAGGAAGTTGTCTGCGTTCTCAACTTTGGATATGCTGCACCAGCTCGCCAAGCCAACTGCTGCTCTACTGAGCTGCCAAGCATGGGTTTTAGAGCACTGGCGCTTTCATCTTTCTGCCCACTGCTGGACTCGAAGGAGAAGGGGACGGTGAAGGCACACTGGAAAGAATAATAATACTCAGAGCACAAGAATTGTGATAAACTACTTCTAATAGTTCTCTCCTCGGAGTAGTTTTATTCTGGAACTGAGAAAGAAGGTCTGATTGTTCAAAAATGATGGTTCTGCTTTGATTAGCAAGAATGCTGGCACAAACTTTAATGACCCAAAGTCCTTATCTCCAGGGGTGATTCACTCTGGAGTTGCAGAAGCAGGAAAACAAACACTATTAAGAAACATATGAATTTTCCATGTGGAAACTTGCAGCGCTAGATGTTGATCAAGGGCCTGTCCAGATGAGTGTATAGCTTTATTGTAAAGGCTCTAAAGTCTGCTGGTCCTCGGGGGAATTTTCTAAGGCTTTGCATGGCTAGTATTTCTCAGTGTCTATAAAGAAACACAAGTACTTAACTGTTGTTTTCCACAGAGTGCAGAAAAAAAAAAAAAGCACGATATCTTCCCTGTTTTCTAAGAAGAGATACTATGATAGATTTATCAATATGAAGACAAGATGCTCAGGAAAGATAACAGAGTGTTTAGAAACCCAATGGAAATAGGGTGATTCAGTTCTGTGGTTAAAGATGTAAACATAATTGTCATTCTTTTCTGCCTTTATCTTTACTATCTACCACTGTAAGTGAAGAATTTTTTACTGAGCATGTGTATCTGAGAAAGAAAAATACCTATGTCTCCAGTCTAGGCAATAGTAGCATGAGGTTGGAGTGCACCTTTGAGAGATTCAGAAATAGATAGTAGCTTTGAGATAGCTGAATAATACCAACTTCAAATGATTAGTGTTTGTTTTCTACACAACAGCTGTGAGAATAAGGGAAGGAAAGCCTGCCAAAGACTTGCAAGCAGGGAAATGGAAACTATCAAGACATTCAGAGCAGTATTTTTACTGCCAGGACACATCATGAGGAATGTCTTTTTCACCTGCTTTGAGGAAGGGTGGGAATTTTCAGTTTTTGCTGTGCTCTGTAGATATTTTTGCTGTGGAGGAGGTTATCAATCTACAGGAGGCATTTTTACATAGTTTGTGTAATCTCTTGGATTCTAAATGTGCTTCTTTAGACTGAAAGCCACAGAAAATTTCAGCACCTGGGACTGCACAAGTGAATAGTTTGCCTACTGCTGGGTAGGTATTTGCTGCACTCAATTTATGGATACCACAGCAGGACTTTAGCTGATAGGCAAAAATTAAAGTGCTGTGGAATTTCACAAAACATGACTGTTTTGTCCTTAAAGTGCAGTCAGTACAAACAGTGCCAGAACGGCAAACACTGAGAACATTTAGAACACTGAAAACTGTGCAAACAATAGTTTAAATTAAAGGATGAGGGAGATTTAATTCAGTAGCTTGTAGCCCTCTTGGTGGGCCATCTGAGAATCAGGATGTTGGCACTGAAGTCTGGAGGTTATTAAGGGGCTTACCAAGGGTCTCACTGGAGAACATTTTGCTGAATCAGATATGAAATTCTACTGAAAGAAGTAGAAATGAAGTGTCAAATGCTAGAGAATACTTGCAGTCTATTTTTTTTTCTTTGTGTGCTGGCAGGTCACCTTCAAATTCATTTCTGTTGTTTTCTCTTTCATTAAAAACTCTTTCTGTTAATTCCTGGTCTGGAAGTTTTAGCACTTGAGTCATCCACTTAGCTGTTTCCACCGTTGTCAGAGTTTCTTGGTCTTGGAAGACCATAATGATCATTCATTCTTCTTTTATTTTTTATCTCTTCATATTGCAATTCAAGTTCATTATTAGACTATCCGATCTACTAGTGGTTTGCTGCTGCATCTCTTTTCTTTGGGGTCTGCAGCATTGCAGCCACATGCCTACAAATAGCTTCCTTAAAGAGTTGAAGCTGTAGAGACAGCTCAGAGGTTGAAGCCTGTGTCTGTACTTCCTCAGAGAGTTGTGATTTTTGGAAATAATCTCTGTGACAATGCAGCAAGCAAATGACTAAGAGCAATCCGGCAATATACGTGCTGCTGCTATTCATTAAAATAGTCTAGGAGAATAAAGCCACCTTTTTAGAGGAGAGAGAGCAGTAGCCCTGCTTGCCATATTATATAGTCCTACTACACAACTTTCTGTGCCTTCTGTGTCAGCTGTTGTCAGCCCAAAGTTCATGGAGTGATTAATGCTATTTTGTAATTAGTTTTAGGCTGTGTGCCTCTGGTGTGTAAGTGTGTATGTGCGTGCGTGCGCGTGCGTGTGTGTATAATTACAGTGTTTGTGCCTTGTAAATTATGCTGGCCAACATGTTGCATAATTTATATTTTGCATATTTCTGTAATACATTTTAATACTGGACATGAAAATCGTATTGACATAAGTTTTACTGATAATAAAAAAGAACATAACTAAGATTTATGCCATGTATAAATAGCCTGGCTAAGATTTTACTGAAATATGTATTGATGAGATTTCAACTGAAAAGAAAATATTATTCTAAAGTACCTCCTAATAACCAGTTCACACTGATTTTTTGAATTGATCCCCTTGGTGAGCAAACCGCAGTGTGTATTTTGTACATGGTAAAGAAACATTCTCAGCTCACAAACATCCTGCTCCGATAAGGTTTGAGAAGAAGGGAAGTGAAAAAAGTGGAATGGCACCTGGAAGGGAGGGACATTAAGAATTAGGAAAAGAGGAACTGAGTGTCTGAATGACAGGATTGAGAACTCGGTGGTATACAACATGTAGATTTTGCAATGATGCTGAAATACTGCAAACAGACAGCTAGAATCATGATACAGAAGAGTGTGATTTACTCCTGAAAATGTAGAGGAAATCTCAGAGGAATCCACATGAAAGAACAGCTATTAGTCTCATGTACACATAAGAAGGAACCCATCTATATCCCCGCTTGTATCAAATGGCAACATGCAGTCAAGTCTGAACTGTTAAACAAATAAAGTGTTACAGGAGATTACCACGAGGGACAATGAATATGCCTAAAACAATTTGGCTGAATGTCTTAATCAACTAGTAAACCTCATGGAGGGACGAGGAAAATAAGAGGAAACCAAAGAATATAAGTAAAATCTAACTAGGACTGTGCCTGTACTGAGGGACCTGGGAATGAGTCCCAGCTCTGAGGTGACTTTGGCTGCATCCCAAATTCCTGTGAGGATAAGTTTTGAGTGCATGTCATCCCCGCCTCAGGGCTCTGGCTTCCATGTAAAGGAAACCCTGGCATGCAGCAGTAAGGGAGGCACAAAGCACAGCCCCGGTGAAAAGGAGAAGGGACATGCGGGGCCCACCAGCCCTACAGTGGGGTCCAGGTCAGTTGTGCTTGAGATAAACACTGCTAACTTTCTGAAAATGGATTCGCTTTATGAAAACCTCAACCCTCTCTGTCAGCTGGAGTTTTTAACAGAGCTATTAATAGCAAGTTATCAATAAAGGAGTGATCGAATGTTGGCTGACCTCATTACAATAGTTCCATTGTGAACTAATTATACTTATGACAGATATGCAAATTTTCTACATATTTATTTGGCTACGTTTATCCCATAGGCGTTGGTTTTGATAACTAGGGTAAAATACCCGAATACCTTAGAGCTTTGAGATGGTCTTTGCATTATGACTGACCATGGTGATACACTTAGAAAGTGACTGAAATGACATCAGTATATGGCCTGTAATTATACATCTCATGCTCCGTACATCATATTTATAGGACAGACATGTATATATCTACTGAGCAGAATTGGGTATTATGACATGTCTAGCAATTCAAGAAGTAATGGGTGCAAGTTGAAACACTGGAAGTTCCATCTCCATGTGAGGAAGAACTTCTTTACTGTGAGGGTGACAGAGCCCTGGAACAGGCTGCCCAGAGAGGTTGTGGAGTCTCCTTCTCTGGAGATCTTCCAAACCCGCCTGGATGCCACCCTGTGCCACGTGCTCTAGGTGTCCCTGCTGGAGCAGGGGGGTTGGACTAGATGATCTCTAGAGGTCTCTTCCAACCTCAACCAGTCTGTGATTCTGTGTGATTCTGTGATTTCTTTCCTATCAGCTTTTCAATCCAACACTTTCCTGAATTTCTGAAGATTTCCAAACAGTTGTGCAAAATTGGTCTGTCCAGAAATGTTGGGCCTGATTCTTCATTACATTGTACTTCTGGTGATGGATGATTGCTATCAAATTACTTGTCACATGTTCCTATTCTGAGTAAGCAGTATTTCATACTGCAAAATCAAGTAGAGTACATTTGAGCCCTGTACAAAGAAAGGCATACAGCTTTCTTCCTGATTCCAGCTGGGACTGTAGCATATTACCAATTTTAGTTAAAGATTAGAGTACAAGGCTTTAAATAAGTGATTTAAGAATAATGGTTGCATACTTCAGTAAAGTGACCTGATAAGGAGACAGGATTATCTCTATTTGCTGGTAAAAACATTTTTAGCAGCAAGTACATTGACTTTCTGTTCTACATACTGCAGCAAACACAATTGCTATAAAAAAAATTATTAAGTTCTGATTTTGAATTAAGAGTAAGTGAAAACTGTAGGAAACTTTCAATCAGTGACTGAAAGATCTTTTGTGTTGGAATAATCTTGTACATGGAAAAGTGCACCGTGAAGCAAGATGCACTGCAAATCACTGCAACTAAGATTAACAGCTCAGGTGTCAATTGCATTGCTGACACATTCTCACTCGGAGGTTGGCCAAATGCCCCAACTCATTTCACAAAACTCTCTTCAACAGCAACATTCAGATTGTAACAGCTTTCACCTTCTATCCATCTGGAATAGATGATGAATAAGCAACCAGGAAGGTAATGCACCCTCTTATCCCCTTAAAAAAAGGCTTTAAAAGCCATTTCTGATGCTCTAAGCTGTTCAGCCCAATAAGGGTCTCCTGCTGGGTAAAGGAAGGCAGACCCGATAGGCTCAGCCCACTCACCAATTATAAAAAGAGATGCGTTTTCTCATGCCATCCAACAGCTGCATCTCCGTTCCATGTGAGCCTGTTTCCAGATATGCCAGATGGGGATAACTCTGGAAGACTCTCACAGGGAGCAGTGCACTGAATAAAATGGGCAACTGCTTGTACAGACATGCTATGGACGACCTCACGCAGCTATCATGAAGCTGAGCAAGTTGCCAGCAGATTAAGATATTGAGCTTTGAAACTCTCCACACAAAAGAAAATCATCAGGCTGGGACACAGCGCAATGTAACTGGCAAATCTTAAGCACTTGTAGTTTAGTCATTCAGCTTCTTCTTCAGCTGTTCTTTCTCCCACCTCCCTGCAGTGAATATTCATGTGTAATCCTGGGCTTGCTTACTGCCTTTTCACGTTCTTTGTGGTGGGTGCTGTGACTCATGTTGCCTGCCTTAGACTCCTTTCCCCTTGTTCCCGCACAGCTCCTCACATGCCCTCCCACGTACCCAGCACGCTTCCCTCCATTCATTTCTACAGATTTATGCGAGGAGTTGCATGGCTTTTTCTTTTGCAGAAGATGCAGCACCCCACAGAACCGTCAAAACTTGCCATCCTCCTTCCCCTCTGAGCCATCTGCAGGCTGGCGCTCCTCCCCTGCTCATCTTACTCATCCTCCGCTCTGACACAGCCATCTCTGACCTCACTGCTGTCTCCGTAACAACAACTACTTACTGAACTTAACGCACTTGCTCCTGACGCTCCTTCCTGTGACACAATCATCCAGTACTTAATCCCCACAGAGTTTATGCTGTCATTTAGTGTTGCTACTGCTACTTATCTGGAAGGGGAAAAAAAAAAAAAAAAACTCTTTCTCAAATAGGGCCCTTGCTTCTTGTTTGCTCTCCATATTTATGGAGTGTTTGTTATTGACTTGAGTGTGATAGGTGCTTAGAGTGAATCTGAACTCTGGATTGTGACCAGAATACAGAAGCATTGTCGGAGCATCTGTTACCAGATCCTTTCCATAGAGTGTCAACACGTACCAATCTGGTTACTAATCAGAGGAATATCATACACCGCTAATCAAGTGATCTCTGTTGAAGGAAACACTGGTTAGAGGTAATCCTTTTTTAAAAAATGAATGTAGTCATCATAAAAATATTCATTCCGTGCAGTGTTGCGAATGCATCTCTAGAATGTATAAAAGGCTGAGTTCAAAGTCCTGTGAAACAAAAGTAGCTTGCTGAAGAAAACTGAGTTATTCCAACATCAGTGAGTTCTGAAGTAACCACCCACCCTTGTCTGAAAGAGGAATGATCCAAGCACATGTAAAAGGAGACATGCAGTTAAAAGTTGTGACTGGGAGAAAACGATGAAAACATGGGACTGATCCAGTGGATTTCACACAAATTAAAATGGGAATTTTATTATGTAATTGTAAATGCTATTATGCAATTTTCCTTTTTTTGGCCGAATGACCTTCAGGAAATTTAGATACCTGTGATTTACTTAATCCTTTGGGTATGGAGCCATCCTAGTAGCTCAGACACATTCAAGAACCTGGAATGGTCACCTGCACCTCATGTGTATCAGATACCTCCTTTACATTTTGTTCCAGTAGGTAAAATTACTCTTGCTTTCACAGGAAGAAAAAAACTAATTTCTTCAGAAATATTGACTACAAATAGTCAAAATTCTGTAAGATGTAATTTATTACACAGTACAAAAGAGACTATTTAGTGAAATAATCATCTTGCATCATAATCCTTGGAGTTTATTCCATACCCTTACATGCACGTAACTAGCTGTATTTATAGTATGAGTCAATGCGTGAGCATTTTGGAGAGGCTAATGACATTTGTTAAAAGCAAGACTTCTTGAGGCAATTTTATTCTGGTTAATTCCAAGCTCTATTGTACAGTGCTTGTTCCTAGGAACAGGCTACTAAATGCATGCATATTCCACAACTCCTACACTTCGTGCTATAAAAAGCTACAGAACAAAATCTATGTGGTGTTATCTACAGGGATACTACAAGTGTTTTCTCAAATCTTAGTTCCTGTATTTGTTTTGAAATCTCCAGTAAGAAAGATTTGCACATCTCTTTTTCCACATTTTGAGACAACTTCTGTTAGTCTGCTGTTATTCTGCTATCAAAAAGTGCACTTTGTGCACACCTCAAGTGTCCTTGAGAAAGACAGCAGCCAGTTGCATGTTAGAACCATATTGCTTCTGATTAAGTCAGTAGACTTTTACAGTCAATCTCATCTGAGGAAAGTGCCTCTTTCTGCTCTGTGATTAGAGAGCTATGCTCTGAATCAGAGTTTTCTGTTAGATGCCTATGGTTACCCATGGAGGTTTTGTTTTTTTTCAAAGCAGGAATTAAAACAGCTATTGCTTTGAATGTGTGACTTCTTAAAGTGAACACTATGCTGGAAGCTAGAAAGCACATTACTGTGAAAAGCCATATAAAGTACCCAGATCCGTTAGTTTTAGGGCCTCTGCTGGTACGGTTTAGGATCAGATAAATTAAGACAGAGAAAAATTATCAGATGTATAAAATATGAATTGCTTAAGTGGTCTAATCACTGGAGAAACATTATCTACAAAGCTAGTAGCTTCTTCTCTAGGAGCTGAAAGAGGAGCTATTCCAGTCCTTTGAGCCTATTTAGTTGCTTAGCTGTGTATTCCCTTAAAAGGTTGACTACCTTCTGTGTTTCAGGTAAATTTGTGTTTTATTACAATGTGGCAATGTTTGCAACTATCAAATCAGCTAATATGGAGGTAAGTTCTCAAATAGTAACATTTTTTTTGTCTCTCACAACTTTGGTTTTAAATGCCTAGTAAAATATTTATATGTGAAAGAGAGAATTTCTAAGCAATGCTTCTACCATGGACTGTATAATACCAGTCAAGTCAAAATGTTCTTATATGATTAAATTACATGTTTTTTCATTATAAGCTGACTTAGTGAAGAGTGTGTATGATGACTGTTTGAGCTGTCTATTTAGTTTATCCAATGTTAATCTGTTTGGGGATTGCTGAAGCTCTTGGCATGCCAGAAAACTATTATATGTATTTATCTGAAACCCCTTTATAGGAAGATGAACAATATACACTATGAATTGTGTTTTTACACAGAAAATACTTAGAGTTTATTCTTAGACAAATATAGTCATTCTCCAGAACAAAACTCTTCCAAATAACTGGGTGGATGCAGTGGCTCCCACCACTATTACCCTATAGACTGCACTAATACAGGCAGGCGAGTCAACAGTAAACTCCCATATCACGAGCTTGTGCTTTAAAAACAAAAAGTGATTCACTCTAATTAGTCACTCAAATGGATGCATGAAAGGTCCAAAAAGATGTCTATAAATTCAATGGCTTTTCAGGCAAAGCTAGAAAAGTAACTTTAGGGAAAGATCAAAAAATATTTAAAGATTTTGAAGTTTTGTTGAAAAAGTTGTCTAAGCCCTGTAAAACATTTCAGAGAGAACTCAGGAGATAAGGATTTAGTATGGTCAGACACCTCAGTAAGCACCTGACAGCAGGTCAGATGTCTTATATCTTGCCTCTCCAGTACACTCCAAGTCACACCTGAGATCAGAGGACTCCATCCATACAGTCTCTTTCAAAAGTGACACAAAAGTCTTTGTCTTCTCTCAAAACACACTTAATGAGTTGGCAGAATACTAGAGAAAAAAAAAAAAAGAGTAGATTGATAACTGTTTGAATAGGCATAAATTGCAAAAGAAAGGAGTGGCCATCTATGTGGCATCCCTTGCAGGCGTAGAGTTGTGTCAATGACTTGTGCCTGAGTTGTGGTAATGCAACTTGTAGTACTGAGCTAGTCAACGATTCGCTGTGGTGGCCAGTGTGGTGGCCATTGGAGATGGCAGTCAAGAAAAACAAAACAAGATGCAAGTATGATGCAGTTCTTCCAGCATTAGACTCCAGCCTGTGCTCCTGCAATCATGGCAGTGGGCTTAGTCCCAGTCAGTCTCACTTTTGGAGTCTTGGAGCCTAAGATTTGTCTATGCTGTGGAAAAGCATAGTAAATTAACTCACAGGTCACGGTAATTCAGGAAGCGGGATATAAGTACATAGGGTCGCTTTTTTAAGACTAGCTGAGGGAGTGCTTCAGTCACTGCCATGGTTAAAGTATAATTATGTTTTAAGATGTCTCTTTCAATGTTAATGTCATGTGTGTGTGTGTGTAAGGAGGTGTTGAAATGACATGCCCTTCACTGAGTAATACATTTGCACCAGAGGAAAGGGTAATATTTTCAGAGACAAGCTGTTTTCACGGACATGCTGTTTCTTTTTTTTTTTTTTTTTTTCCCCCGAGTCCTGTCCATGCAACTGAAATGTTATTTTAATTCAGCTTTTGATGGAATAGCAGGTGGTTTGTTGTGGCATAGTACTGGCATATGCTTAGGTCAGCATTAGCAAGCAATATTTAAGAACATTGATCTAGCTTTATCTATTCTTTAGATTCCTTTCTTTTTTGGCCTTAAAAATAAAGTATTTCTGTATGTATCAATTACAGGAAAAGCGGAGGCTCTGTGCTTCTATCTGAATGTCACATGGCTGCATGAAAGAAATGATAACATTCTCTACTCCCAGAATTAACTAGAAATGGCTCTGAGTCACACAGTTCTGGCCTGTGCACAAATGTTCCCCAAATTAGGAAATATTCAAAGTCTGAGTTTTTGTTCAGCTTGTTATAAAGCTGTGAGCTGGCTGTGAGTCTCAGCTGTGGATCCAAATTTTACCAAGTTCCTGGAATGTTCAACCCCAAGATATGGGGATTTTGTTTAGAGTCACATCTAGAATTATTAAATATTTAATCTGCTTTCCTAAGGAAATGGAGCTTATGTGATGACATGGCCCATCTGTCAGTCTCTACCTAATAAATTCTGAATGAACTGGCTAATTGCAATCAAGCTGAAAAGAATGGTGGACATCTCAGAAATAAGTATACACCTACTTGCTTTGTGAATGCTGGGTGCCACATAGAACATTTCCTATGTTCTCTGGAAGTCCAGATGAAATAGATATTTCACTCCCTGTGGTAAAGTCCCCAAGAGTCTAGCTCAAGCAGCTTGGGACACTGATATGGCTAAAGAACTTTTCTACTAAATCCCCGCATAATTAGTGGTTGGGGCACATCTAGAGTGAGCCAACCACATAAGAGAGGTTTGGAGCACCTACATTTTTAAGTCAGGCTGCTTGAGTGAAATTAAATATGAAAAGAAACACAACAAACATTCCAAGCAGCTGCTTGTGACAACAGAGGAAAACAATTCTTACTTTACGATTGGTTGGCTTTTGCTACATTACATATGCTAAGAGTTTAATACCATTCTTTGAAGAGATACAGGTATCTGTTTGTATCATATTGGATTGCCAGAAAGCTGTAAGCTTGGACAATAAGTCAGGAATTCAGTGAGATCATCATTTCTGCCTCTGAACAGTCTGTACCCTCAACACATAAGTATTTCAGCTCATATGTTCCATATACAGACAGACTTTCTCCAGTTAAACAGTTGTTGTTATTATGATTATTGTTATTATGATTATTACTACACTGGAGAGCACAGTATGTTGTTCTAGTTAAATAAAAACACTATAAATATTAAACCTGGAGAAATACAGGAAAATTGGGAAAGAGGAAAGTCCTATCAGCAGTAATATTTACAGAAGAATGCCCAAGAAGGTAAGAATGATTAAGGGATTTTGAAAGACAAAAATCTACTTATCAAAAAATCAGATTACCACATTTTGAAACAATGGGAACATTTTAACATAGTAGAGAATTTACCAAAGCTCCATCTTAACTTTCATACTTTATAGCACAGGTGACTAATCTGTTGCCTACAGACTGGTTCCTTCCTGCCCAAACAATTTATCCTCTAAGCAGCCTTGCAATTATTGTAAGGCATAGGTTAATAAATGACCTAGTAGACACTTTCTAGCCTTCTCTTTCTCAGTAGTCCTCTATCCATAATCCTATTGTGTGTCTAGATATGTCCCCATGAAAACACACATGAGTCATGTCAGTGGAGGCCTGTCTTTTTGTTATATGACAAAGGAGAGATTTGGTAACATACACTCTGGGAGTAGGTTTGAGGTAAACTGTCTACACATCAAGAATTATTTCCCATTATACTCAAAAGCTTCCATGCAAAATTAATCTTTGAAGGATCTCTGAATCAGTCTGGTTTTGGAAGCAGCACTGGCAGCAAGTTGTTTTCTGTAATTGTCTTCTCTGGAGTATTCAGTACTAACAGTGCTGTAGTAGGTTGGTGAAGTAATAGGAATATCTCTGATGAACCTCCACTGCAGCAAATGAACAGCATCTCAAGGGTTTTCCAAAACATGTCAAAATACCTGGATTACATAACAATAACTATGTATAGATAACTGAATAGACAAATCCAGCAGTCCGAATGTGGTGTTGAATCCTAACAGTGTAGGTCTGTTGAGGATACCTTCACTGTAGGTATCTAAGGCTCCTTCAGTTTAGCCAAACATCTGGCATCTGGAATCCTGGTTGAGCTCCATCTGCCCTTTCAGAAAGGCACAAGACTTGTCTAGGTCTTGTGTTATACTTGGACCCCTATATAGATATTTTGGTTACCACAGTACATTTCAGATGACATTGAACGTCTATGTTTAGCTAACAGAACTGAATTCCTAAGACAACATAAGAAGAATCTGAGCTACAATGTGGCATTGAACTTCATAGTTCAGACATAGGACCTCTATATCTATATATATATCAGTATACAGTAGGTTCTCTTTGTATTGAATATCTTTCGCCTTTTGTGACAGATATCTCTCCTTTTTTTTCAAAGAAAATAAAATCTAGCTAGATCCAATTATTGGGGTAATATAAATGTTATTAACATGAGGAAACAATGTTATTAATTCTATTTTTTGTGCCCCACATGGCACTGAAACCTGTCCTACATATGTATCTTGTATTTCCATTTTGATTTCTAAAAAGAAAGCATCTGTAATATTTCATGGTGTTTTCCATGGAATCAGTTGAAAAATACAAATAGTATAGAAATGGGAATATAAATCTGCTGTTTCAGTTACTTTAGTAAAACCTATCACAATCAAATAGTCAGATCTCCAGCTAATGAATTCAGGTGGAAATCAATGGAACCAGGACAATGTAGCAGCTGAGGTTCCAGTCACATGGTTTTAAACCAAGAACAAGTTTGATTTCTCAAGTGGCGTTGAATTTACAAAGTACTGAGCTAGGAGCTGATCTGTCCAACTAGTCCTCGTTGAGAAGTGGGCTGAGCTCTGCAAGGTACAAGTCTAAATCACCAGGATTCCTGCCTCTCCATCTGCTTTCATAGTGCTCTGAGCATAGCTAAGATGAGCCTTCCCTCTGCATACCATAAGAGGCCACCACCACGCACTCCAGAGCCATTCAATGGGAGTCCAGATAGCTTATTTAATGGAGAATATTGCCACCAATTAGGCTGTTTTGCAAACACAAATCTGAAGAAGTTTCAACACTTTTTTTTGGCTAAGTAGCAAATGACTGGTGGTTTTGAGGACAGCAGGACACTTGACTAGTAGATGCCATAAAGTGCTGCACTATAGAATCTTCATATTGAATTTACTTTTTCAACAGAATGAGTTTAATTATAATCTCCAATTGGTTATGTTTTATGAAAATTTATCAAGATTAATTATCATGATTGTAAATAATTTGCCTTTGAATACGTGAATGTATAGTGACGACTTGAAATTCACACACTCTAATAAATACAGGGGGTCAGTGCCAATTTTTGTTTGTATATTTGGAGCATTCATCAGTCACGTTACTGACATGTAGTCAGTCCTCTGAAACACAACACAGCAAGTTCAGTTAAATTCAGACTGACAGCGTGAAAAGAAAGTTGGCAGAACACAGGGTCCTGTTGCTAAGCAATGCTTGGCAATACAAGACATGCACATTATGGTGCTTGTGATGACACCATGAGGAGAGGAGATGTTTTCAGTTTAATGAAAATCCATCATTTCAGAGGAGGTGGGGAGGAGCAGTAGCAAACAGGGTGAATGGATGGAAAACATGTCCATAGGGACCCAAATTTTGCTATTAGTTACATCAGCATGAATACTTTGACCTTGTCAGAGAAACTCTGTTTAACCATGAGCTCACTGCGAAATATTTTAGGCGCTATATTGAAAAAGAGTTTGTTAGGTTTTGTGAGAAAAAAACACCATCTCTTCAGCTGTGCTTCTAACCTGCTTCTTTGTCACCTCAAGTTGATGTGAAAACCATAGATAATGCAGCATGGCTGTGGACTTTGCAGATGGTGTTCTGCTTTTTTTTCTGCAACCTTGCAACCACAGCCCTCTCAGCATGTCCCATCCTTGTGCTGGACCCATCAGGCTGATTCTGTGCTTCCCTATCTCCCTACAATTCCCAAACACATACTTTCCCCCTTCAGCCTGAGGGTATTACACGCAGGGGTCAGCAAGTCCTGAGGTTGTGAAAACAGGTGCATCAGGAGGATGTAGAAAGGAACTTTCTACTTGCTGGGGATTCCCCACCATCTTCTGAGTGAGTTCAATGTGTGGGTTCTGCCAGTCCTTACCTCTGTCTTCCACTAATGCTAAACTGTGTTTGGCCAGGCATCTTCCTTGTCATTCCAAGTCCAGCCCTACTCGATACCTTCTACTAATAGCTCAGAATGGCATTTTACCATTTCGAGACCTTGCACGCCCCACTTTGCCCCTCTCCCTCTCCATCATTCTACCAAGGTGTTAGCATTATGTTTTTTAAAGTAGCTACTATTTTGGTGCCACCCAGAACCTACCAACTACTTCAGAGTTCACAATAGAAATACCCAAATTTACTTCACCTCTGCAACTTTTAGTCATGTGTAACGACTTCCTGTTTAATTATGTATAAAAGAAATCTAGAATATACCTCTAAGTATATCCTGATTTGCCTTTTGAGAGAAAATTTCTTAGTGCATTACCCTCATGCTTTGTGTGTCCTCGTTTTCCCTGGATGCAAAACTGGGTACTTGAATAGGGATCGGACAGTGATCTGGATGACTGCAGAACTACTCTGTTATTTAGAAATGACTATGAAGGCCACATCTATGTCGTATAGGATTTTCACCTATATATCCTGCATGACAGGATTACAAAAACTGGGAGCAGGAATTAGGATGGGAAAGATAGCTGTGAGGAAAAGACTTGCCAATTGTCAAATCCATGTCTCCAAATGGTAGATGACATATCTATTGTGAAGCTCTTACTTTAAATATGGTCAAATGAGCCTGAAAAGCAGCTATTTCAAAATCAGCTATTGTTTTGTCCTTTAAGAGCTGTAGGAGGAGTCACTTTAAGCTAACCCAAGGCTTACTCTTCTAGGTGCTGAAAGCTCTGGGACTGATGGAGACAAGTGCTAAAGAGCATAATTTAAGTACAAAAGAAATCCCAGGGAAGCCTAGGGAAGCATGTGAGTGTTTCCCAGGATCAGATCAGCATATATAGTGTGCCACCAGACACAGTCAGATGTCTTTTTTTGTTTGTTTATGTCACCAAATGCAGGGACAGTTAATTGGTGTTAGAAAGGTGGGATTTTAGTTAGTAATATTTTTATCTCCATGTCACACTTTTAAATATGTTGTCCAAACAACTTTTTACTACTTCTCTCTCTGGACTATAGTCTATGTCAAAATAACATATCCTTTCTGCTATGTTCAATTTCTTTATTAACACTTAATTTGATAAGAAAGCATAGACTTTCAGAGCTGTAGTCATTTGTTGCTTGTGAAATGAGAAGAAGAAAACACATGTACGTATCCCACCCCAAACACACATACCAAGCATTCGCTCCCTTTCAATTCTTGGCTCTTCATTACCTGCAGCAGGTTAATCAGGGGATTTTATGGCTTACAGGTTGTTACATTTCTACAGAGCTAATGAAGTCACATCACAACAGGGAGTAAGT
Organism: Tinamus guttatus; assembly: GCF_059628265.1. Classification (NCBI taxonomy): domain Eukaryota; kingdom Metazoa; phylum Chordata; class Aves; order Tinamiformes; family Tinamidae; genus Tinamus; species Tinamus guttatus. Next base: position 1,195,102 of record NW_028288581.1, on the reverse strand, counting down.
ATTCCTAAAATGGAACAAACATTTTTTTAAAAGGTGACTGTGGAATGAGCTTTTGGCTAATTAATTTGAACACAAAGTAAAATTACTGCCTTTAACACTAGATGTGCTATGACACCATATCATTAAGAGCCATAGTAGTGATTTTCAAAACAAGCTAAGAAGGTACTTTACTTTCTACATGGGACTTCTTTTGAACTAGTCACAACAAAAGAATTATTTTTTCCTGTGTTTCTGTGGAGGGAGAACATACCTCAGAAATAGGATTACTATTCAAAATCTTCTTTAAAGAAATTGATAGTGGACATGCAGAGAGATATTTCCCTATTATTTTGACAGCTAAGTAAAGAATACAGTAAAATGCTCAGCTCAGAATCGTGGTAAAACAACTCTCCCCACCTTCAACCAAATCATCATTTTAGGCTAAAAGAGAAGAGCTGCAAACCAGAAAGAACAAAGGGAAATATAAAATGAAAGAAGAGTAGCCAAACTCGGAATTCAATTGCATATTTACATCTCTTCATATAATCTGTGAAATTCCAAATCAGTCTTAAGTGGAATCTTGTTTTAGGACAGCAGCAGAAGTTTGGTTTCAAACTTCCATAAGATCATGATCTCAAGAAATCCTGCATTTAATCTGTTGAATAACAGGTTATTTAGGTGATTACTGAGTTTGGCCTGAGCCTTCCAGACTGTGAATGAGGACATTGTCTGAATAAAAGCAGTGACACTTTCAGGCTTATTATAACAGAAATTATCCCTAATAAAACAGAAAAACAAAATAATCCCCCTTGTATTCTGAAATTTTAGGCAGGATTGCCAAAGGTTATGCAATTGTCCTAGCTTTGGTAAAGACAGAATAAATTCTTTAGGCTCCATATTAAAAGTGAAAAAAAAAGGTCAACAGTTTTATTTTAAAGAAAAGCACTATTTGTTCATCATATCATGTTATCAACCAAGGCATAGCTAAACTCAGTTACTGTATTTTGTTCTACTTAGTGGATGAAAATGCTAATATTGCTCTTTAGGTCCATTCTCTAGCAGACTAAGCATATTATGAATAATCCAGATGATTATATTTCCTTAGCAGGATGAGTTTTCCTAATATATTGAAGTTTCCAGGAAAACAAGCTGTGCCTGTTGATGGAGAAATAAAATCTCCTGTTATAAAACATTTCTAGCTGATGCTTTCTCTGTGAGTGAAGGTGACAGGAGTCATAATCATTGGATGTTTCTGATGCTTAGAAATGCACACTTCCTGGAATATATTAGGAGAAGGGCCAGGATTCAACATCGCTGATGAGAAAGTGCCTTCACATCTCTCTAAATCAATAATATGCAAAGAGCAGGTGTAAATCCAGTTTAGTACAGAGATAAAAGATGCCACCAATGACAATGAAGTGAAAGGCATTCAGTAGATGTATATAAAGACCACTATCAAGTATTATGATCATCTTTGCTAAACAACGAGGTCAAAAAGCTATTTGGGTCTTACTATAATGACTAAATCACTTCTGTATTTTTCTGGATACTGATAGAGGCATTCCTTTATAACATTTACACTGAAAGATGGGCAGAACTACCAAAGAGCTCTCTGAAAGTCTAATGAGTTTATATGTGTCGTATGTGACAGAGGGGCTAATCCTAGCAATAAGGACCAGACTTTTTATCTGATAAACTTAGTGTCTTTTACACCTACCATTATTTGGAAGGGAAGTATGTCTACCTATTATATCAATAACCATGCAGTGAAGCATCTGAATAGCAGATGTTTCATCATCAAAAAATGTGAAAGAGGTGCCAGGTAAGGCCAGGTTAAGAATCAAACCCCAACATAATTGGCTTTTATGGAGGATGAAGTGGAAAGCCACATGAAAGCAGTAACTGGTTCAGCCTGCAGCAACTTGCCTCCTAAAAGGATTAGTTGGTAGACAGAAGATCACACCAGAGCTCTGCTCCTTCCCCTGGCTTCTGCTGGTAACTCAAAATTACTTCAAGATGTTGTTTCTGAAACTTTAACGAGTCCTTTCCTGTGCCCCTCCAGGCAGTTGGGATTAATGGAGCAGCTGGGGAAGCCCCACGGGGAAGCTCTGCCACACACGACACAGCACCCTCAGACATGGAAATGCTTAATCCCAGTTTAAGGCACATTTGTAGTTTGCCACTATTCAACAAAATGGCATCTTTGTTCATCTTGTAATAGCCATGTTTATTTATAAAAGGGCTTGGGAGTGTTTTGTCTAGAGGTAATCAAAGGCATAAACTGGCATAAAGAAGTGAGGGAGTGGAAGGTACACATTGCCTAAGTGGTTACATGTGCTGCTGAGAACCCATCATGAAGAAACTGTTCCAAACACTAGCCTGAACTAGATTAGCTAAACAACTAAGCTTTGATTGCAGAGTTAGAAACATCCCAGTCATGCATATTTGTTAACCAGGAAGCAGACAGCACAAACCTTGAGTTCTCCTTGGGCTATGGAGTTGCTCTGTGTCAAGGGTACTTTTCACTCTCTGCTCTTAAGCTTCACGGGAGGTGTAACCTCCTCTGCCTCTGTTAGCTTGGAATGATTCATAAAGACAATTTCTCCACAAACAACTGGCATACATGAAGAATTTGGAGTGTAGAATGAAAAAAAAAACACATTATTTTAATTTATTTCTCTAGTATTCTAACAAGACCCCTCACCACCAGCAGGGAAGAATTAAAATTCTGGGTTAGTGAGAGTGGCATGGAATTTGGAACGAATAAACAAAAATAATCCTGGGCACATTACTAATAAAGTTCATAAGGAGAATGTTACAGGAATAAGTGTGTGTCAAAAAACAAGACTTTAAAAACAAATAGTTTTAGCTTTTGGTGTCCTAAAGATCTGAATATACAGAAGAGTCTCCATCTTAAGTGAAGTTACAGACAATGAATAAGACCTTCAAAGAGCCTAACTGTCTCATAGTGACCAAGGTGAGAATACCTCTGGAGCTAGCAAAACATTATCTTTTTTAAGGTAATAATTTACCTTCAACAAAAGAACTATTGAACTCCCCTTCCCTTGACATCTTGAAGCCCAGCAGAAGCCAAAACTTATCTTGTGGCATTTGAAAGATAATTACAGAAGGTAAATGTAATACAAAAATTAAGCTAAAAAAAAAAAGAGACAATATAACATGGAGCCAAAGAGGGACAGACACTGTGAAGATGGCCAAAAGCTGGATGAGCTATTTAGGGATTTGAAGTTTTAAGATTTAAGAAGTATGAGTGGCTCTAAGGATTCTAACAACTCAATGCTGGGATGATTTTTTTTCACGTACGTTTTTACAGAGATGAATTTCCTGCAGAAACAAACAAACAAGCCCTCCCCAAAACAACAAAAGAACCTCAAATCCCCAAATGAAAACAAAACAAACAAACAATTGTCAATATGTAAATCATTAGAGCTGAATAAAAAAAGAAACAAATACAGTATGTGCTTTATTTTGTTAGGGACCAATAGCTATTACAATAAATCTGAAAGACAGACAGATATGTCAGCAATGAATAGATAAAAGCTTTCTTTGAGAATTCACAGAAGTGTGTATTGGAGTGTGATCCAATGGATTTGGATGATACCCCAAGTATCTGTAAGGAAAAACATAAGATATTTCATCCAGCCCTCCAGGGCATCAAATACTCAAAGCAGTCTTCAGCCATATAGGGAATACTAACACCATTAGATATAGGGAGGATCAGATGCCAAGAAGACATTTTGCTTAGTAGACATAAGCTACCACAGATTTCTGATGCTCCACAACATTAGCTGACAGACTGTGGCTGAAGAAATCATAATCTAGAAATGGCAAAGACCACTACTGAATTTTGCATACGATATTTTTCATTGAAGTCTTCTTCCATGGCTAAGTAAACTGTTCCTGTGCCTCTGGACAGGATAAAAGTAATTGCTTGTTTAGGAAGTTTAATATGTGTGTCTCGTGAAATGTAGAACTCTAGAGAACGGCATCATTGGAGGGGTAGTCCAGGGAGCTAGCCAAAAAGCTGGATTTAATTGTCATCTTGCCATGCGATATTATGCAATGTTTAGTCTTGTTGGATCTTCACTCCTTTTATGTAAATCAGAGAGGTTTTTTGTACTACCATAACAGAGATTTTGTGAAGAATAAAATCAGGAATCATTATGGGCTGCTTCAATACTGTAGTAGTAGAGAATATACAAAGATCAAAAGCTGATCTTCACAAAAATAGTCAAATAGATGGTGATACCTAAAATCCGAGAGAAAATAAAAACTTTTGAGTCATTTGTGGGCCAAATATAAACAACAGAAGTGATGACAGTTGTGGATAAAATAGTGTATTTACAAGTTTCCCTTCTGTCACCTCAAAAATAACATTGCAGGAAAAATTAACATAGATATCTGGTCCTTAATAACACTGGTTTTAGAAGGCAACAAAATGATAAAATGTAGAACACAAGAAACTACATAACATTAGAAAAACAGAAAGCCCAGGTGATGTCTGGAATGAAACCTTTGGACATGTCAATAACTTGGCTGTCAGTCTAAAATCTAATGCAAGTGTTCAAGGCTTAATGATTACAGCATTTCCTTGAACTTGTTCTTTTAACTTGCTCCATTAGAAAGCAAAGATTCATAGATTAAAATCCAATTATACTTCCTATGGATCCTATTATGGTTCTTCAGTTCCAGTACTTTAAGCTGAAGTGTTAATGTTTCTGCACCATCCGCAGTATACAAAGCAAAGATGAGGAATGTCTTGTAATCAAATCTCCAAAATGTAGGGAATAGGACTCACCACATACTGGTGGTGAGTTAGGTTAAATCCATGGGAGTTCTTTTATCATGTAATATATTAAGCCACAATATCTCTTTCCAAGTTATGTGCAGTCTGTTCTTTTCACCTGTCTCACAAACCATCTCAGCTTCAACCACTCCCTACATGCAGGCTGAGCCTGAAGGTCTCCCTCATCCTCAGAATTTGCAACCTCCTCCAGGAAGAGTACCACGGTTCTGCTTTGCCACCAGTGCTATATGTGCAGGCAAATAGTATGTGGCTTGTCATCCACCTCAGCAATCCCCCTCAAACTTCCCACCAGCCTAGAATCAAATAGCTTTACTTAATTCTCTCCACACACACCTCCTTCAGGCAGACTAATGATCTGGGACTGCTTGTTTCATGGTGTCAGTAGGGGCTTTCAGCAACTCTCTGTGAAGTCCTTTCTATTGCTGGTAGCAAGCCCATCCATCTAAATACTGGAAAAAAAAAAAAAAAAAAGAACCAATAAGGCTGTGCATGCAACATTGCAAGAGGGGGGACAGTATCAAGGAAACAGGAAGTAGTGGAGGAATAGCTGAAATGAGCCCAACTGAGAGGAAAGCCATAAATGGGAGTGTAGGAGGAGGGTATCCGAGTTAGACATATCAGGAACAGGAAAGGAACTTCGAATTCCCAAATTTGAAACCATCTGCCTATAGCTTTGCATCTAAACACACACACATATGCATGTGTATTATGCATGAAGGGGACCTCCAGAGATGATCTAGTCCAACAACCCCTGCTTAAGCTGAGACACCTAGAGCATGTGACACAGGATCACATCCAGGCAGGTTTGGAAGATCTCCAAAGAAGGAGACTCCACAACCTTGCTGTTCCAGGCTTTGTCTCACTCACAGTAAAGAAGCTCTTCCTCATATGGAGATGGAACTTCCTGTGTTTTAATTTGTACCCATTATCCCTTGTTCTGCCACTGGCCACCACCAAGAAAAATTTGATCCCATCCTCCCTACATTCTTCCCTCAGGTATTTGTACATATTGATCAGATCCCCTCTCAATCTTCTCTTCACCAGGCTAAACAGCCCAGCTCGCTTAGGTTTTCCTCATAAGATAGATATTCCAGTCCCTTAATCATCTTCATGGCTCTATGTTGCACCCTCTCTAAAAGCTCCATGTCCTTCTTCTCCTGGGGAGCCCAGAACTGCACACAATACTCCAGCTGCGGCCTCACCAGAGCTGAGCAGAGGGGCAGGATCACCTCTCTTGACCTGCTGGCAACAGTCATCCTACTGCAGGCCAGGATCCCACTGGCCTCCTTGGCCACAAGGGCTCATTGCTGACTCATGGTTAACCTGTTGTCAACCAGAACTCCCAAATCCCTCTTCGCAGAGCTGCTTTCCAGCAGGTCAACCCTAATCTGTACTGGTGTCTGGGGTTATCCCTCCTCAGGTGCAGGTGTCTCAGGTTATTCCTTCCCAGGTGCAGGACCCTGCACTTGTCCTTGTTGAACCTCATGAGGTTCCTCTCTGGCCTCCAACCTGTAAAACAGTCCTGTGTAGGCAGGAAGTTTTATAAATAATAGAACAGTGGCAATATTTATTTGTGGAAAGCATTTTATATGCTGATGCATCCAAAACCATATCAGACACATTCTCTATCCCTGTCCTTGATCATCTCTCTATGAGAAAAAACTCCTTTCCAGCAACATACATATTAGCAATGCATTAAGACAGGTATAAACGGGATAAGCTGATTTTATTGTTGGCTATTTCAGTATGTATTCACTAGTATATTCTGTCCGTAAGTCTCCTGACAGCCATCTAGAAATCTAAAATGTAATGATAGGAAATGCTGAGCTTTCAACTGTGCTGTTACATTTAAATTAAATATTGGTATGTTAATATCCATTATATGTTAGGATTGTCTTACCCATGAGCTTTACATGCTTGTGTTGAGTGTTTAACAGGAAGGATTCCTTTCCTATACATGAAATGCAGATGTCAAAGCACCAGAGCCTGAAAATCCTGCTCATATTCATGAACAGTTTTTCATTTAAGATGACTACTACTATGGTCTGAGTGTGGGTGGACTAAGAGATTATTTAGTAATAGGGTTACTAAAATGAACGATTTTTAGCTGTTACAGCAAAGAATTTGCTACTGGCCCAGAAGGATTGATTGGCACACTCTTTTAAGTAAACAAAAAGTGAAGTCTTCCTTTTTGGGGAAATTTGAATACAGTCATTTACTTAATTTGTTCCATGGCAATCCATTTTTTTTTTTTTTGGAAATTAGCCTACCTATCTCCAGTAAAAAAAAAAAAAAAATTGGTTATATTGAGTTTTGCACAGCTAAAGAGATCCACTATGATGACTACCTTGTTAGAGGTTTAAGATAGGGTGGTGGGTTGTATGACTAGAATTCAGCTGAAATAAAAAGTGCTTTTAACTATATTTGATTGTTGATATGACTTTGAGGGCCTGGCTGTAGAGTCCACTCATATTTTTGTGGAAGCAAGGCCTCACGGCCAAACAACAGTTGAAACTATTCAAGTGTATTACTTTGCTTCTTCAGATGTCATTTGCGGTCTTAACTAAATATAATTCTCTGTACTTCCTGGACTGAACTGTTAGAATGAGTTGCTGGGCACTGCTTTGGAGCTACCAGTTTTCGTCTCAGCAAGTGATGAATTTGAGTCCAGGCCAATAATTGAATGGATGAAAGCCTGGCCAAATTCCAAAGCTGTTATGCAGCCTTTTATAGTCTTTCCTTCTCAGACCTAAATATAGATGGGCTTCACAGTTAGGTTCCATGTTGTTCTGCATGGGTCAGTGAAAGTGCCCTCTTTCTCAAAAAGTCCATGGAAAGCCCTAGCTGATTCAAAGGACGGTCAAGGCTTGAAGACATTCCTGAAGAATGCAGTAGACTCAGAACAAGAAAACAAGCAAGCCACAAGAAAATTGTGGGAAGGGGTGATCAAAAGTATTCATTGGTAAAAGTACATAGATACTTTGCAACTGGAAATTTTCACTGTAATTGCTTGGCATAGGGCATTTTTTTAAATACAGGCAGTTAAATCCTGAGTGGCAGTAAGAGAAAATATAAGGAATAAATAAGGAAGAACTAATAGGATAATATATAGTATTCTCTTTCCCAAAGAAGAATGCAAAACTTCCCATGGATTTCCAGAGCCCTGGAACAGGCTGCTCAGAGAGGTTGTGATTTCTCCTTCTCTGAAGATCTTCAAAACCCGCCTGGGTACCATGTGCTCTAGGTGATCCTGCTGGTACAAGCGGGTTGGACTAGATGATCTCCAGAGGTCCCTTCCAACTTTAGTCATTCTCTGATTCACTGATTCTGTGAAATCCACATGACTTGAGACTTCCAATCAAAATTGGCTTAGTGTTTCCAGAGGTATGGAGAACTCTTAACTTCTATAAAGTTCTTCTGATTAAACTTTTAAAACTTCTTAAACATATAAAGAGCTGGCTTTTTAATATTAATCAGGGATAGCCAGTTGTAATTTGAATAAATAATAAACAGCATCATCTAGTTTATACTGAATTAAGATAATTAAGATAATATGTACTTTTCTGCTTTTTTTAAATACAAAAATGGTCCAATGCTAATAATAATGGACAACACCTATGATTGTATTAAAAGGCAAGATGATTCTATGTTAAACATCTGAAGAAAAGCTTAAAGAATTTTTGTGCCTGCACTCTTTCTGGAATAAGAACAGGTACCTTGCATTGATTACACAGATCACTGTCATGTCCCTATTGTATATTTTACCCTAGACACAGACTAGGTGCTCATCAACTTGAAGAAAAGTAATGGTGAAGACTAAATCATTTGTGTTCTGATGAGAATCTTACCGGTAAATAAAGTTCCTTAAAAAAAAAAAAAAAAAAAAGAGTGGTGCTTTGCATTTCTGGAGTTATTCCCAGGATGCACTATCTACCATAGCACATGCTGTTATTAGTTAAATTTTAATAGACATGTAGGTCTTGGACAGCAACTGGGTGCTTGTTTCATAGAAGAGAAAAATATACCTTCCATCTAGTCATAAAAAAGAGAATTTAATTGAAAGCTTTTAAAATCATAGCCTCCAAAGGCATTCAAAGAAAGATGAAGTTAGAAAATGGACACAAATATTTTCATTGAAGAAAACTTCCATTTGTGCAAAATCTTTAAGGCACTTTAAACAGCTCTTTGCCTAATATGACTTTTTGTTTACTGGTAAGATATAGAGCCTTATGTAGTAGATTTCTGTCCAGCTGTAATGTCAGCTGAATTCTTTCGGGAAATAAAACTGGGCAGCCAGATACATAGCCACAGATTTTTAAATTTAGAGTGAGATGTTCTGAATCTAAGAGTTAGATTCATGATGTTAATTCATATTAATATTATTTTAAATTTGCATAATATTTACTTGTACAGAAATTAGGGATGAAATGAATTTGCTTTCATTTTCTTAATTTCTCACCCATCATACATGTTCCATTACCTTCAGTTTGCACGACCTCATCTGCAGTTGTTATGAACTTGATGTCAAATCTATTTGGAAATTTTTGAAGAAATCTATGCTGCCACAGCCGTTATACAGCCTTTTAAATGGCTGCAGCTTTATGACACAAATTTTAGCCCAAGTGGCTTTTTAGCCACCAAGCCTAAACAACTGTAATCATTTTTTAAATCAAAAGCAGCAGCAAAATGTTAGAGTGCTCTGACAAAAATATGGACAAATAATAGGAAGAAAACCAGTATTGGATGACACAGAAAGGGTATGGGATTAAACCTTGCCGAACTGCAAAATGGAACAAATGTATTCCATTGTACCATTTGGTGTGAAGCTTGTATACAATTTATAGGCTTTTTAAAATGCTTTGAAGTTCCTGGTCAACTTAACAGAGGGTTGATACTTTTACCCTGGGGCATCAATTATACAACCACTATGCTTGTCTGGCTTGGGATGTAAAAGCTAGCAGAAAAAAAGAAAATGATTTATTCTGTGATTTTTACCAGTTACCTCAGCTTGAATGTTACTGTGACAAGCAACATTAGCTTCATAACAACACCTATTCCGAGTGGAATTTGCCTGTGTGCAAGTAACTGGTCAACCGACATGTATCTCTTGGCCTCATATTTCCACAAGAGAAGGCATACTTCAGATCAGGCAGTTGTGTTTTGACACCTAGCATGACAAGAAAAGTCTGCTCCTGGATGATTCAGTTACTACTTATTTTCCTCTGCATCCTGTGATGACACTGACAACAATTATCTTGACATTTTTCTTGGCCTTGGCCCCGGTTTTGCAGGGAAGCTGTTCTGCTGAAGGACTGTGTTGACAATTGTGATTCATTCATGGCCTAAACTGCCACAATTTTATCCTTCCCCCACAGCCCTTCTATGTTTTAGAGGATGGTGGCAGCCCTTTGATGACTGTTTTAACAACAAAACGGCTTCCCGCCTACCGAGCAACAGTAAGTGCTCCTGCGTGTTCAAAGGGAAAGGCTGATTCATGCCCCATGCACACCAACATGAACCTCAAGTGCACGACCCAGCTTACAGGTGATCTTTCATAAGGCAAAAATGAGAATAAACGAATAAATCCCATCTGTTTGGATATCCATGGGTGTCCGCTCTGAACTTTGATCTCAGGGTTTGTCTTCCTTCCCATTTAAGTGCCTGATTCAGCTTGCAGAGAAGTCAATGGAGAGACTCCCATTGAGTTTGACTGAACATAGATCAAGCTCTTATGCTACAATAAATCAAAAGTGCAAGACTTATTTATTGCTGTTGTGAGCACATAGCAAAAGGCTGTGTCAGCAGTCCTGCTAAAACCTAACATATTACATGGCTTATAAATTTACCATAAAGATTGTCTGCAGACTAAAACTTGACAACAAAGCATACGGCTTTGGTGAGCATTCAATTTTCTTTTGTTTTTGCAAAATGAAAAATAATTTGGTGTGATATTTTTATGTTTATAGCTGCAACGAAATAAATAGTGGTTTCTAGCAAGTTCTTTTAATTTTCCATTTTCTCCTTTCTATGAATGTGAACCAAGATATTTTCTTAGATTTTTAACCCTGCGGGCCTGTACCTCCTTTTTTCCTTTAAATGACTTCAGAGGAAAGAGATGACCATCTACAAGAAAAGTTGCCTGACTGAACAACCCATTTGGTTCCTCATGAAGGAGTTCATGAGACTTGTTAAGATGCAGTTATGGAAACAAATCTTTCTGTGTTCTCAATACTACTCATACTTTTTCTCTGTGGGAATATATTTCCCACTTTGTCTACCTTCAGAGACACAGTCAGGCTATGACTAAGATATTTCATGTGTGAATAGAACTGTATAATTCTGCGCTGATCATGTGTTTTGATGAAGTATTTTGGAAGAGTAATCACAATTTGATGATATTGGTTCAATATTTCCTTTCATTTTTAGAGGTGAACATATGAACTGCATTCCCTTGTCTCCTAACATTTCATTTCATATCACCGCCTGAGCTGTGATATTGACAGGGTTTGGTTATTTTCCTTTCTTTGGTCCCCTGTGAAAGCTTTTGTCATTTTTATTTCATTTTATTTCTTGTCTTTTCCTATGGTAAATTATTAGACAATATGCACAAAAAAACCTAAATCAAGTCTTCTATCCAGGGTTATATATTGCTTTATGCCTTGCTTTGTGTATGCAGTACTCCACAGCAAGCACTGCCTCTCGGGCAGGTGCCCTCTGGTGAGGAGGTGCCGAATGAGCGCTGTCCTTGAGGGATCACGAGAGAAGTGCGGCACCCCCTCAGATTTCCCAAATGTGAGAAGCTTTTCTGTACTGCAGTCCCTTGTTTGGCGCAGCGCCCTTTCCCCTCGTCAACAACTGAGCCACGGTGCCTGTGGAATGGCAGAAGAAAAAGAGCAATTGCTATTCCTATCACAGTCTGCCGCCACACCATTTTCTGGAGAGGCACTCCACAGGAAAACAACTGTGGAAGCCCTTCTCCTCCCTCGAAGGCTAAAACTATTCTGGTTATCTGTTTTTATGCTGGTCATGTAAGAGAGGAAGAAGGAGACTGTTTAGTTTTTCTTTCTCTACACGGCCAGGACCTAAGTTGGCCCTCAATCTATTTCTGCATAAAGTTATTTTCACTTAAATTGAAATGTAGATCATCCATCTAAACACAAGGCAGACTTGCTGAAGGCCATAAGAGGTCATTTTTTTCCTGGCAGCGAAAACCAAAACAATAGTAAAAACTCAGCTGGAACAGCAGCCCTCCTCTGCTCACTATAAATACTATGGGAAAGAACAGCCGCAGTGAGAATCAATGTTAAAAAATGCGGTGTGCTACATAAAGGCCACGATCAACTTTCTATTTTTACTATGAAATTACCTGAAAAGCTAGTGATAATAGGTGGATGTAGTAGAGGCTTTTGGTCGCTGCAAAACATGCAACATATTTCAGAGGAAAGTCAAATTTTCTCTCTTAATATGCCTAAGAATGCTTTTCATGGCAGTACATCCTTATTCTCAGGCTTGCTGCTTCTAAATGTCTTTCTTTGCCCCTCTTCTCCATTCTTCCCCCTTCCCTTTTTAAGGGTGTAAATGAAAGTCAGCACTTTCTCTCTCTCTCTCTCTCTCCCTTCATTTTCTTTTTTCTTTCTTTTCTTTCTTTCTTTCTTTCTTTCTTTCTTTCTTTCTTTCTTTCTTTCTTTCTTTCTTTCTTTCTTTCTTTCTTTCTCTTTCTTTCTTTCTTTCTTTCCTTCCTTCCTTCCTTCCTTCCTTCCTTCCTTCCTTCCTTCCTTCCTTCCTTCCTTCCTTCCTTCCTTCCTTCCTTCCTTCCTTCCTTTCTTCCTTTCTTTCTTTCTTTCTTTCTTTCTTTCTTTCTTTCTTTCTTTCTTTCTTTCTTTCTTTCTTTCTTTCTTTCTTTCTTTCTTTCTTTCTTTCTTTCTTTCTTTCTTTCTTTCTTTCCTTCCTTCCTTCCTTCCTTCCTTCCTTTCCTTCCTTTTCTTTCTTTCTTTCTTTCTTTCTTTCTTTCTTTCTTTCTTTCTTTCTTTCTTTCTTTCTTTCTTTCTTTCTTTCTTTCTTTCTTTCTTTCTTTCTTTCTTTCTTTCTTTCTTTCTTTCTTTCTTTCTTTCTTTCTTTCTTTCTTTCTTTTCCTTCTTTTCCTTCTTTCCTTCCTTCTTTCCTTCCTTCTTTCCTTCCTTCTTTCCTTCCTTCTTTCCTTCTTTCTTTCCTTCCTTCTTTCCTTCCTTCTTTCCTTCCTTCTTTCCTTCCTTCTTTCTTTCCTTCTTTCCTTCTTTCTTCCTTTCTTCCTTCCTTCCTTTCTTTCTCCCTTTCCTTCTTTCTTTCTCCCTTTCCTTCTTTCCTTCCTTCTTTCATGAAGATGGTTTATGAACTTGTTTCATTCTGACATTGAGAATTAATGATGAATGCTGTCATTATTACTGAGAATAACTGAGAAAAGTTCTTCATTAGCTATCTAGCCTTTGTATTCCCAGGTCTTTTTATGCTATTTGATTAAAAATTACCATTATGAATATGAATGCCATTATTTCTTTCTAAAAAAGATTATTGTTGTGCCTATTTTTTCATCTGTATTGACCTTGTCCTTTCTATGTGACAGTGACTTCATTCCCGTATAATCACACTGAGGTATAAAAGAGGCCCAGGAAATTAGGTCTTGCAAAAAAGGAAAAAGGACTATGGCTTAGAAATAAAGAATACTTCCTCTCCCTAAGCGTTTCTTGTTTCTTTTTGTGTTTTGTTTTTAACTAATGCAACATAATACTCAGTTTATATAAAATTATCCCCCCGAAAATCTGAAAAAAATGCTGATGTGGAAATTATTTGTAGCAATGGATGTTTCTTCCTTACTGTTTCTGTTTTTTTCTGATATGCAGACTGTAGGGATATATTTGCCACTTATGTTTGTTTTTGTGCTAATTCAGTCTTCATCTCAACAGAGACCCCCATCTTTTTTTTTTTTTTTCTCAGAGGCCTCTGTACCTAAATTTTTACAGTTTCTCCAGTAAGCTGTTTTTCTGTTCTCTCCTGCATCTCTAACTTATTTCAAAAAATGCAAGGAGTTAAAGAATAAAATAATAATATCAGAATCCTACTTGCTAAAACTTTTTAATAGCTTGATGACCAGAATAACCCAGAGAAGTACTGTTGTGACTTTGAATTTCGAGATTCATTCACAAATCCACAGTGAAAGTTTCTCAGCTGTTCTCCTTATCATTGAAGAGCGCATACACGTCTCCCTGCTAATTCATAATGGAGGTTTGCCAGCTAGTCAAAGCATGAACCAAGCTTAATGCAATTTTAACAAGCTTGAAAACAGGGCAAGATTTGCTCCAAGTATTTTTATTTTGGAATAGAGCTGTATGATTGGATGTAGAATGTTTTAAAGTAGCAATCCAATATCAACTTCTCTTTCAAAACAGATGAAAAAAAGACCTTCTATTAGTGGAGATGGTAATTATCATAGTAATCCACATAAAAATTGTCCAGTTTTATTTTATGTTTTCTTGGGCTTATATGGCTGGCTTGGAAGCTGCGTCTGGAAGAAAATCAAATACAGACTTTCTACACTGATGGCTCATCAGTTTGCTCTCCTTGGATATTTTAAGTTTTTTTTTTTTTTTCCTATACACCTTTAAAGTGAAAATTGGAAAGAAAGACAAGAAATTAAGAAAACCTTAGAGAAACAGCCAGCCCGCTTTTCCTGCTATTTATTTATTTAAGTATTATTTATTTGTTTTTATTTCACAAGCCACCAAACAGTGTTTAAGGCTGTACTGTGAAGATGGGAGGACTGTGGTGCAGTCAAAACCCAGAAATGGCTTCTGGTATAACTGCAACTGAGTGAGAAAACACGAGAAGTCTACCGTGTATGCCACATATGTTATTTTCACAATCTACTTTTTTATAACATTCAAAAAACAATTCATTAAACGTGCGCAGAATAAAAACTTGAGCACGAAATGCTCTTCAATCTTTTAAAGTATAGTTCTGCTTGATTTGATTTTAGTTTTTCTTAGGTGAGCTTAGACTTTTTTCTTACTCGCTCTATAGACAAGTTCTGTTTTCTGTCTTAAAAAATAGAGAAGCAAAATGATCTCCAAAGAGGGAACATGCCAGAAAAAGTACCCTCCAAAAACTTAACTTCTATAGTGATATAAACTGTTTACAATGAGGGATTACAATTGAAATAATCATGAAAACCAAAATGTCGCAAGCACAGATATTTTACATTATATAATAGCAACTATCCATGTAGCAGGCAGTTCCTCTGCACAAATATATGTATAAGCTTATTAAAAAATATGGACCAAGAGTCAAAGGTCATACTGTGATTTGCCAACTATGTATAGTATGTGTTCATAGTTCAATGTTCATATGTTTTCCTCTGTTAATATAGAACCTTTACAAATTATTATTTTTTTACACTTACTTATGCTAATCTGTGTTTTTAATGTGTCTAATGACCTGACTCCGTTTCACTCACCTATTTCATCACGGCTGCACGTATACCAAGAAATTAAATAGTATCATCAAACTTTGCTGGTCACTGAAATTCAGTCCTTTATACTTTCAAAGTGTTAGAACAGTCTCTGGTGTGTTTTGACGTGATCCAACTCGTATTCATTGAGAAAGTTTCTGCAAAGAGCTGAGTGTTACTATAGGCCAGGGACAATTACCAGGAGACAGTTTGTTGTGGTTAAAGACTGTGCTAAATGTACTAGTAGAGACATAAGCAATGGGAATGCTCTACCGCGTAGCAGTAAGAACCTCAGCAGGAATCCCAGAAAACTTGTTTTTTTTTTTTTTTAAGAACAAAAGAAAAGAAAACACACAGTAAAAATCAGTCACCACTGCTGAAAGAAATAAAATTCCCTTTCTGGTAACACTTATATATCCAAAATAATTTTGGAGCTTATCCTACTAAGACAGTATATTAGAAAGCAAAGGAAAGAAAAGTTTATATTTTGTCTACAGAGTGGATGACCATCTGACAAATGTTAATGTTAAAAATAACATATAAATATTAAAGTAAGCTAATAGAGAATTCTGATGGTTAAAATCACTGTGTATTATTTGCTTCTCTTTTCTTTGAATTCAAATAAAGGGTGTCTCAACTGAAGCTAATGAAGCTACAAAATGGTGAGATCAGAATGTTAGAATTCTGGTCATCTGAGTCCATTTATATTGCTAAATAAAAGAGGGTGTGATAGTAAACTCAAGTATTGAAGCACTGATCCTCCTCACAAGTACTTACCTTTTTCTTAGCTCTGTTCTGTTCCAGGCACCCCCAATCAACTGTTTGAAACACATGGTCTTTAGCTGGGCATGGTCTTCAGCTCCACAACTTGTGTGGGCAAGACTTTGTTTTATACTTCTTTTTGTGCTTCTTCCAGCACTGTCCTATCAGGCCTTGCATCTTCTTCTGTGCTCTCATGATACCCAAAGGTGGAGCACATACTCTTGGTTTCATGCTGTACAAACACTGATCCCTCACACTATTTTAGCCAGTTTGAATAGAACTTCCTCCACCTCAAAAGGAAAAGATAATTATCTCTCAAGACAAAGGGGCAAATAAGAGGTCAAGAGAAGGTCCAGGCATAAGTTATATATTGAAGATGTAGCTGCTTTCCTCTAGAGGGTCAGCCCTAAACAGTGGAAAGTGAGCCAGTCCATGTCAGTTAGCCTTGGGTCTCTGGATCAGACCTCCTTAGTAGCATGGACTGTTCCACCAGAAGAACAAATGTTCATGGCACTAGGCCTGAAATACATAACATATGGCACACATCAGACTGAGAACAAGAGCAATGAGGAGTAGGGCAATGAAGGCAAGGTACACAAAAGGAACACAAAAAAAGGAAGGGACATGTTTTTGGTGTGATCCAACAACATGTTTGCAGCAGAGGGACACTTTTTACATTGGCTAAGCAGGAAGAAAGCAGCATAGTTGAGGAAAAGAGTCACAGATAGAAGAAAAATTATGAATTTCTGAGCCCACAATTAACCTAAATTATTTTTTCAGAATTATGAAGAAAATGGCAAATGCATGAATACAAGCATTCTATTGCTTTGTTTAGATCCGCATATTTAGATCCACTAGTTTAAATAAAGTCTTAGCTTGAGGTACATTTTGAGGTCTTTATATGTGTAGTGACTGTCTCTATCTGCTGTCATGTGATCATTGACCTTACAGGTGTGGGAATGGGAACGCTTAAGCTACTTGTAAATTGGCCACTCAAAACTATTGTGTTGACCTAGGGCAAGAGTGCTGTGGCATTCCATTTATGTGGAAAGGTTAAAAAAAAAAAAAAAAAAAAAAAGTGCCAGAACACGTTCCAGAGAGGCCAGATCAGAGAGACCAGCAGCCAAAGGAAGCTTCTGAGCTCATAATTCAAATGGAGCAGGAACAGTGAATGAGCGTGAATAGCATCCAGCAAATAGTACCTTATTAGATGTTTTTTAAAGAGTTTTAATAATTAACTCTTGAAATATTGTTTATTATAATGACCTTAAAAAATTACAAATACTTATTATAACTATAGATAAGAAAGTAATGTGCACACAAAATAACGATATTGTTCTTACTGTAATGAGGAAATGAAGCTAGAAGAGAGCACAATTTGAGATTAAGAACCTTATAGAGCCAGTCTCGAGATCCACACAGAAAGAAGTAACTTTCAGTTTCTCTCTAGGTTAATCCCCACAGATTCAATAGAAAATTATAATTACCTAGAAAATTTGGTGTCTAGTAAAAATAAATACAACAGAGGAGTCCAGCAACAATAATAGTCTCTAAACGTCATTGTTTCACATGTTCATCAGAAGGATGTCAATAAAGTAAGAGTTTGGATTCTCAGGCTTAGAGCTATACAAAGGACTTTTTGTGTCTGCACAATTACTTCTGTCCAGAAATCCTATTCCCAATATCAACACAGCCTGACAAAATTTACCTTTGCCTAGATACAATCAGAATCCATCAGAAGGCACTAGAATATTCCCCACCGATTAGTGTCAGCTGTATTAATGCAATTACAATGGCTTGAATACTTCGGTACTTTCCAAAGACCTATTTATATATAGCAGTCTGTTACTAAACTCTGACAACGGCAGCCCAAATTATGATGCACTTACTCAATCTGGAGAGTACTTTGTACCATGGGCAGTCACACTTTGAATACAGCATTCACGATCTGGCCCATCACCCTTTAATTATAGACATTTTAGAGAAGAGTGAGCATCAGGGTTCACTGAACTATTTATAAAACAAGCAAAAAGCCAAATGTTACAAGGCTCCTATTGCTTCAAAAAACAACTTTCCTTCCTTTTATGAGTGCTTCCTCTGTGCACTTTACACTCATCTGAATGTGTAAAAGACAGCATTGTAGCAAGAGAAGCATCCACAAATGAGAGATAATCTCAACTCTCGGAAAAAAAAGTTAATTCAAACTGCTGTTTTACAGCGCCTGTTCTGGAAATTAAATAAGATGTGTTTATTAATATTAGCAACAAAGCATTCTGCAATTACAGCCTGTCATCCTACTGTAAAGCATATTAAGTTACACTACAATAGCTATCATTGTGTGAGCTGAATACCCTCTGAAACACAAAGAAATCTGCTTGTCTTGTCCCTTACACAAATATGACTATACCAAAACACTAATCTACATAAGACAGCCTTTAGCTGGTAAAATCCAGGAGGACGCACTTTATCCCTGTCTTTCCAGAAATGGGTTGTTAGAGCTTCTCTTTAAAATCTCTATTGCTAAAGATTGTCAGAAGCAGGATATGAGCCTGAAAACAGCAGCAACTGAATTCAATAACACAAGCGGGATTTCCTCGGTGTACAAGGGGAAGCTGCTGTCAATATCCCCTTGGGAAGAGTTTCCATGACCCACACATCAGGTGGCAGAGAAGGTCTCCAGCTTCCATACAGGGGAGGTTTGAACCTTTTCTAGCTACTTACCACTATTTTGGCTTTATTTTGCTGTTTTTGATACCATGCTGCTATATCATAATGTAAATTTTGTAAATCTAAACTGTATATAATTTTAGAAGTCATTAGGAATGTCAGCTCCCCATCAGGCTTATTCTTTGTATTTCCAAAGGAATGCTGTTTCTGGGGTTTGCCAGTGTTTTTGTGCACTATATACATAGGCTACAGATTACATACAACTAGTTAAATACATACATTCCCATTGCTGTTTTTTCCACAAAACCTACTTCCACCCTTAAGCCCCTTCTTTCCTTAACACAATATTTCTTGCTATCTCTAGATATTTCTATGGCCCTTTTCCCTATGATGTATGAGTGCCTTAATCTAAAACGATCCCCTTTTTTTTTTTATTTAGCCTTACAATACCCTATCAGGCTGAAAATGATTACCTCCCATCCGGCAAGTGAGACTGTGTGGGTTTGTCAGTACTTACTAAGGTTTGTGTGACATAACTCCTTTAACCATTACCTCCCTCTCTCTTCTCTCAGATGACATTCCCAGAGGAAAAAGTTCTCCGCAGAGGTAGTCTTAGCAGTTCTCTCTGAATGGAATAACCTATCTTTGCTAAAGGAATTTTTTTTTTCTGGTTTAATTTCTTCATGATAAGAGTTACTAACACTATGACCACACCAGTAAATTATTAGTTTTTTTTTCCAGTGCACATAAACTATCAAGAAGATAGGAAAAAAAAAAAAAAAGTGGATGTAGTGACAGAGTACTACAAAGATAGAGGGCTCTCTGGGTACAAAATCTGTTCTAAAGCAAAGCCCAGCATCAGCTCAGCTGTTGATATCAGCCTTTACAAGATAATACTGAGAAGATCTTGAGAGATGTGATGATTTCTCAGGGACATAGCTGTGAAGCCACTGTAAAGGGAAAAGGAAGAATCATACTTCTATAGGTTCTCATTACCTCTAAGAACAGGTGCCTGGGAAAAACGGCATGTCTTTTCATTAGTGCCAAGGTTTCATCTTAAAGGGAAGCTCTCCTTTTGCTCCAGGTGAAGCTCTTTATGGAGCAGAGCGGATGGGGCACTGGGTGGGGAAGATATAGGGATTAAATACCCTTCAGTAAATAGTAAGTATACACTCATGTCCCACATGAATGTCCCAAATGCAACAGTGTGCTTTCTGGATTCTGCATGTGTGGACACACAGCACCCTAGTATGAAGTGGAGTTCAGAAGGGCTAAGTAAGGAGTTGAATGAGTATAGTGTCAGCTAATAAAAAATATTAGACACAGGGGCTTAGAGGAATTCAGGTCATCTGACTCAGACACTCCGTTCACTGAGTCCCTCATAAATGCTGCCTTTAAACACCCTGTTCTAGAGAAGAGCTTAAGTGTGTAATAGAAATGACTTGATTTCTAATAATAGTCAATTAGAAGTTCTCCTCTGTAATTGTATTTGGAAGTACAATGCGACTGCTTCTGCTGGAAAAAGTTAATTTGTCTTCATTTTCTTGCGATTTCTAAAAATAGATTAGAATTAAATGTCATGTACCTTTGGAATGTGTATGTTTGGTAACTAACAAACTCACTTTGTCACTGTTTATGATCTCAGAATTCTTTCCATGGAAACTATTATAAGGTCACTATTATCATCAAGCAGCAATGAATGCTGTTCATATTTTAGAGAGTCATTAGGGAAAGGACAATCCTAAGGCCTTAAAACCTATTTGTCCAGCAATGGAATGTCTAATACTTTTTTTGTATATATATGGTTTTATGTGTGTGTAGACAGACATTTTTCATTTGAAGATTTAGAGTGCAGAGTACCTCTTGCAGGAAACTCCTTGTCTGTCAGATGATTTTTTTTTGACTCTTAAACTACAACTTCATAAGAGGAACGCATTTAAATAAAGAAAAAAAGCTACAAGTCTCTGAGAGTCCTCAATTTCCATTAGCCTCTTTAAGGGCATCCACTACATTGCAGAACTGAGGTGTTTCTTCAGTGAAAGCCATATTCTGCATTGTCTCCATGTAGGAGGAAAAGGAGTCTTTATAAGTTCTAATATACTCTAATAAGACTTTATAATAACTTTTTAAGTTCTAACATAGCTGTATTTCCTTCCACTGGAAGATTCTCTTGCACTGTTAGCCTAGTTTAAATGAGTTCTCATATAAAAATGTGGTGCGGGACTCGTTTATTAAGGTAAACAAGCGGAAAGCTCCGATATTTACTCAAAATCAAACTGAATAACATTGACGTGTTCCAAAATTTCACTCTGTAAGAGACTCTGTTGCTTATTTCACCGTCTCATACTGTTTATAATACCATAACAGGGGGCTGCATGACATAAGGTACCAGTATTTTGGAAATGTAAGGTTTTGAGAATGACTTAAAAAGTGCTATTGTATATGCAGGATTATATGTATAATTCAGCTAATGAGTCTAGCTTAAAATGTCTCTGGAGAACTGCCATTTATTGATAGGAGTAGCTTTGGAAGCAAAGGAGAAAACAGCGTCAATAGTGCATGCTACTCACATATTGCAGATAGATCATAGTCAGCAGAAGAAGACTTTAATCAGTCAAGGCATTTCTACACTTTTCTACTATTAATCTGCTAGCAGGTTTACACATTAGTTCAAACTCTTCACTGGCATTTAGAAAGATTTAATTAGAATCAGGAAGCAAACTGAATTTCAAGATTTTTATTAAAGCAAAAAAAAGTATAAACACATGGTTGGACTTGTGATAAGCTTAACATGGAGGCTGAAAATTGTTTAATTAAGAGCAGAAACTGAAAAAATAGATCCACAAAGGTGTCTGAAATCTTGATTTGTTAATCTAATAGATATAGATACAGGTGTAAATATTTGCAGATATTTGCTAATGCAGATTCTAGGTAACATTATTGGCAAAGATAATCATTTTATAAGTAGATGCCTATAGGAGGTTTGAAATAACATTTGCTATCAGGTGACAAAGTGTCTGAGCAATGTGCTGTAGTAAAAAATATACAGAATTTCTATTTTCCTTTCCTTTCCCATTTGTTTTTCAAGTAGATTTCTCTAGCCTTACCAAACTTGTCTATTGACAGTGACTTACCTGATGGTTATGTAAGCAAGACTATACTTCGGCTTGGTCCATTTGTTTTTTTGGCTATAAAGGTGAAATCTGGGTACAAATCTGAGTGGCTAGTTTGTCAAAGGTGAAAGGGTCTCATCATTTTATCTCACAATGTTTCTTGCATATGCCATCTTTTAATTAATTTGTAGATTAAAAAAATTAGCCTTTTTGAAGTAAATGTCAATGCGAAATTATATTTGCATGTCTCAATTTCACACATATGTGCATATGTAAGAAAGCTTTAACTGGAAAAAATCTTACAGACCTTAAATGATAGACAAAAAGTTTAATCTAGTCTGATTCAGAAATGAGTAATGCTGTTTGTGAATAAAAGTGACTACCTGGAAAATTATCCTTCTTTTGCCACTCAGGAAATCTTCTGTCAGGGCTATCCAGGAGAAGAAATTTCTTGTTTACCTGTGGTGATTTGAAAAGAGATAACCTCAGCATGGTTTCAGTTTCTCTTCAGACCCCTACAGTTAGGATCCTACATGTACGTGTCCATTTCCCACTACAGTGTATGGCCATCTGGATTGGTAATCATCTCTCTAAACATAGCCATTTAGCTCCACCAGAGAAGCCACTTCAGAAAATCTTGAACCAGATCCTTATAATCCATTGTGGGCCATCTCAAATATCTTACAAATTGGAAAGAGCAACTAAATCAAGCTCTAGATCTCCACTGACTGGAGTCAGCACATAGCTATGCTTGAATGTCTAAATCTGCAGTAAATTCCAGCACAAGAGGAGAATGTAGTTGCCTCATATCAGTGTCATTTTAGACACTGTCTCTTCATTGCTTCTCCAGAAGGGCAGGGGTCCTGTAAATCCTGTCTGCTGATCCTGTTCTTGTTCCGTCAGTGTCTTGACCAAAAGAAAGCTGCAATGCGATTTCAACAAGCATTGAAATTCACCACTGAAAGAGGGGGTAGAACTCCCAACCTTAAAGAAAGCGTCTGTAAAAGTTTTCGATCCATGACTTGGCCTCCAGCAGAAGAGTAGATATCTGTGTAATGATGCATTTTCATGTCTGGTATTCTTTCAAGTCCACATTGACCCTGACAAGGTCATGGGAACATGTGAACAACCAGGAGCATTCAGATATTGCCAAACATGCAAGCAACCTAATTTTTCCCACTATTCGGCAGGCTTCACAAATTAGACGTTCCTTTATTTATTCCATGTGCAGACAAGTCCCCCGTCCTCTCAGAACATGAGTAAAGCTACTGCAGAAAGGAACAACATTTCCTGCATAACCCCTTTTAAATGAAAACATTAGAAGGTGAAGAGCAATTACATTCTTCTAGACTAAGACTTTTAAACGAGTTCCTAGAGCCTCTTCCTCATCCCTAGGAAACACCTAAAAGATTTTTCTTTAAGCAACTATCAAAAAGTATTTTCAACAAGTTGCAGGGCTGTGTAAGAGTTTGCTCTATTTAGGTTGAACTAGCCTCCAGCAAGTACCATCTCTTGTCTCTTCCAAGAGGTTTATGAAGACTTGCCCCTAACAAGAACCAGCCTGCTCCTTCCTGTCTCTTCATCCTTCTCCTCCTCTTAAGGCATTAGTCTAACCTGGACTTTGAGCTGATAGACCCAGTTCCTGACCCACTTCCTCATGACCATTCCCTTTGTTGTGGATGTTATTTGTAGGTAGTATGATTGTGGCAAGAGGGGTTGATAAATTTGAGTGTTTGGCAATCAGAGAGATTGCTTACTGGAAGTTACATTTTCATTTCTCAGCAGCGGTCAATACATGTCTCACTGAACCTCTCTAGTATTCCTCTTCAGAGCTGCCAAAGCTGTTGATTCAACTGTGACGTGGGTGTTTTTCTTCAAACTAATTTTCATTTGTAGTTCAACAAAAGGAAATTATTTGCTTCAACTGTTTTGTGGGAAAATAAAGTTCTGGCACACAAATCTTCTGCTTCCAGCCTAATTTTCCATCCTTAGTGACTCCTAAGTGACAGACACAGTGACCATTATGTATGTGTCCATTCATGCTTCTGAAATAGACTGCAGTTCTAAGCTGTGTGCTGAGCTATGACCAGAGAAGTCAGCATACGTGGGACTTGTCTGCACATGGAATAAATAAGGGAACATCTAATTTGTGAAGCCTGCCGAATAGTGGGAAAAATTAGGTTGCTTGCATGTTTGGCAATATCTGAATGCTCCTGGTTGTTCACATGTTCCCATGACCTTGTCAGGGTGAACGTGGACTTGAAGGAATACCAGACATGAAAATGCACCCTTATACAGATATCTACATCTACAGGAAGTCAACTTAGACTTTTCTGAAAGTCAATGGAGTTATGTCAAGTCTATGGCATTTTCTGACTTTTCTGAAAGTCAATGACATTTTGGGGATGTGATTCAATTGCTTTATTTTACATGTCTGTTTTAAATTGAGACAAACTGCTCCCTAGAAATACCTATCTTTCTCTACTAAATATGAAGGGTGCTTATGGTAATCTGCGCAGATGTTGATGTCTCCATCATAGATGTCTCTGGTCAGAAGAATGCCATCTGCATGAGTTTTAGGGAGAGCTAAATGAGGCTTTTGTGAATGTCCTGGTGGTACAGAAATATGGGACTTCACTGTCTATTGGGGCATCTTAGTGAATCAAGGATCAATTGTTGTGAGTTCTACTGGTGAGAAAACTACGAATGAGGAAACAGTACAAAATCAACAAGATTGTTTCAAATACATTAGGAGCAAAAATTTGTGTTATTGTGGCATTTTTTTCCATTATTTATTTATCCTCCAAAGAAGGAAAACATAGCAGCTGAATAGGTCAGGCCTTCTAAATTTTCCATATTTTAGTGAATAAAACCCCCTGGGTGACCTAGATTAGCACTTTATAAACATTAACATCTTTGCTGGTCCTTACTAATTGCCATGTTTCTCAACCCTGGGAATACTGGAGATCCATTCCTGTTTTTATTAATTTATACATTTATTATAGTGTTATTTCCTCTACTGCAAAGCTGACAGAACATTAATGAAACTGTCCCACGGGATCATCCCTTGAGAATAGTTTTTTCACACTCAGGAAAGAATATTCTATGCCACACATTGGATTTTCTAGCCTCACTGTGAAAATGCTGCAGGGGAAACAGCAGTGGGGAGAGAAGGGGTACCTTGCATTCATCTAAGAAAAAGAAAACCCCAAACCAACAACCCTTGAATATGTTTTGTTTTAATGGTTTTATGTGAGTAAGGTTAGTTTGGTATATAATAACAGGCTGTCTTGGCAACAAAAGGCTGAATCAACACAGAACATGATTGGAATTATGCATGTCAATTATAATGAATCTCATTATGCAACACGAAAGTCTGATTCTATTGTAAAGGACTGCAGTCTGCCGTCTTAAGACTGATGTCAATGCTGAACAATAACTGCCCTCTCCCCCACGTCATAGCCATAAAGAACAAATATAAATCTAATTTCTGTAGCTTTTTAATATGCAAATTTACTTGGGATAGGGAAAAAGAGAGTTTTTTTTTTTTAATTAAAACAAGGGATTGCCCTGATCGTAAAGCAGTCTATCATGTCCATGTTTTTTTTAGTGTTAACATTTTGCTTCTCACAGGAAAAACTGAAATGCTGTTTGTAAGTTATTTCCTTGTATCAAAATAAAAAACAAGAATGATAATTTCTCATATTGTACCAGCTCTGTATTTTATTTATGAAAATAAAACAAAAATCCTTGTATTATTGTACTGATTGTACTCTAATTTTTAGAAAGAAAGTTACAATAACAGAGGTCATAGTAATGTCCTAATGGAACCACAGTATAGTAAGAGTATATTCTCTGTATATTGTTACAGTTTACTATATTTCACTATTATTTATTGCAAGTATTGTAATACTTCCAGTTGAAATGTCTGAGTTTAGGAGTTTATTGCACAGTAGCAAATGTAAAGGTGGCTTTTCCTTTATGAATGTGATTGGAATGCTGCTTGAGCTATTAAATACTATTCCATAATACGTTGTTAAATAGCCGATAACTTCTACCAGAAACAGACTTGCAACAGGCATTTTTATTTGATAAAATAAAACACTGTCGTGTCAGTAGTGGATGGGGCATATTAGTAAATGGTAGCCGAATAAAATTCAAGACTTAAAGTCTTGAGACTGCCATGTGGCAGGATTAGGTGAGCACATTGCGATGGGAAAGCAACGTCTGCAGAATACTGAAGCTGGTTCATAGTCATCAAACAGGACTTTGGAGGATGCAACAGGGCTATATAGTTGACTCTTGTAAACTGGTTACTTAAAACAGTCATTACAGAAAAGTTGTTAAAGAAAGGCAGTTGATAGCAAAGCTTATAATCATGAATGTCTTTACTCCAGGAGATAGGACTTATGACTGCAAAACTGTTGTGGGGTCTGCACTATGGTTCAGTATGAGAATTCATGGTTCTGAACCTGAACTAGTTTACAAGCAAGTGTGTACTAAAATATCTAACTGGCATAAACTGAGTTCTTAAAGCCCATTATTTAAACCAGAATTGCCACCAGGTATGCAGATTCCAAAATAAATGATGAATTTATTTCAGCTGTCACTGTTCTCACAGATCACAATTATTCACTTGTTCCTATTAACCAAAATATAAATTTACTAAATGCTAACTAACTTTCAGTTATTAGACCAAGGACAGATATTCCATACATAATTAGGACAGCAGTCTGAATTTTCCTGGTTTAGAAATTCTAGTAGCTTTCATGAGAAGTGTATGATTCAGGTTGTTTAGCATACTGAACAAAACAAAACAAGCAAACAAAAAAGAAATCCTCAAAGCTGACCATGACATTTATGGCACTATCTGGCTATTGCTGAAAACAAGTTATATTTGGACTAGTAAAATGTTATTGTATCCATGAACGGCATACAAAATAGTAAGCCCAACTGGAAAAATGATTAGAGATAGTCATTTTAGAAATATATGAAGAATATTCTCTTTTAGAAAACAGTAGTTATTCTTGTTCTTATTATTGCTGTTATTGTTACAATCATCATCAGTGCAATTTTGCTGAGGTAGTCGAAACCCATGTCCTCATGACCGCAATTTCCTTTGCACCTACTTGGTTGTAGTGAGCACAGCAGAGCACACTTCTGAACCTGGGTGGACTCTGTTAACACAGGAATTTGCACGACTGCTGCAGAGTCAACAACACCCTGGCAAAAGCAATATGTGACTCAGGCAAGGAGTTCTTTCTAGCTCGGCTGATTCAGCTGGTTATTTTCATGCCTCATATGGATCGTGGTCAGCGTCCCTCGACTGCCTGTCTTTGCAGAACTTACAATTTGTTGAAATTAATTGTAGAAGCTATGGAAATATTTGGATTTACTGGGGACAGAGAAGAGAGCGAGTTAGCAAGAGACTTTACAAGCTAGCAAGAGTTTCCGTATCTGTGAGTTTCTGCACTTTGCCTCAAGACCCTGGTGGTGTCACAACAAATGTCTCACTGAATAGCAAGCTTGGGATCATATACTTCAAACATCATACTTCAAACATGCATAATGTTTGACGTACAAATAAAGATCAAGTCAGAGGCACCACTGCAGACAATACTCCTTCCCCTGAGAGCTGAGAGCGACAAAATCTTTGGGGTAAAATAAGCTTCCTGCCTCTTTACGAAGCACAACTCCCCAGTAAGCTTCCTCTGCGGCCTCAGATCAAAACCCTCCATGGTTTTTATACGCTTTACCCCGTTCTGGTTCACCCATCAGATAAACTGATCTGATATTTTGGAAACCTATGCTCTGTAGCAGCTTGCATACATAGTCTTAGCTCTGATAAAAAGTCTTGGGGAAACAGAGCACTGGTGGTTGTGTAAAGAGACCCTGAATTTCCTCTGGAATGGCTTTAGTAGAGAGCTGGGTGCAGCCTCGACCCAGACGGATGGATGGTGGGGATGGACTGGTGCAGCCGCCAGCCCCCCCTGGCCAGGACTGAAGACCCCAGCCCAGGCTGTGACAACAGGGCACAGGAAGGATAGGGAGGCAGGCTTCAAGTCCCTTCTACAGGAATGCCTAACCCAGGTTAATAGGCTTTAAAACACTGTGCACATGAGAATGAGAAATATATTTGCCTCCCTGACTGTGCTGTTAGTTTATAGTATGCTAACTAGGTTTATCATCAGTCACATTTTTCTATCAAACACATATGGTTGCATTGCCTCACTATTCACAGAAACCTATTAGTTCTCTTACAGTGTATATACACATATACCAGTGGACTCTGAATTCAGTGTGCAGTGATCATTGCAGTTTAATAAATAGCAACACAAGAATTATCTGCTCTTTGGGTATTAATCTGTGAAATGCAGTCAGCAGAAGTGCTTAACACAGGATTTTATTTTTAGTTTATGGAGATATGATTATAGGCAAATGAAGACCATGCAGTATGTCAAGGATCTATGTATGATAATTATGGACATGAAAGATTTTAATTCAAGGAAATAATCTTCTTTAGTTATAAAAAACTGCAATTTTAACGTTCTCATTAAGCAAAGCATCCACATGATGAAACTCTTGGAGGGCATTTTATATGGATGGAACAGTGTATAGATGCTTAAGAAATAATAATTCCGAAGATGCCAAGCTAGGACATCTGGATCCAAACACGGAACAAAGCAGAGAGTTTAGGGCATGTTCTGTGCTAAACTGTTATCAGGTAAAACACAAAGTTCTAACCCATCTTTGGTTCCTGCCTTTTGGAGATTAGGGGACATATCTTGACATTTATTTTTAATAAGCAAACTTATTTCTTATAAAGCAAAATTGTTTTCATGAGGATGGTCACAACATAGCCTTAAAACTGCCAGGAGAAATTTCCTGGAGAAAGGGAGCAGTGGATAAATAAAATGTCTTTCCATGTAGGTAAAACACAAATGCATGCATTCAATATATGAATAATTAGTGTTACTGACAGCTGTGCTCTCCATAATTTCTCAAATGTGCTTCTCAAATCAGCAATTATTTTTAAAAAAGGCTTTTACTAATTCTGATTGTCCCTCACAATTGCCATATTAGATTACGATTTACAAAAAACGTATACTACAATATATAAAAGCAAAGCATACATACATACATAAATCCCTACAGAACTGGTTTGTGAATGTGAAGCTTTTGAATGTTGATTTACCCGTAGCATAATCACTGCCACAAGCCCTTTTGGAGTATGCAGCTGGAATTAGAATTCTTGAGGAAGAATCCTAAGTGAAGGGCTGCAGAAAGCTCTCCCCCTCCCCCCCGCCCCTTTTTTTTTTCTAGAGAACAGCAACAACAACAACAAAAAAACCCCTGTCTCTCCCTGTCTGGACAGAATGGTACTGTCCCAGACAGAAAGGTCCCCATAGGCCAAACTATTCATGTAGTACTAGGCTGCCGAGAGTTTAAAGCTATGGTAAGGATAGGGAGCAAAAATAAGAAAACAACTGCAGTGACTGCATGGCAATTAACGCACTGCAGATTAACTTTTCTTGACAATCCTGAAGAAAGAGAGTGAGAGAGAGAAGCAGAGAGATAGATACACACAAAGAAAAAGAGAAACAGAAAGAGAGAGAAAGAGGGGGAGAGAGAAAGAAAGTGAGAAAGTGGGAGGGAGGGAGGGAGGGACGAAAAAGAAGGAAGGAAGGAAGGAAGGAAGGAAGGAAGGAAGGAAGGAAGGAAGGAATGAAGGAAGGAAGGAAGGAAGGAAGGAAGGAAGGAAGGAAGGAAGGAAGGAAGGAAGGAAGGAAGGAAGGAAGGAAGGAAGGAAGGAAGGAAGGAAGGAAGGAAGGAAGGAAGGAAGGAAGGAAGGAAGGAAGGAAGGGAGAAGCAAAGAAAGAAAGAACAATTAGAATTGTATAAGGCAGTATCTCCATAATTCAGAATGAATCATGAGTAAAAAAGTAAAGCAGCAAATGAGTCTTTTCCAAGTTATTTGACAAAGTGATAAAATAGTGTTGTTTACTACTTTGCTTTAGAGAATGTTCAAAATCATTTGCTGAAGAAATGTGGGAATATATTCAACCATCATACACAAAGTTCCCTCATTGACTATGTCTCTGAGTGCCTTTTTTCAGGCCTTTTTTTGCTATTATCTCTCTCTCTATTTTTTTAATAAAGATCACTGTATGGCGTTCACCCTCACGCTTCTTTGAACAAAGAATTCATGTTAAAGGATTTAAAAATTCCTAAAATGAGAATAACACCAAAGAAAGATGATGGAAATGAAGTCGGTGAATATTCTCCTGTGTGCCAGTAATAAAAACATTTTTCAGGGTAACATCTCAGGGTGATGTATTGGGTTTTATGCACATCACTGCTAGTAAAACTAGCAGGAATGATCAATGTATATATCTGTGTGTTGAAGGGGAATTGGATCGCTTAGTATACACTCTCATATTATGTCTCCTGAAAAAACACACCATATTTTTCAGCAAGAAGGGAGATTTTTTTTTATCATCATGAAAAATTATGTAAGAAGTGTCTCCTTATTTCTAATTTGGATTATTTTAGTGGTATCCCAGACTAGAAAACAGTCATCATTCCCCTGTCTCTCCCCATCCCCTCCCACAGTGCTGCTTATGATTTTCCTGTCATGCAGACACCCCAGTGTTCTCTCCTTTATTTTTTCCAACCACATTTTATTGAGCACAGTATTTCAACTTTCGCTAAATGTAAACAAAAGGGATCAGCTTAAATTTCCTGTGATCAATGGTAGTTTAAAACATCCTTACGATGGGTTTCTTATTCTTTAAAAGCTTTCCCCTTTTATAGTCTTACAGACTCACAAACCATTATTACTGTACATATATAATCACAATATAAACACTGCAGAAAGGAGAATACCAAGATGCAAGACTAACCAAATCAACATAAGAAAATACCCTACTACATTACCTATATGCTAAATAGATACATACACATTTATAAACATTCACATATAGATGCATATATATGTATACATATATAGAATATTACACACATGTTTTTATATAAAGGCATTTAATTTCATTTTTGTGACTGATATCTTAAAGTACCATTAGCTTCCTTGAAGGCTTGAAAACTCTCTGGATTTGGCCTCGTATTACATTTCAGATGCTGCATTCCCTTCTGCTTATGGTTTATTTGCAGCATGTGGAGTGAGTTCCTCCAAGTCATTTAACGATCTCAGTATTTACCCCAGCTCAGGCCTGATCTCCATTGTCTTCACTGAGGATGCAAAATGGAAAAGCTCTTCGGAAAGAAACAGCCAGGCTGTTCGTATTTGCATGGTCCTGATGCTCGTAAACAAAATACTCATGCATTTTGCAAAAAAAAAAAAAAAAAAAAGCAAAAAGACAGTGTTTTGCTGCATAATGGTTGTGGCTGACACAGTGAAGTCAATGGGATCGCTCACTCTCTGGCCCCAGGCTAGCTCATTCCAATACCCCTGGCTGCATGGTGATACCCCTTTGTTCAGCATGGCTCTGCAGCTTGCCTGACCCTGGACCGAGATCACCAGATTGTCAGGAAAAACCCAGAGGTGAATATTAGGTGCAGAGGGTGGTGGTTAATAGGTTGTACTATGTCTGGAAACTGGTAACAAGCTGGGTATTGCAGGTGACCATCCTGGGACCTGTGCCATTTAATACCAGTCACCTGGAGGGGGTGGTGATGGCACTCTCATTAAGTTTATAGATGGCATGAAATGGAGAAGACCAATCAACAAGCTTAAGGGCAGGGTTGCCATCCAGAGGAACCTAAACCTCCACCTTGAGCATGGAGTGATGGGCTGAGAGGAACCTTTTGAATTTCAGCAAGGACAAGTGCCAAGTCTGCACCTGAGAAGGAAGAGCCCTGTGCAATGACACATGCTCGGGACCACTGTCTGGGAGCACCTCTGCTAGAAATGCCCCTGGGGGTCAGCAAGCCAGCAGCATACCCCAGCAGAATAGATGGTCACCAGCATCTGGGGTTAGAATTAATGTTAACAGTCAGTGGTGATTATTCCCCTTTACTTGGCACTCACAAGACCTCATCTAGGGTACTGCATCCAGGTTTGTGTCCCACTCCGTGGTACAAGAAAAAAAAAAAAAACAACAAAACAGATCAAATTCAGCCAGGATAACACAACATTTAGGAGGTACTCATACTGTTTTTGAGACCAATTATATGTTTCAGTGTTTGCTGGGAAGGAAAAAGTATGAAAGACTAGGGAGGTGAAAAATTTAGGCTGCAGTGGGGAAGAAAGGATTGAGGGGAGCAGTCAGTCCTCCTCTCGTCTCCTCTCCTCTCCTCTCCTCTCCTCTCCTCTCCTCTCCTCTCCTCTCCTCTCCTCTCCTCTCCTCTCCTCTCCTCTCCTCTCCTCTCCTCTCCTCTCCTCTCCTCTCCTTCCTCCAGGTTGTTCTGTACCAGTAATCTATTTTAACATTTAGTCAACCTTTATATCATCTGCAAGTTTTACCAGAATTAACTTAACGTTTGATTCCAAGTTATTCATAAAAGACTTAAAAGCAGGCTCAAAAATGACCAGCAAAAGTCAAATAATTCTGCTCATTCATATTTTGTATGATCTCTCAGCTTGTTTGGTGATTTCTCAGCTTGTTTCTAATCCGTGTCATATATTTGTATTTTATGAAGTGCTAATGTTTATTGATCCTGTGATACGAAGTTGAACTCTCAAGAAACCAGAGAAAATATATTATGTCAATAATATATTGGCCTGTACTGGCCAGACTAGAAATCTTGTCAAAGAATAACACCTTGTCAACAGACACAAAGAACATATTTTTACCTTCTTCACAACTGCCAGTCTGGATATCCAAATCCAGTCACTCTCTGTAATGACAATGGATGGGTAACTCAACTTGGGATCTAAAAGGAGTTTTTTGAGCAATAGTATTGCCATGTCAACCTCCTGCCACATCTACTCCCAGTTAACTATTTCTACATAAGCATATTTTCTTCTTTCTTTAATGTCTTTAAGAAATTATGTTGTCTAGAGTAGTACAAAGAGATGGGTCATATGTTAAGGCTGGGGAAGAAACATTTTGATATGGTTCCTCTCTTCCAAATTACTTCTCATCTTCCTCTTTTCTTTTCTTCCTCCTCCAAGCAATATGATACACAATAGATGAAATAGATGAGTAGGTTCTTTGTGACTCAGAACCTCCATAAGAGAAAAGGAAAAATGACTGTTTTAATTTGCTGTGGGAATATAATGACTCAGCATAACCTCATGCCCCTTCTCACTTCTTGCCTGGTCTATGCTTCTCACGTAGCCACTCCTCCTCTTCCTCCTGAACTGAATTAGAAGCAGTTAGCATTGCATTTCCTAATTAGAGGTTTGTACCACAGCCTATAGTGACAGAAAATGGCTAATATTTACTCATATTATATATAGCAGGTCTGAAAAAGAATCTGAAAGACAATTTATCATGGCAAGACTGATTAAACTTTGGTGCTTTCAGGCCAACCTCATCCATCTTCCATGGAGACTTGTTGGTCATAAAACACTGACAAGTGTGGGATACAGTATACATGAAGACAGCTTTTCATTATAACCAAATTGCTTCCCTTTAGCTGAGAATAAAGATCTTGCTATTTACACCTTCTAACAACCAAAAATCCACTGGTGTGGTTTTCCACATAACAGCTGGAAATGCTTCCATAGAAAAATAACAAAGCGTGGCTTAGATTCGGTACCTGGCATGGTGGTGAAGTGAAGGCTAAATCGAATTTCTTTATAAACATTTTGGTAACACAGTGTTTATTCACTTTTCATTGCTTCAAATATCAGGGATGTGTTCACTATTTTTTTATTTACTACTGCACCACTGATTCCTAGAGGCTAGATGCCTTCAGATTAAAGTTAACACAAACCACTTGAAAGGCCTGACTTCCTTTGAAGACTGCTATCAGCACAGAAACAACTGTGGCTTCATCACAGTTTTATTTGAAAAAGAAAAATACATATTTACTTTGATAATATTTTTGAGTTCTTAAAGGCCAAGGCCAGTTCCCACTGGTGTCAGTGTCAAAACTCCCATTAACTTCAACAGAAATAAGAGCAGCCACTTAGTTTGCATAATCTGCAGAAAGCAAATATTTTAGCACTTGTTATCTGTGATATTTAAGTAGCTAATAAAAATATGCATGTAAAACTGCTTCATATTTATTTAAGCTGGCAAAATGTGACTTTCAAATAGGACACAATATAGGGCAAAAATATTTTGTAAATGAAGACTTAATAAAAAAAAGCTGATTTTCTCCCTTTCTTCCCCAAAATATAGCATATGCTATTTCATAATGCCATGGAAATATGTCTGTGAACACTGAAAATAAATAAAATGTACTTATTTTGGACATAAAATGGCACAAAATGACTTCAAGGCCCAGAGCCTTCTACTATAACATGCACATACGTATTTATGTAAGGAAAAGGTAAATTGGCCAACTACTCTTCTTGAGCTTTTCTTCTGCAAAAGCCATCTCTACCTAGTTGCTAATGTGCTATTTATCTATTAAAGAATGTTGCTATCATTACAATATCTATGGCAGAAATAGTTTAGTAATACAGGAGACCAAGTGAAGAATTGCAGAATAAACAAGCTTTCATATTTACAGTGCTTGTATTCTTATACTTACATATGAAAGTTGGAAAACATATCACTAAAACCTCCTTTAATGCTAGCTCTGCTTTGAATTAAAGCCTTAGAACAGTACCATTTTACTCAGCTGACTTATTGCGCATCTGGTGCTACAGGAGCTAAATTCTATGATTCACATAAAGGTTCTGCTATTCAGGTTTAACTGATTCTGCTATCCCAGGTTTCATTTGGAAGATGACAGTAAAAACAAATAAACAAACAAAAAAATCCCACCTTTTTACTGATAAATTAAGCAAAATAGGTACAAAATTTGACTGATAATTATTACACAATTCCACAACATCATTTTACCAAGACCACATTTCAGACCAGAGCTACATTTTGGCTGCATTTTGCCTGAAGATATTCTAGATCTGTTTGATCCCTCTACTCCAAACTAGCTTTGATGAAACTCTAACTATACAGAAGAGGAGCTGCATCACAATCACAAGTTGCTTTTTCTTGTAGTAATCATGATACAGAATCATGATACACACCATAGTTCTGTATAAACAATGCCTAGACAGATGTAGTAGCTTGCCCAACTCCTGCTAACTTTTAATCTTGCCTATCTAAATAGAAAACATGTTTTTTTTCTTGTTCCTCCTCTCTCTCTCTCTCTTTTTTAATGGAAAGGAATACAAACATAATAACCAGATTTTAAAAAATGTACAATTGAACTGAATGCCTTTTACAACTTTTGGCATAGAATCTACTCAGTCAACACCAATTTAAATGAAACTAGGATTAGGCTGCTCTTTTAGATAAATCACTCCTGGTATGAGATTCATTGGGCTTAATCATAAGATACTTGGACTAGTATGAAGCCATAGACTAACACCACAAATGTCGATGTAGTTACATTAGTCTTAAAATCATTTGGCATCAAAGGCATTTTAGAGCAAAGATGAACTTTAGATGCACAAAAGTGCAATCTTAATGCACTTTACAGCATCAAAGGCAAATAGACTTTCTGTGTCCATTCTGTTTGAAAGTAACTGAGACAGTGTTGATCTCACTGGTTTGATCTGAACCAGCTTGTCATACTTGACAGACATTTCCTAAAAAAAGTTCACCTTGTTGTCGTCTGACAACTGAATGGCCATACAAACCATCCAGGAGTGGTGTGAGTTAAATTTGAGGAAGTCTGTTTGGGAGGAGGGAATGGTTCCTCCCCTCTCCTAATAATGGAAATTGTTGGACTGCAACATTTACCATAATATAATGAGGAATTCTGATGAGGGTCATTGCTGGGAAAAAAACGAAGACTGAATCAGAGATATTTGGTGAGGGTCTGGTAAATCCAGTCACAGGTAGCTGTGCCAAGCTACCTGTTGTCAAGAAAATAAATATAGACTGTCCTCAAAGGGTATATCTACACTGAACATCTTTTATGTAGCAGTAAAGGTATAGACAAAGAATCATGGTGCCAAAGAAAGTGAACAAGAATTCATTGGACACATAACATGAATTTATGTGCTTGACAGGGGATGGAAACACCGGGTTTCACTCAAAGCAGTGAATGCATCATATCACATGGCAGAATGGATTGCAATGCAATCTCTTACCTAGATAAATTTTCTTTCCAGAGGGTGAGAGGCAGACAACCTTTGCATGCCAGGATCCATATTTCCTATTCCAAATTTATTACATATTAGTAGCAATAGGTTAATCATATTCCCTGCTGCTAGCAAAGAGATGGGCAGCGGTAGTAGCTAACATTGATATTCCTCGTTAGTGGGTGATCCTGCTAATGTCCACGGGCCTTATTCAACCCTCATCCTGAAAGGATTACTACGGGATTGCTGAAGAGCTCATCCTGGAGGCTCTCTGTCATGTCAAAGAAAAGAAGGTGATTAGGAGTAGTCAATATAGATTCATCAAGGGAAAGTCATATTTAACTAACCTGATAGCCTTCTGTGATGGGATGACTGGCTGGCTGGATGAGGAGATGGCAATGGATGCTGTCTACCTTGACTTCAGCAAGGCTTTTGACACCGTCTCCCATAACATCTTCATAGGGAAGCTCAGAAAGTGTGGGTTAGATGAGTGGACAGTGAGGTGGATTGAGAACTGGCTGCATGGCAGAGCTCAGAGGGTCATGATAAATGGGGCCAAGTCTAGTTGAAGGATTGTGGCCAGTGGTATCCCACAAGAGTCAATATTGGGCCCAGTGCTGTTCAACTTGCTCGTCAATGACTTGGGTGAGGGCACAGAGTGCACCCTCAGCAAGTCTGCAGATGATACAAAATTAGGCAGAGTGGCTGACACCTCAGAGAGCTGTGCTGCCATTCAGAGCCACACAGGACTGTTTTACAGGTTGGAAAGTTGTGCAGAGAGGAACCTCATGAGGTTCAACAAGGACAAGTGCAGGGTCCTGAACTTGGAGACGAATAACCCCAGGTACCAGTACAGAATAGGGAGTGACCTAATGGAAAGCAGCTCCATGAAGAGGGATTTGGGAGTCCTGGTTCACAACAAGTTAACCATGAGTCAGCAATGTGCCCTTGTGGCCAAGAAGGCCAGCGGGATCCTGTTTCCAGTAGATCGAGGGAGGTGATGCTTTTGCTCTACTCAGTGCATTTCTGGGCGCCCCAGGACAAGAGAGATGTGGAACTTCTAGAGAGGATCCAACGCAGAGTGACAACGATGATTAAGGGATTGGAGTATGTATCTTATGAGGAAATACTAAGCAAGCTGGGCCTGTTTAGCTTGGAGAAGAGAAGATTGAGAGGGAATCTTATCAACTTGTACAAATACCTGAAAGGAGAATGTAGAGAGGATGGGGTCAAACTCTTCTTGGTGGTGGCCAACAACAGAACAGGGGGTAATGGGTACAAGCTGAAACACAGGAAGTTCCATCTCCAAGCGAGGAACAGCTTCTTTACTGTGAGGGTGACAGAGTCCTGCAACAAGCTGCCCAGAGAGGTTGTGGAGTCTCCTTCTCTGGAGATCTTCCAAACCTGCTTGGATGCCACCCTGTGCCACGTGCTCTAGGTGTCCCTGCTGGAGCAGGGGGGTTGGACTAGAGGATCTCTAGAGGTTCCTTCCAACCTCAACTATTCTGTGATTCTGTGACTCCATTGTTTGAGCATATGTTGCTTGTTTTGTAGCTCTGTGATGACTGTGATATACAGCTAATAGTCTCAGAAAGCAGACTCGCATGCTGCCCTTCCCTTTGGACCAAGGAGCATTTGATTATTATGTCCAACAGGCTTGAACAAAAATATTTAAGAGTGGCCAGAGAAATTAGGCTTATGTTACAGAAAACAAGCAAAGATAAAAATGAAAAGCTGACGGGTGATCTCACAACTGAATGTTTGACTGCTTGCTGCACTGAAGGCTGTTTATATACTTTCCTTCCACTCTCGAAAAGGGAAGAAGATTAAAGAAAAAAAAAATCAACCTATGACTAAGTATTTTTCCATTTGACTGTTGTCATTACTTTCCTGCAGAAAATCAATAAAACCCCAGCTTTGCTTACGTGAACTCATTAAAAAAAATTATTTGGACATTGGTGTATTGACTGGGATTTGACTCGTCTCTTCAGACAAGTAGTCATACTAACACCCTCCCTGATAATCACTTAGTACCAAAAATCTTTTTGAAGAAATCTATTATTTAAATGCATTGCAATCAATCCTTTAGTTGTCGGATCTTTGAGGAACTCACCTAGTGGTTTTCATTAGATGTTCTCTTTCCTGTGTTACCAAGCAGCCTCATTTTATATCAGCTTCCTGATGCTGACTCTCCCTTCCAAGAGCAAAGACTGTTGCAGAGATCTAAAGGTTTGCTTCTACCCAGCAGCGATCAGTGACAGCACTGCTCACTCCTTTCAGAAACCGTAGCCCACTCATGCAGGTCCGTTTTAACCTTCACTTCATTGTGAATTTTCAATTGTATAAGACACTGCACAATACAACATTATTACTGTGGGTGCTATTTACCTGTGGGTGTGGTAATTAGACCTCTACATTGCACTGCAGGATTCCTTTCGAGGACAGCAGAAGGGTTAAAAAAGGAGGTGATAACAGGTTTCTGGATCTGAATCAGGCAAAAGTCTAAAGGAGTCTTTTTTTTCTGGCCATTGCCTCCTGTCTGGCCTATTCACACAGTTCTATTTCCTTGATTTTTCTAGCAATATTTCTGTTAAAGGTGAGATGGTCATTGTTTCTTGAGTCATGGTAGCACAGCAGCAATGCATTTTAGCAGGACTTTGCTATTGCCATGAGAGGCAGGAAGATCAGAACAAAGACAGATTTAGAAAAGAGTGACGATATAAAAATCTATTAAAGTTCTTCTCTCTCTTTTTTCCTCAGAGTGAAAAATCAATAAAGTGGTATAAGTCAGATAGATAGCATGAAATATACAACTCCTAGACCTCCAATTTATGCGCAAAGTGACCTTGACCTGTAGATATCTATTCTGCAATTTTCTATCATTAATTTATTATGTACTCTCTTAAACATATCACTACAAACCACAAAGAAAAATAAAAGTCTATATCTAGATATTTTTCTTTTCATTTAAAAAACAAGACTTACGGACTCTTCTTCTTGAGAAGAAGCAGCAGTTTTTTTTAAAGTTATTATTTACAACAAAGAGGGAAATCATTTATGAAACTTTCTGAAAGCATAATTAATACTTGTACTTTTCTATCTCTAGCTTTACACTGTTTTTTTGTGACATTTTCATGAGTATATGATTATAATGAAACCAGGAAAATGGAAATGCTAAAATAATTTGTCAACCACTTTAAAAAGAACTAGATATTTCACAGTGACTTCACAGATCAGTTCGTTATATAAACTGTGAACAGAAGAAGACACTAACTTCCATTTATATGTGGGCTAGGTAAAATAGAGATGTTAACTGGATTAGTCAGGTCATACAGTGCAGAAGCAGTAGAGTCTGAAGTAGATCTCAAGAGTGTTCCAATGCCAGTTATAACAAAAAGATTTTAAATAAATGTATAGAGAGGAAAAAGGAAATTCTGTTTTCCTATGCTTATAGTCAAGTTCTAAGGACTCAGTCAAGATCCAGTTCATACAAATGTTGCCTAACACTGAGGTAGTAATCTAGTTCATGGCTTTATAGGACTGAGTTAGCTCTGGGAATGCTTCATTTCACTTGTATCTCCTTATTGAGCTTGTTCTGGGCAGGTGATTGCCAAATAAAGGTTACATTCACCCAGGGCAGGCTATGGCCTGAAAGCTAAGGCACCACCTGGAGCTTTGGGTCAAGATACTTCAACCCTAAAGGAGTGGTCTAACAACTGATTGAACCACCTTCTTGAGGCACCCGAGTTCCTCACGCTGCAGATATTAGGGATGTTCCTAGGACTAGACAATTCTGTTCGGATTCTTCTTCTGCGGATCCTTCTTCCTCCTCACCTCCAGTGCCTGTCTCCTCCTAGATGTACATCCTAGGAGCCTGTACCTGCGATGTTGCAATGCCTAAATTAAGTGGTCTGGATTATCACCCTGTTCAGGTTATTCCATTAAATGCACTGTCCTAATCTTGCAAGACTCCCAGTTCAATTTTAATATCAAAAAGCCCTGAAAACATTGTGCATGATGGTGACAGAAACTAGGCATTTACTTTCAAGGCTGAGCATCAAAAATTAACTGCTGGATTTTTCTATTCTATATCATTTCATTAGCCAAACTGATCAAGCAGGCATGGTACAAGATGGTGAAAAGCAGTCTTACATTAACTGCAATTACTTCCCAGGGAAAAAAAAAAGTTTTCAAAAGAGTTTCCAAATCATTAGTAAAGAGCATCTCCAAAAATAGTTGCCTGTTATCGATCCTCTGTGCTGTGCAGAAGTGACACAGACAGGGCACGTATCCCCCTGCATGGCTACTCTTGTGCTTCAAAAGCACAGGCATTTTGTGCATCAGAGCAGAGCGCTGTGAAGTACAGCCAGCTCCATATCTTTGCTGCGTGGGTATCTCCCACTTCTTAAATACCCCTAGGTCTGCTTTGATGTTTGCCCTTGATTTCCATAGGAGCAGGATCCTGCTCTCTGAGGGCCCCTGAGTGCTGCTCCGCACCTCACGTACAAAGTGAGTGCATTCATACGGGGAGCCCTGTCACTCCTATTCACTGCCCGCTATATGAAACCCCAGGGAAGTTATTTTCTGGGTCAATGTCTTGTACAGTTGTTCCGAAGTCCTGGCTGGGAATCCGGAGGGGACAGACTCAAGACTTCTCAAGTATTTTCAGCTTCCCCTTCTCTCGCACTCTGGTTGAAATTCACGAGGATTCTGCCCCATAACCCTGCCTTCTGCTGTGCTATTGATTGGTGCTCCTCTGGCATTTGGGGATCTATGATCACACACCTTTCACTTTCTCAATTCAGATGCAAGCAGCACCTGAAAAAGGAGCAGTGCCTTTTGTCGCCTGACCCAGTGCAGCTTTGCAGGAAGAGCAGCATCAGGCCCGTACTGCTCACATTTCCATGGCAGCAGAACGAACACTATAAACTAGTTTTCTTCAAAGTGAAGTGCATGTAAAAAGCAGGGCTGCTTTGGCTGACTGAAAACAACAGGTATAAATAACCTCCCCTGCCCTAGAAAGCAAGAGCCTGGAAAGGCTCCTTGGGTTGTTTTCTGTGCAGCAGCCTATGAGCTCGGCGTGCTTAATGCTCCGTTGATGCCACGGGAGCCGATAGAGGCAGGGACAGATTACACCGAGAAGGAGGTAAACAAGTTGTTTACGACTCCGCGGGGCTGCAGCAGATCCTCCTCACGTCGGCTGGGAGGCAATGAGAGCATTGGACACCGGGCTGCTGATGGGAAAGGATCCCTGGAGCTGCCAAGCGCTGGCTCCAGAAATGTCCGTGGGGCTTCAATAACAGGAAATCACGTGTGCTGTCATTATCAGCTGCTGAGTGAGACAGATGCACCCCGATCAATATCCGTGTCCGATATCAAAGAGCTATTGTGGTGGGTTGGAGCATTTTGAACTAAGGAGAACAACACAAATATTTTAAATGATTAGGGCTGGCAAAAATCCCCAGGCTTTCTCTCTTCTGTTTTGTTTTTGTGTTTTTCCTCACCGAGGCAGTGGATTCATCACAATTACGGGAACTGAAAGTCCTCTCTGCTCGCAGTAACTTTGATCCTTATTGATCTAATTAAACTATGTTTGCTTAAGGTTGCAGAGGGAAAGGGCTAAAAATCGGCAATCTTCCTGATCTCACACGGTAGTAAAGAATCTGTTCACTCAGCTTGTCTTTCAGCACAGCTGAAGCTGGACTAAGCCTCTCTTAGCATGCCACATCTTATTGCTGTCTGAAAATACAATTTAAGAACACGGCAAAACATCCTTAGGGCTTCTGCTCAAAACAGGACTTGGTGTGCAGAGAAGCTGTGAGCACAGACAGTTTTGCTCCCTACACTAGCATTATAGCTGTGGGGGGTCCTGATCATACTGTCATTACATGAAACTGTTGAGTTCTGTAACGGGCTTTCTGTTTCTTACCATTAATGTTGTCAACTGAAAGGCAGCTGTAAACAACCAGGCCGTTTTTGTATCACACTAATTATATGCTAAGGGATAAATTCTGTTTTATGTGGAAGCACATCCCTCATGATATCTGCATTTTTTT
Source organism: Tinamus guttatus (assembly GCF_059628265.1). NCBI lineage: Eukaryota > Metazoa > Chordata > Aves > Tinamiformes > Tinamidae > Tinamus > Tinamus guttatus. Next base: position 1,152,990 of record NW_028288581.1, on the reverse strand, counting down.
AAAAACAGCTAGTAGGTTAGGATATTTTAGAAGGATCTTTTTTTCCTGTTTAAAACATGGCAAATACTGCACAGAGAATTTGGAAGTCTCCAGGTCCAGGATGCTCAATGGAAATTCACAGGTAGAATCAGGGAGCTGCTTTCATAGGCTAAAGAAAAATACTCCTGTTATACAAGGAACAGCCCTTGTAGAAGGATTCATAGTCTATTTTGACTCCTTCTTTTTCAGATAGGGAAGAATCTGTGTCAATAAAAGTGGTGATAAGGTGAAACATGCACTTGTCCCTAGTGCCTCAGCTGAGTGACTGCTGTCCTATTAGTACTTCAGAAACCAAACCAAAACAAAACAAAAAATATACAGCAGTTAAAATAGTGACTGTCTTTTGCCAGTTCTGATGGTGGCTCATCTGTTTGCATTACATATTGTAGTTGGAATAGCATGGAAAAGTAGTTTGCTTCCAAACCTGGGAAGAGAGTCAGGGTGGTACCCACACAGGCTAAAGCACAGACTTTCCTCTCCTTAGCCTTACCCTTATCCTGAGCAAGCCTTGGCTACCTCATTAAGGCTTATGGCTTTAGCAATCACCCTGATTGCTGCCCCTTCACCTGCCTTTAAAGCAGCATAGCTTTCCCGCGGATGAGCCGCTTCAGCCATTGGATCTTTTTTCCTTTGCGCTGGAAACAGCTTCTGCCAGGGAAGGGTTAAGGCATCCGTTCCTCATGGAGCACTGCTCAGGGCTCTCCCGGAGCTCCCTCCTCCTGATTTGGGCCCAAAGGACAGAGCCCTGTAGCACACACTTGTCTCCCGTGGCAAGATGGACGAGTCCTTAATGTGATTCCTCGGATCCCCAGAGGGACATCCAGAAACGCCGCAGCATAAACAAGCAAGGGGAAATACTGAACTGGAGCGGAGCAGTGAGGCAGTGCCGTAGTAAACAAGTGCACATGTGGCTCCCGAAATGCCCCTGGCTCTGCAGGCTTAAATCAGCCCTCACTCCCCTCACAAGAGATCACAGCCTGGTCTAAATTTCCCTTTTCAGCTTGCTTCAAGCCTGGGCTGTGAGGTGTTTCAAAAGCTCACGTGCTTCAAATGCATCGTGCTATTTTTACAGCTGCCTGAGAGCCCTGGTTTCCTCTGGCAGATCCACTGCGAACACTGTTACACCGCCAAGGAGAAGAGAAACGGAGCTGCTAAAATAACTGTACAGCACAGAAATAAATGGAAAAGGCATATTAGGTCAGGCAGCCCATGCCCCAGCCGGCAAAGGTTGCTCCCTACAGAATAAATCTGAGTGTTCTGTAGATCAGCCTTATATTGATATATTAAACTTCCTGTTGTAGAGGGATCGTTTTCAGCGCCCCCCCCCCCCCTTTTTTTTATCACCTTGACCCAAATTGTTGCCAGAATTAACCTGGTGTAGTTTTGCTGTATGGTAGGAACTGTTTATCCCAAGCAAAATTTAGTCCGCTTTTCTGATCATTTTTAATGATGCAAAAGCTTATTCTGGGCAATGGAGAAGTGTTCTACAAGGTCACTTGCACAAAGTATAATAAAGTGAGCCTACTGCTTCCCAGAAGTTAACATTTGATTTTTCCCCCTTTATTTAAACTCTTGTCAGCAATGTGTTCACTTGAGCAGGGTTCAACTGTGAAAGTCACACAAGAGTCCTGACTGACCTCTCATAATATTGGGTTTCATGCCGTTAACATGTGCTCCAGTCAGTGAAGCAGATATTCCTGAGTTTCTCTGACCTTTCTAAGTATTGTAATAATCAATGGCCATCAAGTGACCCTGTCATTCCCTGGATGCTTAGACAGTCAGATAAACATCTGTGCTGACCTCGCGTTTGCATCCTGCCCTGCTGCCCATTCATTCTGTTTGTTCTCCCTCCAGGAGGCCCAAGGTCCAGAGCTGGAGCCCTCTCCACGATGCTGCATAGCTGGAATGCCCTGACCTGGCCAAAGAAAGTTGGAGGGAGAGGTGGAAAACAACAGCTGAAACTTGGTGGTTGCTGATATTTGCTGAGTCTCAAGTTGACATGATTTAATTATGCCTGCTGCATCAGCAGATCAGAGAGTGCTTCCATGTTTCTGAGGTTGGTTGGGTGCTCTGGCCATATCCTAACCCCATCTCAAAGTTTTTTCCAGGCTACTCCTCTATGTCTGCCGAAATTAAACCTTGTGCATGATGGCTGGGCAGGAATGGTGGCACCTTCCCAGGGTCACCTGCTGATGCTGGTGTGCTAAATCTAGACGTGAATCCTCGTCTTTGACCCTTGTGATCCAGTGGAAACATATTAGCTTAAATTATTGGAAGGATCCAAAGTGCTCCAAAGTGACACAGAGGAAGAGTGCTTAGGAGCTTAAGAAGGTTTAAGAAGCTGCTCTATATCAGATTTCAGGTATTGGCTTCTGCCACCCAGCAGAGACAGTACCTGACTGTCCTAATCTGTCTGTGGTGAGACTGGGCCAAACACAGAATCCCAACTTGCAAGAGCCACTAAGAGAAAAGTATGCAAAATCTTTTTTCTACCAGGATTTAAAACCTGCATCATCAGGCAAGGAAGGTGTTTTGAGGCGAGAGCAGGGATAGATTTCAAGGAACAAGTTCTCTCATTTGAGATAAGGTGAATATTCTTCACTGTTTGCACATAAACATTATAGTATCTATGACAGGCAGCAGAGCATTAAATTTAATAGAGCAAAGGTAAACACACTATATATGTAACACATTAGACTAAATTTTAGCTGTGTGATAAATTTTGCTCTCCTGATATATAAGAAAAATATTTTCATCTCGTCAGGTTTTCAAAAGAGGTAAGCCATGTTGGGGATATTTAACCATGGTGATGATAGAAAAAGAATTAGCCATATTTACAATTTGGTTAAGGAGAAATAGTCAACAGAGAGCGACTAAAACTAAGTAATGCATGAAGGCGTGAGTCCAAAGGATATCTAGAGAAGACAAGAGGGAAGCAGGAACATTTCCAACAAGTAAGGGAGCCAGGAGAAGATGGGGGAATGGATCCAGATGTGACGAAGAAGGTTATGACCACGTGAAAAGCAGAAAGGTGTTTGAATATGCAGGCGATTCCTCAAGCAGGAGACTTCCCAGGAAGGGGGATGCACTTCCTGGGACTGCAGAGATGACTTTGGTGATGCTGTTAAAAAGATCTTGAAAGCATGAAGAAGACAACAACAGCTATACAGACTTAAACGACTACTGCTGTCATATGCTGAAATGAGGAAATAGCATTAAGATGGCAGTAGAGAAAGTGCAAAAATATTTGCAGTGGAGGAAGTCCACTTGTGCTTAACTTTTCCCAGATTCTCTCAGTGGTACAGGACTTGGCAGAAGAGAGAATGATTATTGCTGATACGTATTTCTAGATTCCAATTTAATTTTAAGATGGAAAGAACAGGATGGAAAAATGTATTTGTCTGTGTCTTTTACAGCCATTTTGTCTATTAAAAGAATGATTTTAGCCCTTTAAATTTCAGCTTGTAACAGCTCTCCAATGAATCACACAGTCCTTTCAAGTAGCTTCTATGTAATGGCTCTTGCAGGCATCTGCTCAAACTGTATCCAATTAAAAAAATAAATCTAGGAACAAACTGCTCCCAGTTTCGGCTGGGTGACAGGTATGAGTTCTGCTTTCATAAATGGCTTATTCCTGTTTTCAGTCCTGTTTATGGCCATCAGGCCAAGAGGAATTTATCATGTAACTTTAAAGTCATAAAGCCTTTACATTTATCTAATCTTATTATTTGCAAATAGAATTACAACAATGACATCAATGCAGTATAATGAACAGAACAAAACAGAACAAAAGGGCTCAGGCAAAAAAAAAAAAAAAAAAAACAACCAACTATGATAACATACCTTATTATGAAATGCTGCCAGGAATTTTGGAGAGTAAAGTGTGTCACGTTTCATTGGTTTGGGAGATAGATCTCATTGATTTCTGTCAAAATTAAGATGCTTTTTAAAGTAAACAGTTTCAGTAGACACAAAACAGAGTGTCTGGCAGTTGTGGTATCTCCCATCTTGAGAGATCTGGAAAAAACAGTTCATAGACTTCCCTTACTTAAAGCCTATTTAGCATTACTGCAATTAACATTAGTGAAGAATAGTGTGAGGCCTGGAATTCCAATAATGTCATTACAGTACAATGTTTGGCACGGGGTTTAGTATTCACTCGCATATGTGCTACGGTAAATTTTTGCACTCCAATCTCCCTGCAGTTCACAGGAGTTATAGCTGCTGGAAGTGTAGCAACAGGGCATGCAAGTGCTAGAATTTGCACTTGTAAAATTTATAGGGACAACTGGTTTTGCAGGTGTAGCGCCTAACACTTGTGCACATCCAGTTGCTGGAATATATAAAGTGCGAGCTGGGAGGTGGAATGCTCTCCAGAGCCTCGGGTGTTCGGTGCCACCCTGAGGCAGCTAAAAGGGGCCTGTTTCAAAACGGAGAGTTCTTGGCTCTGACTCTAAAACAGACCCTTATATGGTGTGAAGCTTGGCTCTCAGATGCTTGGGTATCTCTAAACACTTCACTTTTTTTTTTTTTTTAAAGAAAAGGTTAGACCAGAAAATCGTTCACACTTAGAAAATACAGGCATATAAAGTAGAGACTCCAACACAAGGTGTTTAGATAATATAACTCATAATGTCAAGTCGGACACTTTTATTTTAACCGTTAGACATAATTTTACTACTCATCTGCTCAAAGGATTTGTAGTTGCGACCAGATTTACTAGAGGAGAGCAGAAAGGAAGAATAGGAGTGGGAGAAGTGCTGGGAGGAAAATGAAGACCCTCTCTGGGTGATATGACTGAAGCAACCCTTGTCACTCTGCACCCCTGTCCTTATTCAGGCTGAAATGGAGCCTGTTTTTTTTTTTTTTTTTGAAAACCCAAGATGAAACTTTAAAGATTGAGATGTGATATAGCCCCTAATTTCATTCTCCTTTCTTTTTGAATAGTCTTAAGAGCAGAGGAGAGTAAATGAATATATCAAAAAAGTGATATATTTACATTTTTAATGATGACTGCTATTAATGTATGAGGCAAACTGATTGTTGATGGCACAATATTCAGACATAGTATTTCCTAGGGATCATCTGCTGATGACTCTGTTCCCATTTCTGATATGCTTTCCTAGTAATTTTTCTCCATCAGTAGAGTGGCTATCATTCAGTGATTCACACTTTCAAAGGATAAGTGAGACTGTTAACAAATATGTAATTGTAAAATGTCTTATTAGTTGACTGCAAGAGCTGAAAAATATATATTATATATATATTTGATTCTGTGCATCAATGCCAAATAAGCTCCAAGTGCTCATAATCTTTAAGTATTAGAATTCAGGATATTTTGATTAGATACACTTTATTTGATGAGTTGTTCCTTACTGTTTCTAATCACACTGTCTATCAAAAGTCATGCAGTGTAAGAATGAAGTAATAACTTCACACATTCTTCTGCAGGATTGAACTCCCGAGGCCATGGACTCGCACACATTAATTCTAATAGTTTTGTGCTTGTGAGCAAGACGATGCTGGGCACGTCTTCCTCTTGCCACTGTGCCGATAAACGCGGATCCAAAGGTTTCTGCCCTCCGGTCCTCTTTTGGAGCACAGGATATCTAACACAGAGGTGTCACGTGTGGGGAGACACACTCATTGCAGGCTGTTAAAATTCATCTCAAAACGTCTGCAGATGCATCGTTGGTGAAATCCTACACCACCAGTTACACTGTGTTTGACGTGGGAAGCCGAGTTTGGTTTTCCTTGCACGCTCATGACCAAACCAGGCTCCCAGATAGAAGCGGTTTATGGAGAGCAGGTTTTGCTTGGAGCACGTAGCAGGAATTCCCAGCTGCTCTCTTCAGACATCTTCATGCTGAAACCCTCCTGCGGAAAAGAACTGAAAGAAACTTTCTAGCTGGGTGCCCGTGAGGACAAGGTAGAGAGAGGGTCCATAAATCAAGTTAATACTTTCACACTCCTTGCAGATTTATCTCATTTTAAGATATCCTGTGCAGCACCAGGATTTCCTTAAACTGATCAGTGGAACTATTCCACTGGGAGAGCAACAAGGGTCTTGTTGTTCATTCACTACTAGTCTGTGACACTGCAATCTTCTTTCCCCGAGTATCCTGAAGTTCTGTTATATGTTGCTTGACACACGTTCAAAGCCCAACTCTAGGCTTGCAAATTTAACTTGAAAGCAACAATTCTTTGCTGAGAGAAAAAGCCTAGGTGGCACACACATTAACCTGAAAGAAATTTGCACCAAACCATCATCCTTTTGCTATTCTTTTTTTTTTTTTTTTGGTGGCCTGAAAACACACAGGGTTGTCAGAGCTCTCCCTAAAGAATAACTCTTTAAATAGCCACCAATCATCATATCATTAGTTTCCTGTTCTGAAAACTCAAATGCCCTTTAATTATCCAGCTGTAGGAATGTACGAGATCACACTAAATTTTGCTTAAGTGCGGACTATTGCCAAAAAGGAAGCCAAAATATATAATTTTCTTGGCATTAACATTTTATAGCTGTGTGATATCAAACTGCACAATGGCTGGAACATTCTGTGAAGGGCAACGCTGTCTGGGTAATGTAGCAGAAACACTTATCTAATAGCATGCCCTCCTGTGCCCTCTGTCAGAGAGCCAGCATTTTAGTCCTATTATCAGCCTGCAAATACTGGAGGCTTCCACGTTGCAGAGGCTGCCAAAGGAAACAGTCTTCCCTGTTACAGGAGCAAATGTCCATGCACATAAACAAAACTGAAGAGTAATTAGATTACCGTGGTTCCAACTGATCCCTCCGTAGCAAAATATTCGGGCTTGCTAATTTACATTAATAAAGATCCCACTGTTTTTACAGAATGTTTGGTTTAGTTCACAGGTCAGGTGTTTTCCATAATGTATTCTAAACTGGCTATTTCAATCAAATAAAGAAGAAATGCTGAGGTGACTCCTCCTAAAATCATCAGTAAAAGCCGTACTTGTCTTTTCCTTTTCCCTACATTGTAGATATACCTATTTTGTGGGCTTATTGTTTGTTGTTATTGTATTTTTTAATTCACACTTTAAGTTGAATAGGTAAAAATTAACAAACAATAGCAAATACTTGTCCAATCAACATCCTCCCAAAACTGCTAGGAATTTATTCAGTGTATTTAGCTCTTTCATTAGAAGCATATTGCAATAATCTATCGTTGTGTGACAGGCATTTTGGAAACAATTTCATTTAGTAGAAGTAAAAAGGAAACAGACTTTCTTATGGATCTAAAAAGAAACAACCTCCCCTCCACAAAATTAAAATAAATTTCTTGCTTAAGTTATTTTTAATAAAACAAATGACAGAATGCACTTTTCAGGCATTCATCCATTTATTTATGAATATTCTCATCAGCACTCTGGCGTTTAAAAAAAAATCTATTCACTGGTAGCCATGTACCTGAATTCATATTAGATTGTATTATATCTACTAACAAGTTCATCACACTGGTGGCTGAAGAAGAGAAGAGCTTAGGAGGTTGGGTGTTGTATGTAGTTATATTTTGTACTTATAAACTTCCTGAGATTATATAAGTAAAATTACAAGCCTATCGAAACCTTTGTTCTTTTGCTTCAGCTTAGATTTTTTTATATATATAATTCATAGAAGTTGTCATAGTTGAGACGATTGAACTGAAATAAAATCTTGATATTTTTACTGACTTTTGCACTGAGCACCGCTCATTTGTATAAGATTTTTCTGTCCTAATAACTGTTCCTATTTAGAACTTGCTAGGGAAAAATATATTCTCCTGGATATAAAAACTATCAGGTAGCAATCTGCTAAATCATATCACTTGCTAGGGATGCTGAAGAGCACTCAGTTTAGAGCAAGAAAACTTGCTGGGATATTTGGGAATTTATCACAAAAAGAACAAAGGATTCAGTGATAGAATTATTTACAATGGCCAATTTGGTTTCCACAACTTTATGGAAAAGTGTGTTCGAAAACAGTTAAATATAATTTTGCAATGTTTTAGAAAATGTTACATTTTGACAGTAGAAACAGTTCTTTTGTATGGTTCTGAGTGTTTCACTATTGCCAGAACAAGTTACTACTGTTGTACTGCAGTACACATGGCTTTAAGCCTGCTGTCATCCAAATCACTGCGAAACATATTTATTACCTTTTGCCCTAAGCCACTTCTACAGCGTGAACAAACTATGGCCACTGGAGAAAATCATTTATCTCATTTGAAATAGACTTTATTTTATTTTAGCCACGGAGAAGACATGTAAGATGTCAGGAAAGAAAGAGACTCACTATCTCACTATAATGTAGTATTCTGAGAAAAAAAAAAAAGGAAGAAGAAAAATTAACTGACATGCAAGCTAAGGGTAAATTTTTCCTTACCTGAGCAATGAGTCTTTAAAAAGAAAAAAAAAAAGTCGACCAAGCCAACACATTTATTTGCATTCAGGATATGTACCATTAGCTCTTTTTCCTCTTCATAAAAGCAATGCATCAGCACTAAATCAGCACCCCTCCAGTTAATCAGTGTCTCAGCAGAGCATGCAAGCACCTCACTTTTTAACAAGCAGTTTTGTGTACACCAGGATGGATGAAGCCTCGTTTCCTATGGATCCTTGCTGGTAGATGTTTCTTATACCAGGGCTGTGCAGCAAGCATGCTGCTACATCCCTTGCTCTCTCTGTTAACTGCCTCTGGCCCTTGCTGCACTCCTTGCCTTCTGTACCAAAATCCCAGGGCTCTCTGAGCTGCATTGGGCTCTCGGCAGCGTGGAGCTATGCTGCTGGCCATGGGCTAGCTGCTCAGCAGGAAACTGGGCTTCGAAAGGCTTTGCTCCCTTAGGACAGCAAGCTACAAATGCATGCTGATAATTTTCCCTTTGCAGAATAAAGTGACTGGGAGAAGGCCGAGGTCTTGTCAAAGCAGGAGCCAGATCCCATAAGAAATCAGGGAGGTGCCACCAACTAGAGGAGTGGGAAATTTGGATTTAATTCTTTCTTCTGCACCAGGACTTCAAGACATTCTTGGACATACTGTTTGTTCTTATTGTCAGGACAATTTTATGCATTCCATACTGCCAGCATAGCATAGCATGGCATAACACACTGTTCCCTCTTTTGATGGGGGCCTGCCAGTGAAATTATATAGAGGGAATGCAGACATAAGCAGATTTTTATTGTAGAACAGAGAAAACAAGAGAATGGTGTTTTTTATTATTATGTTCTCAAGAGGAACTAGGTTAATACTTGGGAAAATCTATTTGCAAACAAGTATGTGAAATCCTGTTATATACAGGCTAGCGCTTTTCCCCTTTGCCTATGAATATTCATGCAATCAAATTTAATTCACCTGACTGGAGAGGTGCTTTTATCTGAGCAGAGATGGGTCTTCATGCATGAATGCAGCATTTCTAAGCAAACAACTGAAAGTCATGCTCAGAGCTCCCATCTGGACGCCGTGTACCTGCCGGTCATGTGAGTGAAGGACAGAGATATTTTGAGATCCAAAGAGGAAGGAGCAGGTGGGAACAGCAGCAGCTCACGAGGAGCCTCGGGTCAGCACAGGCGACGGTGGCAAAGCGAGGCGGAGTGGATGCTGATGTGGTGGCAAAGCCTCTGCCCTAGTGACACATTTAGCGTGTTTTGGCCTCAAAAGGCAGCGTTGGGCACGTCCTGGGGACAGGATCAGCCCCTGAAGTGGACACGGTGTGCCTGGGTCTTAACTGATCTTTACACTCGTATGTCTCTGCCTGCAGGCTGAAATTGCCTCCAGCGCTGCATTATTAAAAGACACGAGGGTCTGAATTCATCTTGTGTAATTATGGGATTATCGAGGATGCCTAAATTAGGACCGTAGCCACTTCACACTCCCTCTCTGGGCCTCTCTGACTATGAGATACAGGCACCGTCAGTAGGCATACTGTATACATAGCTTTCTTTGCTGTATATTGTGGAGTACTTTTTATGGAAAGTGTCTTTTCAGCTTCACCTCACATAGTCCACACTGAAGGTGCTGGTTTTCATACAGTCTCTTTTTGGCAATTTTGACAATTACTTCTGCACTTTCTTCCACAATCTCCAAAGCATACTGTCTAATCTATGCTAACCAAAAAGTCCCTATTTTTTTTATTCTTACAATATCTAGTTCTCACAGGGCCTAAAACGCTAAAATAGTCTAGTGTTCTTCATATTCCTTTTAATTTACCTCCTGAAATAATCCGTCCTGTTGCATCATGAATTTTACTGATGTTTCCCGTATTCTGTTGTCATGCCTAAAAATTACATTCCTGTCTGAGATCCATTCATAAGCTCATCAAGGCAGGAATTACAGAATTTATACATGTCACATCTCTGTTAAAATAGCTAATAATGTGACCAATCCCGCAGCTAGGCTAATGGTCAAATAAGGAAAAGCACTCTGAGAACAGCTTATACACGATAATATCCAGTTCAAATACATTCACGATTGTTGCTTTTAAAACGATTACTACTTACCCATAAATAACACGATCAATATTAGTTACAGACAGCAAAAAGAGGTATACCTGATACCAATTCAGGAATTACATTTGGTCAGCTGTAATCTAAAGTGTCTAGTTTAGAAAACAAAGGTAATGTTGTGAACACATATAGTGTCTTGAAACTTGTACTTGGAAGCTAAAGTTATGCATATTCAAATGGGAATTAGCAAGTAGGTTTCTAGCAGTGTGGATAATCAATTGTGAAGTACAACTCACTTGTGCATACAGTTGATTCTCCATCACTGCTTTTTTTTTCTTTTCTTTTTTTTTTTTCTTTTTTTTTTTAATTGACCACAGACTTCTTTTTTGACTACTAAATCCCATAGTTCTATCAGAGTTTATGATTAAGATAATTATGGATCAGGTCTTCCGGTCTGACTTATACAGAAGGTCAGACTAAATGATCATGATGGTTCCTTGCAGTCTGAAAATTCTTTTGGGAGTGGGAGGGAAAGAGTATGAGGAGGAAGGTGAATTTTGTTTTGTTTTGCATTTTATTTTATTTATTTATTTTTATTTTTTTGCAAATGACAATGATTTCTTGTCAGGTCAGAAATTAGCAGATGTAGAAGGAAAATTAAAATAATATTTCACACATACCACAGGGTTATATTTCATTATAAAGGTGTATTCTCTGTATGTTTCAGGAATAAAAAAGATATTTTCAATAAATGGTAACATTGTGCTGTTTGAGTCTCCTAAAATGCATGGTATTCCTTTCCAAGTTGAGAGCCTTTGAGGTCATAAACTGATAGCCATTTGATTTATATTAAAAATACAGATTTATACTGCTGTATACAGAAAGGAGAGAGAAAGGAATGAGTGTCTCTGAAATGCCTATGATTAGGCTACATTATGTGACCTTACTCACAGTTTTTGAACTAGCAGACCTTTATGTTTAGGGATCACATAAGTAACTAACTTTTATATCCTATGTTTCAATATTTAAAGTATTTCTGCAAAACAAAGAAAAAAATAAAAACATCAACAAAAGAGAGGTGAACTTCTGTGCTTCCAACTCTAGAAGAGAAAGATTCTTCTTTTAAATTGTCAGCATTTATTTTCAGGTAACTAATATGATAGTGAATACTAAACCACTGTTTCTAAAACATTTTAAATATTCTTAAATATGTACAAATCCCTTATAAAAGCGACCTGTGGAAGATAGATAGTTTCCAGTATACAAATATTTTCAGATGTGTTATTTAAGCTTACAGCTTTATTATTTTACCAGGAAGATGGATTTAGCTTCTCATCCCTTCAGGTAATCCCTGTTCTGAAATGATCCACACCAAAAAAAAATAAAGTTTCTAAATCTTTAAAAGATCTAAACTATAACACTATACCACTACTTGAAATGATCCAATATTTCCTCCGCTCATCAAAGTTAGCCAAGGGGGCTCAAACTGAGAAATACAACAACTTGAATTTTAATTCATGTCATTACAGAGGCACAAAGCTGAACCCTCAGTTTTGGGGTTGAATTTAAGATTACTTCTTCCTAATTTCAGTTAAAGCTTTTCTGTTTTCGCTGCTACTGAAGCTGGAGGGATGAATTCCGGACAATTGGCTAACATTTGGAATTTCTCCTTCTTGATTTTCATTGCAGGATCTCTCTGATGAAGAAAAGTATAACAGAAACCCCAAACTTTGCTGTAAAGACCTGGAAGAATTTTTTAAAAGGGAAGAGTAATTATAACTTCATAGGGAGAGGCGAAGAGTTGCATATGACTTACACATTTAATGAATTCATCAAAGATTGACTTGGCTTTATTTTTACACACTTACCTGTTCAAACATATTTTTGTTTTGCCTCAATTCTTTTACCCACCCCAAATCCATTGCAAGCAAGGAAACACTTGGACCGACCTTTCTGTGCTTCAAGCATTCGTGTGAATTTTACAGGAAGAACTCTTCCCAGGTAATTCAGTCTCATTTTTCACTGTACTTTGTTTCCTTGCAAAGGCTTGTGAACAGAGAACCACTTGTTATCTGTGGTGATGGAATTTAACAAGGATTTTTTTTTTCTGGAAAGAAGTTTATATATTTTCTTCTTTTTTTTTAAAATAAGAGAGATTTTAAGATGAAAATAGAAATGTGAACTACATTAGGCAAGTGGATTACTGCTGTCACTGAAGCTATTCAAAGTTATGTGCTGTAGGTCTGGTGAAAAAAAGCCTAAAGAAAGAATCATGTCCTCATGTCCTAACTTTCCTCCCCTTATTGAGGTAAACAGTTCCTATTAGTCCCACTGAGGGCAGCGTACTAAACCCTGGTGCTTCCAGTCTGTGCTTAATCAGTTGTCAGTCAGGCAAATCACCTGGGAAGTCAAGGGGAGTTTGCCTGAGAAATGACAGAGGAAGAATTTATTCAAGCCCTTAAAATTGAAAGGTATTTGCAAGATTTGCAGGATCAGGCCTCTAATTCAGCATGAACTGAAAATTTTGATAGAAAGTTGATCATTTAAAAATGTGGAAAGACTGAGCAGAGGCAGAGACAATTCCAGGCAGTGCCTGTCATGTCTCTGAATGTTATGGAGTAGAGTAACAAGAGGTGACTTATGTAGCCTGACAGAGCACTTTAAAATGACACATTGAGCTAGATTCAGTGAAAGGATAATGGACAGATGGTTTTCATTTTCAGAATTTTAATGGCTATTTGACATTCTTAGTCATTAGTTACCATGCTTAAAACTTTATTGAACAGTGATAATTTTTGTTTCCTACTTAAACAGAACAGCATTGCTATCACTGCATTTAGCAAAGCATGCTGATTATGAATTTCTGCTTTGCAGTAGAATGACTGAAAAAATGACTCCTTGCATGAAAATACCTATTTTAAACAAAAACAGGGTGTGAGGAGAGAACTGGTCTTTATTAACCATCTGAGAATATGTTTATTCACTACTCTACAATGGTAGAAATTGCATTGTTCTTCAAGTGGCTTTTAAAAAATTATTTTTAAAAGTAAGAAGTTAATAAACGTATTCTATTTTCTCTTGAGAGCTACTATTAAAAGGTTTAAAGTATGAAGAGATTTAGAATAGACTTCTGGAAATCAGGTAAAATATTATGAAATACATCCAAATTCTTCCAGAATTATATATCCCGCCCCGGAATAATAATCTACACATACCGTTAAGCAAAGGTTCACATCAAAATCTCTGCAATTTTCTGTCTCAAATTTCAGCTTTACAGCAAAGTTCAGACTAGTACGTAACATAAATACAGTTTCATAGACAATTGTGTGTTTTTTAATTTCAGCTGCTGAATAATTAAATAACTGCATATTCTCTACATAGCTCTCCTTAGTTACATTTTCATTCTTTTTTTTTACCTGCAGATTGTTGCTGCCTTTAGAAAGCATCAGAATTTCAATATCATTACACATACAGCAATCAGATTCAAAAGACAGCTAATCAAGTGTCTGTCTTTCATGAAGATACAAAATCCCACTGCTTCTTTGATGAAACACGTTCAAAACCAACATATGTACATGTCTCAAAATATGCAATAAAAGTTTTTGTGAACAGCCTAAAGCTCTTTTTCAAAACATAAAATTCCTTTTTATGTATATAGTTTCATAATGATCGCATGAAAATCTGCATATGATTTTTTTTATCATTTTCTGATTTATGCTTTGTTTTTTATTCTGCAGTAAAGCTTATGACTGTAGAATTTCTACTATTGCCTTCTCTTTTTCTTTTTTTTTCTTTTTTAGCCAAACCAATGTTACTTTATTTGCTCCAGAAAGTTAAGGTTATTCCAAACACGCAAGTTAATATTATGAGATCTGCAGAGATCTAACAAATGGACGCAAGAATAAAAGGTCAGCTTTGTAGCCTGTTGACTCTGGCAGTTTCCTTTTAAAGCATTATTGTTTACCAATGGGTTCATGTTATCAGACACATTCCATTTTCATTATTTATAAATGGTACAAGCCTTATTTGATCATTTATTTATTAAGATTCTATGTCCTTTCCGGAGGTAGTGAGTATTCAGGTAACTTGTGGAGTGTCACGCGAAAGGGCAGATTATCAGCTCCACTTAGCACTCTGTGCTTCACCCAAATGCATCAGAGCCCCCTCTCGGGTATATGGTTGCTGGCTGAGCATGGGTGAAAGCCTGGACAGGGTAAAACTTGCATGCTCCCCTAGCAGTGCAGGGAAGGGATGCTCCCCAGGCTGTATTCCCACCCCATAGCTGCAGAACCAAGGCATTTCTGCAAATATGAGACTGTTTCAGCCTGAGCAGAGGAAGGAGCCTGAGCTGGAGACTGGCTGCCCAAGCAACTCCATCCTCTCCTATGCCCAGCGCCTCATGCAGATCCCAGAAAACTTGCACTTTGCTGCGCCATGGCACCTGCCAAATCAGCAATATGCTTCCCAGAGAGAAACCTTTCCTCTCCGCTAAGCCTTTGCATCCGCTATTCCTGATTCTCTCCCAGAGACCCACTCTGCACGCGGGACCATCTGCATCCAGCCCGAGCAGATTGTGCCGGCAGCTGCGCGAACCAGGTCCGGGGCCACATCCCGCTCGTTGCAGCGAGCCCGTCCGCGCTCCCGAGGGGAGAGGCGGGTGGCTGCTGCCAGCTGTCCCCTCGCGCGGCGCTGTCACGGCCGTGGCGTGACATTGGCCTCACCTTTGTAACGAGAGCAGCGCGCTTCTACCTGCAAGGGGTCGCGGTGGCAAAAACTGCACATGCAGGCAGAAAGGTAAAATATGCTCTGGAAACATATGCAAAAAAAAAAAAAAAAAAAAAAAAAAACACAGTAGTCTCCAGGTTTAATTGATGTGTGAACGTAAAAAAAGGGCTTCCTGCTCCCTAGGCAAGTGTTATCAAGGCTGAAATCTATCCTGAAAACAGAGGCCTCTCAGAGTTAAAAATGGTCACATCACAAAGCTGGTGTGTGCAACCTTGTCGTCTGACAAAAGTAAGTCAGATCTTATATATTGCTATACAATGGTGGAACTAATATCTATGTAAAACAAAGTTTTTTTTAAAAAAAAATGGATAAAAACAGCAAAAAAGAAAGAAGTATTGCTAATTTTAGAGGTTTTTCAATATTTCTTTTAAATTTCTCTTAAACCCCATTTACCTTAATAATTTGTTATGCCTGACAAGTCATCATCTTTATTTTTAAATTTAACTTTAATATCCTCTGTATCTGCAAGATAACAATTTCATTCGTTAATAGTATGTGGCTTAGGTCTTTCGCTTTGGCAGTGAAGGATATTTTTCTTAATGTTTTTTTTTCACCGTGCTTTTCAAATGGGAATGCAGTTCCGAGTCCTGACGTGGAGGAATCACTCTATTATACACCTCCTCACTAATGTCTCCAGTGAGGCGGGTAAGAGGAATGCCAAAGGAATTGCTACTGCTTTCATGTAGCATGACAACCTCTTCAACAGGAATAATTGGCTCTGGCCAACAAGTCATTTCATATATATGGCAGAAAACCCATCTAAATTACTTATCCAAGCTGGATTTGAACCAGCAGCCATATGATTTAAATAGGAGATGAGCATTGATCTCAAAATAACCTCAGCCTTCTAAGCCAAGGAAACTAGGCTGGATGTTTAGCAATGCGGAAAAATAAATGCCCTGTTTTAGAAAGCAGACTTTATCGCAAAAACCCATCACTCACATATCACCTCCTAACTTAACCTGAAGAATATGCTTCTATTGGTAAATATAAGGAAAAAATAAGAAAAAAAATGTAATGAATTTCTTCTCTAGCAGTATTCCAGTGCTTCTGGAGTGACAGGCATCTCTCTTTTAGTGGTAGTTTGATCTCTACTGATTATGACTGTGTCAAGGTTATCAAATTACATATCAGGTTAAAGGGAAAGACTAGCTAAAAAAAAAGCAGGAGCAGACTAATGGAAACAAGTTTCTCAGCATAGAGTCCCATCTCTAATTCATGTGTTACCTTTATGTATAAATATGTTTATTTATATAGCTGTATATATAGCTCTGTAATGTGCCACATCTCCTAAGTCGGCAAGTATTCATTGCATACTTGGCCAAACAGTAGTTTCCTGAATTGTTCTTTTTCCTGAAAAATTAGGATCTCACTCAAAATTTACATTTCAGACAGATAAAATTAAGCCTATAGAATCGCCTCATATTTCAGATGGGCAAAGTGACACAGTGGGTGAAAAACGTGTCAGCTTGTGCCAGGCCTGTTTTCTCACGCTCTCTGGAGCATGTGGCTGGACAGCTATGCCAGCACCAGGTGTCCAAGCAGTCTGTTGCTGCAAATTCAGGGGAAAGGGATTTTTCTCCCAGCAAGTGTCCAAGATGGCCTTTGAGAAGAGGACCTGGATTTTTCTCCAGAACAGCTTACCATGTGATAAGCATTTTACCTGTATGTTTTGCTTCTGGGATCCACTGCACAAATTGCAAAGAAAATAATATCGTCAGCTAAATGGAAGCCCAACACACCATCCATTAATCTGCTTGTTTAGATCACAGGTAATATGTAAGTGCTTTTCAGAGCTAATCCTGTCAACCATAGCATAAATTTAAAGGCCAATAAGATTACTCAGAGATGAAGCATTTTAATAGTATCACACAGCCAGGAAGTAAACAGATTATGAAAGGCAGCAACTGGCATTGATTTTGTTTTGCAGCTTGGCCAAAACATCCCAAACTTGATGACTCTTGTAATCAATCTTCTTTGAATTTCACATAAGATTCGATCTCATACAGAGAATAGGGAAACATGCAATCTTAAAAATCAGAAAGTTAAGAGCAAAAATGATGAGAGGGAAGAAAATCACAGTGTAAGATGCAGTAAAGAACTGCTCTTTGCCTGGCCATTACATGTCAGGATTCACAGAGTGACTGTATGAAACAGTCCGCAAGTGGACATTTGTGACAGCCCCCACCAGGCAAGAGCTCTTCAGGGATGATTCAACTTCTCCCGGTGTTTTGCCTCAAGCTTCTCCAAATGTAGGTTTATCCTTTCCCCTCGTCGCTCTGGAACATTCCCAGTGAGGACTGCATTATTCTATATTGCTTTTAATGATAAAGAATGCACCTAGAATAAAGCTTCAGTTCTTCTGAAAGGAATCATGTGCACCAATTGCAAACCACTTTGCAAATTGATCTGCTGCATGGTGATGCTCAAGGAAGCAGTGCTTCAAAATTGCGTTATTACTTCAAACCAAGATTGTAATGCAGATGAGGTAGTACGGTCTATTTGGGAAGTTAATGCTCTGGTTGCAGATATATGAACTCTTTTTAAAAAACATCACAATGTAAAAGTTGTTTGCCCCTTCTATACTACTATTACGAAAGTTCTCTACAACTAATACGGAAACAGAGAAGTATCTCTCTGAAAGAGGTGCTGGTTAGATGTGGAAGTTAAATAGCAAAAATGTGGCATGCACGCAGAGGAGAACAAAGTAAGAAGAAGGCAAGAAAACAGCTCGGTGTTGGCGAGAGAGCACAAGCACAACAATTTCCACAAATTCAGCTCTATTTCTTGGGCTACTCTCCCCTGTAAGAAAGTGGCCCAGATTTGGCAATATCCAGATTCATGAGGAAATTTAAGGCATGAATTCCACTGAAACCTTAACTGTAATCTTATAAAGACTTTGGGCATTTCGGTTTTCCGAAGTTTTTGGAACAGAATGTCTGTATTTTTGCACTGTGTTACCTACCCTAAAAAAAACTCTACCAGGATTGATGCATAAATATCACAATGTATGTGCATGCATCCTGCAAAATCCTCTCAAAACATACTTTTTCAATAGATTTACAAGCAACAAATCAATTATATGCTAGTTTTGAAAGGGAAATAGATTTAGTGTAAGGTTGATTGAGAGGGGACAAGACCGTAAATCCAGAGGGTGTATAAACAAATGTTTTTATTGTGGATTTGAAGCAGGTATGGTTCATCTGAGAATCAGAGTTTGTGGAAGGGAAAGGAGTAAATATCACATTTTCTGCATAAAATCAGACTTTAAAAAATCTGAACTTTCTTCTGTATATAGTTATTTTAGAGAAGTGTTTATCTTTTAAGACTTAAGCAAACAGTTCCATGACATGCATGTAGTTTGATTCTGTATTAAAGGGTCACTCCATTCTTTGCGAGAATCCTCACGCCGTTTATAACTGGTAATTTGTATAATAAAATATGAAACAAAAAGTTATTTGATTTATATAATGAAAATTGGATTTTAACTGATCCTCTACTGAAAATTAGTGCATGATTTAGGCCAAGACTTTCTGGACTCTGGTTGTTTTGCCTTCCCAGCATAGTGACTTCCCAACCAAATTTTCTGCCCAGTGTGTCAATTTTGAAATTCATCCATGTGATGTCAGCTATTGACCAAGAAATGCATTTTGTGCAAAGAGAACTGACCATTCAAGGGTAAGAAAGACATGGATTTTCTCTCCTACTTTATCAGCTGCCCTCTAGGCCATTGGCCACACCTGAGTGACCCAGTGCCTCTGCTTTAAACATTGGAAGAAAAAATTGCTATAGATTCCTGACTCTGGTAAAAAGGTAAAACACTACAAGCGTGTGAGTTTGTTTCCTGAGGCAGGTTAATACTGCAATTTTAGCTTCACAAATTTTATGGAAGCTTTTTGGCATTGCTGCTTGATTTTCCAATTCTGAACTCTGAAACACAAAAGAAAAATAGCTTAGAAAAAAATGAACTTCAGAAATCCACTTTTTGTTTCTCCCTTCCTCCAATTCTAGTAAAGCATTTCACCATTCATTTTATGCTCAGGTTAAGGAAGGCATCCTCCCTTTGAGCCTCTTAAAGATTCTTCTTTCTAGAGTCCCTTTTATTTTTTCTCTGTAGCTTGTCTCCCCTGCTATCCCTCCTCATCTTTTTGGAAAGGTTGTGGAAGGTCATTTCCAGCAACAGTGCTGGTAGCACCTGTGCACCCTGGCAGTACAAGCCACCATGCACTGCTCTTCCTCGAGAGCCTATGTGGTGGCTGGTCTGTGCTGGTGTTATGGCACTCAGAAGAGACCTTCATGAGTCAGAGATTTTATATGTCACCCTAGCACACAGCGCAATGCCAGAAATGTGGAGCAGGGATAAGGCAGGAAACTTTGACAACAGCCACCTCCTATTGCTAGCCAGAGGTTTGTCCCAGGACTGGACATTATCCAGTAGTATCTGCTGCCCAACTTGAAATCAGTACGTTTTTCTGCCACAGCTGCTACCTGGGTCTGTCCTCTCACCCTTCCTTCTCTTAGTATAGAAGAACAATTCACCTCTTGTCATCTCTCAGCTCAAAAACCTGCTGACTTTTGTAGACCAGGCAGAATTGTGTAAGAGCTCATCCTGACACACTTAGAGTGACTTAAATGGAAAAGAAAGAGCAAAAGAGCACTAGTATCTTCCATTTCATCATATCAATGGATTAAAGATATAAAGTCTCCAAAATTAAAAACACACAAGTAACCACAGTATTATTAACCACGGCATTGCAACACTTCTCTTGCAGTCTAAATATTTATGTAATCTATGTTAATATAAAGCAACAATAGAACTAGTGAAACAGAGAACTACTTCTTGAAAATCCCCATAATGGCTAGACTGTACCCTAGACTGTAGAAACTATAGCATAAGGAAATACCCAGATGAACTATCTTTGGTGAGAAGTATTTTAGTCCTCTGTCATTACTCATCTTGCAAGGTAAAGTGCCATTGCAGTAAGTGCATTCCAATTGTAGGGCTAGGGAATCAACCGAGTTTCTCTTCAAGATTATCAGCTACCATTGTGATGAGTAGAGAACTATTCTGAAAATTATGAGATTTGGATCCTTTCTATCTATTATTAAGTACTGTACTTAATGGAACTATAGGTCTGCAATAAAATAAAAAAACTCCATATAAAGATTATCATATTAGTGTTTTGTAAAAATTAAGTATATTGGTATTTTAGGGATATACCCTCCCCTAATCCTGCCAAGTGTACTACTAACAATCCTGGCTAATGCTATCAGAAAAGGGGCTCATACATTCTCATGTCAGATTGTTCAAACAACAAGTTTGGCAATATAAGAAATCATCCTTTGATTCCTTTATTTTATAATAGGATAGGCAAGGCATTGCATTGTGGGTATAGTCTGAATATAGGCAAGCTGTTTTCTCAATACTGATATAAAAACTATGTAATGGTCTGGCATATTAATTTCAACTAAGTTGTGAAAACTTTCTCTGCCTTCCTCTATGTTCTTGTAATCAGTAATCTGTATGTTAAAAGAATAAAATCATAAAAGACACAGTTCATGTGTCTGCAATTTCTTCTTTGTTTTGGGTTATAATTATTCCTGCTTTTTCTTTTTCTTTTTTAATGGTATATTGAATTGTGGATAATGATGCTGGACCAGACATTAGTGTAACTCTAACAGCAAAATAAAGAAGTATATTTTATAGTTCATTTCTGAGATTGACTTTGAGCCACAAACAATAATCTTTATGCATTTTTTAAATTAAAAATAACCATTCAGCAAAAACTAGAATCTTACATACAACATTTTTCTGCACATTCTTTCCCCACAATTGTCTACATCCCTGAAAATATGAGAAATATAAATAATACTGAGTATAAATAATACTAAGTATAATGTAGGAAATATTTCATTGAATTGAAAAGAACTGGAATTAATAACATTAGCACTTATATGGCATATGTGCACCCAAACAATTTGCTAGAAAATAATTAGCATATGCAAAGTGATACTGGAAGTCTTATGAGTTTTAAAAAAAATTTGTGGGACATATTGAGAAAGCAAAAAACAAATGGGTGGGAGTCTAAGGAATGTCAGGTCTCCTCATGTTTAAAATGTCTATGGAATAAACTTTTCCAACAAAACTCATATTTCCTTTTCTGAAGTTGAAATTCAGCCTGAAATGAATTCAAAATGTAGGTACAAATGCAAGTGATCTCTAGGATCTTTTGCAGGAACAAGCATTACTGAAAAGAGAAAGCAAATGTGATTCCCATTGAATTAGAATTTCAGGCAAGTTATGTATTCATTTAATTTACATATTTAGCAGCATTTTATACTGAATCACAAAACTAATATTTACAATTTGAAGATATGCAAATTTTGTATCTTAAAAGCAGTAAAAACATTGTTTGACAATTTCGTCCTTTTCTATATAAGATAGCAAGCTAGAATAATGTTCTTCTTTATAACTCTTTCCTCAGAATAATTTTTTCTTAGTCTAAGACTTTTAAGAGTAATGTCTTCCTTATCCTCCATCTCCTTCTTGGTCTATTTGGAAAGACTAATTGGTGCAGATCAGGGAGGCAAGTGTCTTTTGCAAGAACTGTAATCTCTACTTAAAGTGTAAACAAAAGTTGAAAAAAACTGTCTGTAAAAGATATTTGAAGTTTTGATTTTGAGATATTTTACATGGGTTACTTCTTAAGGTATTTTCACTTGCAAAACCTAAAAAAATGGCAACAGCTCTTCATTAATATATTCATTTTAGGGAAAGGTCATTTTTGACCATGTCTCTCACTACAGAAACACTTTCTCTTCTTTCTTTCTGCAAGTTTAAAAAGACCTCTCAAAATATTTTCACAGAACCCCAAAATTGCTGAGATTGGAAGTGACATCTATAGATCACCTGGTCCAGTCCCTCTGCTGAAAGCTGGATCATCTAGAGCCAGTTGCTCAGGTCTCTGTCCAGTTGGTTTTGAATATGACTAAGCATATATGGCTCTCTGGGCAACATGTTCCAGTGTTTGATCACCCTCACAATAAAATAAGTCTTTCATGTTTAAATGTGTCTGTTATCTCTCATCCTATCACTGGCTACCACCAAGAAGAGTCTGTTTCTGTCCTCTTCATTCTTTCATCAGGTATTTATACACGTTGACAAGACCCTCTCAAGCCTTCTCTTTTCCCAGCCTGACTGTCCCAGCTCTGTCAGCCTCTCCCCATATGTCAGATGCTCCAGTCTCTTACTGATCTTAGTGGCTCTTTGTTGGACTTGTTCCAGCATGTCCACCACTCTTTTGTATTGGAGAACTCAACTCTGTAACCAACACTCCACATGAGATCTCATCAGTGCCGAGAAGAGGAGAAGGATCACCTTTGACCCTCCCTTGGCAACACTCTTCCTAGTGAGTCCAACAGCTCAGGAAATAGTTGGACTTCTTTGCCATAGGGGCACTGATTTACTTTTTGAACTCATTGAAGGGAATAAAGATCACTCCCATCCAATGAATGTTCAAGGACTACTCTAGAATGGATTTTGTGAGTCTTGTATTTCATCCTGCAATATATCCCTATTAATAATTACAATGAAAAAAAATTCAAAAGATTTTTTACAAATGTATGCATGATTTAATTACATTAGTCATGTAAAAAGGATTTGAATTCTCACAGTAACTAAACCAAGACTTTTTTTCTTCCTCTTGCACTGTGTTAATATGTTGTATAAATATGATGCTTTGTCTTGTTCTTGAAAAGGCATGTCTGAACAATTCTCAAGACATTTTTGTGGGAGCATACATTCTAGACTGCTGTTCAGATGTAGCTGCTAATCTCATCTGTGCACAAATAAGTAGAAGTGGAGAGCTTTACTAGAACAAAAGTATGCTTAAACTTAAGCTTAAAGTCAGTCATATTCTAGCATTAACTATATGATTGAATGCTTTACCCAGTTTAGGGAAGAATCTTTGATGGTACTGCAAAGATTCAGGCTTTAGGATTAGATTTGCAAACAAATCAATAACTAGCCTCTGTCTTGGGAATATTTCATATCATCAGCTCTGTGGAGAAACACCATGTCTACAGTGCTAGTGCAAATGCATCGGAATGTCCTTTTTACTCAATTAATCAATCTTTTTTCAACCTGAAACATATTCGGAGTTACTCTGCACTCTTTTGTATTATGTTGTGTCCATTTAGGAAAATAAATAAATAAATAGATAAAAATAATAATTGTAAGTCCTGATTACTAACCTAGCAAACCGTGTCTTGGATTTTGATTGGGTAGAAAATCAGTCATTAATTCAGAAAAATCAGCAATTTTATGGCACATCTGCTCAAACATGCTGGGGCATTTACCATTAAAAAAAAAGGAAAAGAAGGAGAGAAAAAAATTAACAATGTTGTAAAGCATTGATTAGGGTTTATTGCAAAAAAAAAAAAAATTTAATCAATTATCACAGTTAACAAGTGATTTCTTAGGGATTATTATTACCTAATTGTTATTAAAGATCTAACTACAGATGGCATATGCAATTCATTGCTTATTATTATTTTTATGAGCACAGATGGCATAGTACAACCAGTAAGACTAGCAGGCAGTGATCTTTTAATATAATAGCAAATGAATGCATAGAGTGATTTTTCTACTTTTGTAAAATGCTGCAGAACTGCTAATGGACTCAGCTCTTCAGATCATTTTGTCTCAATAGCAAGTCCTACAGATTCTGTATAAAAGTCTGTTCAAGAGATTTCCAGATTAATGCTACACACTCAAAATATTTGAGTTCTGTTCCTCATTCCAGCTTGCCTGAAACTACCTTTTGCATATGATTCAGTTTAACTTGAACTATGTGAATTCAACTGGCAAAACTTTGAAGACATCAGAGTATAACAGTCATACAAAGAAATAAAGAGGTTCAGGAATATTTTAAGGCAGTTTATTTAAAAAGAGAGTGCTGTCTCTTTAAAAACTAAAAGATGTACAAAAGATACTAATATAAGAGTCAAAAAAAAAAAACTCCCTTAAAAAAAATTACTTCAGTGAAAGAGCAAAACATTTTTCAAGAGCAGAAATGCAGCATGCGTATGATACTTTCTTACCTTGCTCCATTTTTGATTCCTAAGTGAGTGGGTGGAAGGATAAGAATGCAATTTTATTGACTGTCTGGTTAGATTAAATGGATCTAAAAGCATCCTAAAAGCAAGACTAGTGTGCTGTGATAAGTACAGCTTAATTCTTTTGGCCAAGCCTATCTAGCAATTATGTCTTGAGGTTACATTCCCTCTCCAGGTCTCCAAGTCTTGATCTTGAGCAAGCAAACCAATCATCTCATTTATGGTTGAATGGTGTTATCACAGTATCTGAGACGTGCTAGATTCTTAACACATAATTATAGTACTCCACCATAAGGAGTTTCATCATCAGTTACACAAAGCTGGGACATGTTTTCACTGTTTCGCTTAGGTCATACTAAAACTGTATTCTTTGCCCCCATTCAAAAATCACAATCACATCTCAAAGAAAGCAAACAATAATGCTAAATGTTATTATTAGATAAATATTATTGAAAGACTTCAGTTTCTAAGTAGAATGAAAAATACGTCTCATGATAAGAACATCAAGCATTAAATCAAAGTAAGTGTAAAATAGAAAATGCAGAGCCATATATTGAATTAAAAAAAATCAGCTGATGAGTAGATCAAACATTAGAATAGTGACTTTTTGCTGAAGGTCACAGTGGTATATGCCCAAGTATATCATAAATAAAAGGAATAAAAGTAACACTGTTTATTATTAACACACATGTACGGAAGTTCTGCCATTTCACTAATTCTGCCATAACTAGTTATAAATTGAAACCTGTAGAATAGCACCTCTAACATTTGAACTTTCTATTAAAAACCTCCAAAGCTGCATTCACTACTTTCATGCCCTTCTGAGCCTGATTCAGCATGCCAAGATGTCAACAAAAAATGCTCTCTGATTTTCTGAATAAAGTTTTTAGTAATGAGGTCAAATTCTATCCTTATACATAATGTACTTACAAGGTCAAAAATGATTTAATTATCTTGTCGTATTGAATTACTACTCAACAGCTGAGCTGTGGTAACTGGCAAAATGCACACACTAGTAGAATCTCTTTGGCAAGTAAAAAATCCATTAGCTTAAACCACGATGAAAGAACTGTGCATAAGAAAATCACCATGAAGGAGTTGTGGTTTAACTGGTGGTTTGATCTGATGTGTTTTATTTTGCAACTGTAGCAGGCTAAAAGCAAACACACAGGCCTTATCACAGCTTGCCAGAGTAGCAATAGCTTGTTTAGTCACAGTAACGTGATTGCTTCCCTTCTATAACCTTTTCCTTACATATATTCCATTAACTTCAAGAAGAGCCTGGCTCTACCTGCCTTATGTTAAATGTGTGCTCTTCAGAGTACGCGTGGCTGAAAAGAACTCTCAAGCAGTTTTATTTTTCCACATTCAGTTTAATTGAGAGTAAAATAATCTTACCTTTAAGGCAACACATGACAAGAAATACTAGACTTTTAGGTGAACTGAAAATGGCACGTGTCAGGTCTGAAGGATAATAATCAATGATTCAAGGTCTGATTGTTGGCCAGCAACCATCAGAATGACCACAGAGGTCTATACTGAGGCCCTTGTTGTTTAGTGTACTTATCTACAACCTAGCTGATTTCACAGTGCACCCTCAAAAATGTAAAATAGAGGGCTTGACTACCATGACAAGGAGCAGGTCATGATAAATGGTGGAACTGGGCAAGCAGAAACCTTCTGATGTTCAGCAAAGGGAAACAAAGTTTTGCATGTGGGGTGCAATACTCTCTACCTGTGAGCCGACTGATTGAGAAGCGGCATGTTTCAAGGGACACTGGACTGAAAGTGAGCCAACAGTGCACCTGCATCATGAGTAACTGAACCACCTGAGCGGGTTCTTAGCCAAGAAAATTTGATCTACTTGTTTCATACTCTGCTCTGTGCTGGTGAGGTTGTACCTGGAATATTTCCTCAAGTTTGGGGGCACCCTATTAAAGATGGAAGCAAGAAAAAGGAGAGGGTTTATCTGAAGGCTAGTGAGTAGGTTGGGGTATAGAGCACATGAAAGGAGAGGATAAGAGTACCTGACTTGTTTAATCTGGATAAAACTAACTAAGGAATGAGCCAAAGCTGCCTAAAACTATCGGTGAGAGACAAACAAGTGAGAGACAAAGTACTCCATAATGGCAGGTGATGTAACAGGGAGAACACCCACAAGCAGTGACTTGGGAGGTTTATATTGGATTTTAGGGAAGACGTTTTCACCAGGAGGGGATTAAAGTATTGAAATAAGTTACCCATGCAAGTTGGATAATCTATATCAAAGGAGATTTTCATAGCTCAGTTAACAATTAGCTCAGACAATCCTTATTGTCCCTTTTAATCCATTTTGTGAAGTGCTTTATTTTTAACTTCTTTTGGTCTTAGTCATTTAATCATTTCTCCGCTTGCAGATTGTTCTACCTACTCCTCTGCACACCTTGCTCAGAGAAGTGTTGTACCAATGGAAGTCCCAAAGTCTTGATATAATCATGAAGAATGATCACAGTTATTATACCAGCCTGTGGCATTGGTAAAGAAGAGAGAGGGGGCTCCTCAAGGTTTTCTTCAACAGGCTCCTCCTGACATGTCCTGTTATGCTATTCTTATGTTATTCTCTGCGTGTGGGAGGGATTTGTTACACCACTGTCATGCATCACTATGGCAAGGATAGCTTATCTTGTCGTTGTTGTTGCTAATCAGTTCAATGATGAGTACAGTCACCTACTCTCTAGCTTCTCTATATCTTTTCAGGCAGGATATTTGAAATATGCATACAAAAATCTTCTTCCAAAACATAAAATATGTAGAGAGTGCTTCCTGTGTGACTGTGTCTGTGAATGACTGTGAGACAAAAGCAGTACAAATCTCCTAACCTTTTCCTGAAACCATATGGAAAATAGAATGGAACCAATAAGTTTTTATAAAATTGCAGAGAGTGTTACCCTTAGACAAAACATCTGTTATAGACAGTAATTGCTGAGTTAAAACTATAGCTAAAACTTCATTACCTTAATCTGGCAGTCAGAACTCTACTGGTCATTCTCAGGAAAGTATTTTCATCTTTGGTAAGATCCTACAAAGTATATTTTTATTGTTACAGATGTTGTGGCTCAGAGACAAAACTAACCTTAATAAAAGTAATAAAGAAAATGTCATCATTTCAGAAAATGTTTGAAATTCTGAAGGATCTGAAACAAGTTGTTCTTTATTTGAAAGCCAGCACTTCTTATCAGAGCTAAGATGTAACTACTTCAATATTCAGATGGAATTAGAAAGTAAGACTGTCTTTTTCTTTGGTTCAAGTATTCCTGGAACAAGTGCTTTCTCCCTATGCTATTGAAATTTTCAGCACGTTAGAGAGATGCGTCCAGAATCCTGCAGCAAGATTGTGGGTTTCCAAACCTGGTATAGTTTTATAATCATTAAAAATTGAAAATAAAAAGCATATAAAATAAAACAAATACAAAAGATGCTTTGATCTTTTTCAAGGGTAAAAATAATGACCTGAATTCCTAGCACATGCACATGTTTAACAAGAAAAAAAAAAAAGAATGAGCATGTGTATAGCTCCGCAGGCAATCATGGCAAGCAATTTATATGACTATTTGCTCAGGGTTTTTTTAATGAATTTGCTTCAGCTGTGCTTTTTCCCCTTTCATATTCATTTCCAAACATGTATGGGTTGTGATCATGCATCTTGGACTTGAAGTTGGCAGAGTATTAGCAAAACTAATTGACACATCAGAGAGTATTTGTGCACTCCTCTAATCTGAGAACAGAAACAACAGCATATGATTTGTCTGACCAGTCACAACTAATCAACACAACTAGAATAACGAATATCAGACATTGCATAAACACAGAAGACTGTTCATAAGCAGTCTCAAAATTACTGTTGCATAATAAATACGTATGATCTGCTCATTGCAGCAGCAGCAGCAGGAGCAAGGTTTAGGCTTATAAGAAGCATTATTAATTTCTTTCTGTTTTCTTTCATTTTCAGTAGATTTTTTTCCTTCAGGTCACTCAGTTTGCACTTTAGAATAAACCTTCTTCATTCTTGACATCTTCTCCATTAGCAAAATGGTAACTCTAAAACAAGCATTGTTTCAAGTCTTTCATTGCATCTTGCTTAAGCCCAATGCTCCTGACATCAAAGATCACCTAGTAATAATTCTAGTCCTATTTTTACACTAATTCTGTTTCCATTCATGAGCCTCTGTATGTACCAGTGAGTCAATGATATGTTGAATGACATGAGGAATAACAGAGCTACAGTTCTGTTACAGTTAACATTGGGAATTCCCTTTAGGAAGACCTAGATGCCCCTAAGTATGTATTCTAAAATTCCACGTACTTACTAAAGTCATCCCCCTGGAGACAGTGAGTGATGAGGATAGAATAATAAAGATGAAGATATCTGAAAAAAAAGAGACAAGGAATGAAAACGCGGATTTTTTTTTTAATGCTTTGCAGATTTTCTTTTCTTGACTTTACTTTGATTTGGAGATTATGACACTATACTGATTGTGCCTAAAATGATCTCACTTTCTCAAGATTTTCCTCATGCTTGGAATCAGTAACCTCACTGAGGAAATCTATCAGAAAATGGCTTCTGGATCTCTACTGAAGGAGGTATAAATGTAACCCTTATGTCCACTTCAGAATGAAACTGCCGCTTTCTTGAGATCTTTGCAAAGAACCTGATGTATGACATCTGACTTGGAAACAGGACCACACATGAACTGATGAATATTATTAGCCTATCATCTGACCTATAACCAAAGAATAATTTACTGCCTTCTACAAACTTACATGTTTGAAAACAGTCGAGGCAGATAGCTAGAAGGTCTGGAGACAACCTCTTTTGGGGTATTTTACAGCATTAAAGCTCACTGTTCAGCAAAGAGAGGCCCTTGCTATCTCCTGCCTTCCCCACGGTCTGTGTGAAGTACTTTTATGACACTCCTGACTGCCTTCCAAGGCGGGAGAAAATACCAAGGCAAGAAGTCAAGTGGATGCTGATTTTAACACACGTACAAGAGAGGCAAAATAGCTGATTCAGAGCTGTTTGCAGTTCAGGGAACTGTCAGTAGCACATGATCATTAAATACATTTAATATGACTTGTCAGTAACAGCATGCTGGGTTTCTCCTTCGGCTGCACATCTCTGAGACTCCATTTCAAATCAAGTAGGACAGCATGATTTCCTGCTATTCAAGAGAAGGCAGTAACAACTTTTCAGAAGCAACCCAGACTTGTGAGTATCTGTAACAGCTGAAGAAAGCTGACAACCAGCTCATGAGGACCAAAAGGTCAGTAGACAAGAAGCAGAATGAATAAACCGGCCATTCAGCCCTTCTGACAGAGATGTTACCATCTCAACTAACTTTTTCTACATGGTCACTTGGAATTCAAAATCTAGATGCATCTATCTATCCCTAAATAGTCTAGTTGAATAGAGAAGCTCAGATCATGTCTCACAAATTTAATACAACTAATAATAAAAAAATTGAAAACAAGAATCAGTGTCACATTTTGAACAAAGTACGCATTGATTAGAAGATTCACCTAACAGAAAACTTTGGACAAGAGAAAACTAAAACTTTTTTCTTATATACCATAATTAGTATGCTACAGAACAGATTGAAAAAGAAATTTGACCACAGGCAGCCAGAAGCTTAAAAGGTGATCAGATAAAAATCAAGAAATCTCTGTAACATTTCGTTAGGAGTCCTGGTCATACTCAGATATTTACTAATTTATGTAACTCTAAAAATGTAGAAATTTGATATTGATATTTGACCTTGAACTATGTGCTTTCTTCTCAAAATATTTTCTTAAACACTGTGACTTACCTAGTGCTTAAACTCTTGACAGTTTTAGAAACTCAATGCCATACATAAATGCTTTAATTTATATGAGTTCTGTAAAACAAACCTAGCAATTTGGGTGCTCCTCACTCATTTGTGTGTTCATTCATTCACGTCCAGAGTCTCCATTTGATCTTTTAATGGCATTAGCCATAAGGCACTGGTCTCATTTGCAGCATGTATGATTCTTAGTAGTGTGCAAACTTTACTTAGGATTCAATAGGTCTTACTTAGCATTATTGGGAAACACCAGCAGATACTATGACATATGACCTGGATAATCTTAGCCATTATACTATTCCCTTTTTGGAAGCTCTTACTCAGTCAGGCATATTTAGTGAATAAAAATATATTTTGTTCATACACCTGATATTGAAGTTATATTGTGAAATAAATGGTACCGAAGCATTACTTAGAAGAAAGCAAAGCTTTTAAACTTATTAAACTTAGATTTTTTTTTTCTAATGAAAATTGGTATTCAATCAATAACCCCCTCTTTTCTGACTCTTGTGTATTGATTTACTTTTCTTCTGTCAGTTCAATATTTTTTTCAGTTTCACTTGTCTGTGGTGTTAGGTGGTTATTCTTTGAATAGTTCACACATAAAAAGATCAAGCTAATGATCATACCAACTGCAGAATGGGTTCCCACTGAGACTTTCACTCACTCTGATTTGAATAGTTTTACACAGGCAAAATTAGTTTCAATTTGATAAACCGTTTTGTTGATAATACATCTACTGAGGATATCAAAGAGTGAATTGAATTCTCCCAGCCTGAATGGGCCTTTTGGTATTAAAAGGAATAGAAAGCTGAACAAGCATGGTCATTATCAACACTGTACTTCCCAATGAACCCAAGTAAACATAATGCAAAGATCAGTCACATAAGAAGGTGCCATTTTTGCATAATCACTGTTTAGAGCAGAACTATAATTTGGTATCTTTAATTTTTTTCCAATATCTTTGAAATCTAAACTTGAATCACACAAGACACTATATGTTGAATGCAACACATTGTACATCCAGCTGAAGAATAATCACTAAACATTGTTTTTTTGAAAAATATGAATGAATGGCACCACATTATATCTATTTGTACAATATAACAGCTAGTTCCAGACATATTTGCTAGCTGCCTCCTTATATAATATATTTTGAAATGAGTTATTAATTACTACATTTTCATCATCTATAGAAAGTTAATAATCATGACCATGTTCACTCGTCATATTTGGAAAGCAAGTAAAACAAATAGGATCATCATTTTTTCATAAAAATTCAAATAAAAAACCCCCAAGCCCCACACTCCAAAACTGCTTATTGTTCCTTTGATGAATTTAGCCCAATATTTTAGAGCACTTGGTTGTGCTCTGTGTGTGGTTGGATGACAAGATCATGTTGTACTTACATAAAATACCAGGCAAGAGAATATTCTAGCACTGACTAACTTTTTCATTTCTAATACATATTTTTGCAGGAGTAATTTTGCTTTCCTTCATACACCATTCAGTTACACAATTCAATACAAAAAGAAGGTGTTATCAGTGAAAGCTGACATGCATTGATAAAATGCACTCAAATCTACACAAGAAATAACCTTTTAACATTAGTAAAGCTCTTCCCTGCGTTGCAGTAAAGATGGTACTACTATAAGCCAAAAATTGGAATCTCTTAATAGTCAGGGACCAGTGAAAATATCTACATCCTCCCAGAAGTGCCCTAAACCAACTTCCCTGAGAATACTGGAGAGACACACTTGTCTTTAGGCCTCCTAAATAAGAAAGAAGACTTCAAATTCTGTTTTGCTGAAAAGAGAGATGATCATTTGTATCTTGATAGAAGGCATTTGACAAAGTAAGATGTTGGCAAATCTAAGAACACAAGGAAGGGAGAGAATTCCCTTCTTTCCCCCCCACCAATCTCTCTCTCGCTCTCTTTTTTTTTTTTTTTTCCCCTTTTCTGCCTGATTGGTATGTTCAGTTCTGACCATTCATTCCAATACTTCTTGTTCAGTCATCCATGAGTCTAACCATCTAGTGCTGACACTTATATGGGACTAACCATCACTGCCTTCAAGAAGGCTAGAATCATTATAGCAGCCATTCCAAACTTATTAAATTCAAATCCAAAGTTTTGAATACATCTGCTTAGCTTCCATTTTAATCACAGATATCTCTACTTTGGTAGGCACCCAGCTGTAGGTCTTACAGCTCTGCATATGTTTACAGTACTGCATTTTCCTGTAGCCAGAAATATCTAGTCTACACCTGCATTTAGGTATGTGACTTCCTTTGTGAGCACTAATCTGAGCCCTCTTCCTCTTTCAGCCATCATAAAGCCACTTCAGGTCCTGGCAGTGAGCAAGATACTACACATCCCATCAGCCTTAAAGGAATTCATATTTGTAGATGGCTCATAGATTGCAGGAGCTGCATACACATCTTTCTGCTCCTGAACAAGGAATTTGCCCCAAAACAGTCTAAATACAGTAAAACAGACTTACTATATTTATACAAGTTACTGTACTGTTATCTCTTAATCTTTCTTGTTCTCTTTAGGATAATTATACACCTTTATCCCAATATTCTCGCAGAGTATATTTTAACTACACTTTAGCTCTAGTAGCCCTATATATATATATACTACATATATATATATATATATAAAGTATTGTTATATAATATATATATATATAAATATATATATCTTTAATTTGTTTACTTGAACTGTAGTAAGACTAGGGGTGTGTTAATATGCTGCACGAATTAACATACAGAACAGTACTCTATGGCAAAAAAAAAAAAAACAAAAAACTTTTTAATGAGCTTTGATCTCAACCATGATGCAGCCAATCCATGCAAGAGAGAAACAGCCTTTTATTTTGACTACTTTTGCCTGTATTTTTTTCCTTTCTTTTCCCTTTGAGAATTGAGTGAAAATGAAAATACAATAATTCCCTGAAAATAGCTAGAGTAATAATGCGTACATTCATTCATGTCCCATGATGGGAAGTTAAAGTTAAAACAATCAAAAAAAAATCTCTAAGAAGCTAAACTTGACAAATACTAGAAATTTTATAACATTTATTAGTAGTATTAAAACTTTATTCACACATTGTTACCTAAGTTCTGTCACAGTTT
This sequence comes from Tinamus guttatus, assembly GCF_059628265.1. Taxonomy (NCBI): domain Eukaryota; kingdom Metazoa; phylum Chordata; class Aves; order Tinamiformes; family Tinamidae; genus Tinamus; species Tinamus guttatus. The sequence goes on along the minus strand of NW_028288581.1, from coordinate 1,119,607 downwards.
AATTAGATATGAAAACTGTATAGAGCAGCAAAAGGATTTTCTTTCCAACAAAATGCTTGACCTTTCAAAATATTTTGAAATATTTTCCATTCCACACCAGGACAAAAACTATGACATTCTGACAATTCTCATTAAAAAACCACACATTACCTTAGAGAGCACTCATGCTGAGATGAGCGTTTTTAAGTCACTTTCCTGATCTGGGCAGAACAGGGTCTTAAAACTGAAGCTGAACCATCAATATTTGACCTAAGGACCCGCAAAATTGTTCTGAGCATCAATGTTTTTGCATACTCTCTCCTTTCTACTCCCTTCTCCAGTTTGGAGCTTCACATTAAAATGTTTATACCCTTCAAACATGTTAATGTATTTTAAGTTTGACCAATGCCTTTTAACCTGTTCCTTATTACACTGTGAGGTAATCATTACACATTTTGGGGGTTTTTGTTTTGTTTTGTTTTGTTTTTGTTTGTTTGGTTGGGGTTTTTTTTTTGCCTCTACCTGTTGTAGAAGGTGTTATTGTAGCAATATTTTTTTCCTGTTGCATCTTGCTTACACTGTCACCCTGCAAGTAATGTAACTAACTCAGATTCCAGTGAATATACTTATAGATTCAGTTAGGCAAAAGAAGAAGATTCAGTTAGGCAAAAGAAGAAATGATTTGTAAGGGTAATGATAAGGAATGTCAGTTTCTCACTAGGAAGTGGGTTTGGTTCTGAAATAACAAATACTTAAGTACAAGGGATTCTAGAGCCACCTACATGAGGTCACTGTGCTCGCATTGTCAATATCAACCAGTATACAGCTGCTGTTTTCCAAAATCTTTCATTGAGTTTTGCTGCAGCCCTGTAAACAATAACCGAAATAAGCCTCTGTTACTTACAACTTGTTCAAATCTGTTTGGAATCATGATGCTGAAGAAAAGATGCACTTTATTTGTGTACCTCTTCCTTTTCCACTGTTTTACTGCCTCAAAATGAATGTTACGATTGTAATTTTCATGCACCATTAATCACTAAGTATAAAGCCAAAAAGAGTCCAAAGAAGGCACTGGTTCCCCAAACAGAAGGTCTGGTCCAGAGTTCCACGATCAACAGAAGTAGTAGAAGATGAGCAGGTGTTGCACTGGACCCTGAAATAGCCTCCAGGTGCTTCAGGCTCTTTTAAGCTAATCAAGGTATAATCTTAGTGAAGCACTGCAGCTTGTGGTTTAAATGTCAATAAACAGAGAAGGAAAGAGTGATTTTCCAGCTTGGCCCCATGTTTCTTTCTACCACTCGATCTAGACCTAATCCTTTTCCTCTCGTGACACCATTGCTCCCCCTGTTTTCCTGTTCTGCTGTTTCTTGGCCTTATTGTAGTATTTTTACATTCTATGACATTTGGAGATAGGTTATAACTAAAGCACATGTCCACACATAACTGTGCAGTACTTCGCTTTAAAATCCAGCACAATATCTCCTATTATTTGAGTGGCAGTTAAGCAAATAAATCTTCCCTGCACTGATATTAGAAAATTATACCTCAAAGTATAATACCTCAAACTCACCAAAACAGGCTGTAAGGAGAAAAGAGAGAAAAGTTTATTTTATAAATTATTATCTGGCTTTTATTTAATATATTAATCAAGTTTGCTTGAGTCCCAAAATTGAACAAACAACTCTGTTTATTGCCAAAGTATCAACCTCATTACTCAATTAATGACAAAGGTTCTGATGTAAGTATTTATCTGATTTAGATGTAATAGGTATTACTTTTTTGTTGTTGTTATACACACAGTATTACAAATGCCGAGGGATTTTTTTATGCCAAATGCTAGGTAAAGTTGTTTATAGCAGCTTTACTTATTTTAATTGTTAAACCACTTTAAAGGGCCCTAAAATACCCTACAAAATGAATAAATACTTTCTTGTTCTATTAACTAATCTCTTGTCACATAATATGAGAATTAGAATTATTGGAACTCAGCCTTTATAACATTCCATTGCCACTGTCTCACCATTTATATTTCTTGCATTTAAGTGTAACTGTGGTCTTTAAAGCAGGCTTTTCACTTATTTGCTTTCTCCTATCAGGAAGTAAAAATAATAAATTCCTTGCTCAGAGGTATTGGTGTCTCATGACAACACAGATCATCCTTCTTTCCACTAGTAAGTTATTTTAATTATCAGTTCCATTTTCCCGTTTCTAACTGCGATGGAAGTTCTGCTGTCTCTCTCCTTCCATAGAAGAAAGAGATGTTACAGGATGCTAAAGGTGAATAAACTTTGCCTGTGGATAAATTATGTGCTCTTCCACCTTCATTTAAAATGCACCTTAAATACTTCTTAAAGTTAACAGTCCTTTTGACTGTCCCAAAACAACTTCCAAGAGAAAGAAATAAAATGAAAGCAACACAAAAGGAACTTTGCAGGTCTGGGAACCAGGGAAGTATCATATGCTTTTTATTCAAAAGATCTAACAGATCTATAGACCTATAGACCTTGGCCATGGAAAAGGTTTCTGTATTCTGGTTTCAGAATTATTACAAAAGCATTTCTGGCTCTGGATTTAAACTATCAGCCCTGATAGATCAGGTCAATAAAGAAGCTGCAAAAAGCTGCTTTGTCATGATATCAGTTCCTCTCACTTCACATATATATAAGAAACTTTGACGTCGTTTGACTTCTTAACATTCTGTGGAATCAGTCTTTTTCATTTGTTGAACTCCTGTAAAAGTTCTTTGAGGATGCTGGAGGCCTGTAGTTAGTGATGTCCCCCAAGGGTTAGTTCTCAGTCCAGTCCTGTTCAATATATTCGTCAAGGACCTGGATGAAGGCACAGAGCGCTCCCTCAGCAAGTTTGCTGATGATACCAAACTGGGAGGAGCAGCCAATACCCCAGAGGGCTGCGCTACCATCCAGAGGGACCTGGACAGACTGGACAACTGGGCGGTGAGAAACCTTATGAAATTCAATAAGGCCAAGTGCAAGGTCCTGCACCTGGGGAGGAATAACCCCAGACACCAGGAGAGGCTGGGGACTGACCTTCTGGAGAGCAGTTCTGCAGGGAGGGACCTGGGTGTCATGGTGGACAACAAGTTGACCATGAGGCAGCAGTGTGCCCTCATGGCCAAGAAGGCCAGTGGGAACCTGGGGTGCATTAAGAAGAGCGTCTCCAGCAGGTCAAAGGAGGTGATCCTGCCCCTCTACTCAGCCCTGGTGAGGCCGCATCTGGAGTACTGTGTGCCACATCTGGACCCCTCAGTACAAGAGGGATGTGGATCTACTGGAGAGAGTCCAGCGCAGGGCTACAAGGATGATGAGGGGCCTGAAACATCTGCCCTATGTGGAGAGGCTGAGGGAGCTGGGCCTGTTCAGCCTGGAGAAGAGAAGGTTGAGAGGGGATCTAATCAGTGTATATAAATCCTCAAGAGAGGGAGTGAAGAGGATGGTGCTGGTCTCTTTTCAGTGGTGGCCACCAACAGAACTAGAGGTAATGGCCACAAACTGCAGCACCAAAAGTTCCACATGAACTTAAGGAAATATTTCTTGACAGTGAGGGTGACAGAGCGCTGGAATAGGCTGCCCAGAGAGGTTGTGGAATCTGCTTCTCTGGAGATCTTCAAAACCCGCTTGGACGCAGTCCTGTGCCACGTGCTCTAGGTGACCCTGTGTGTGCAGGGGGGTTGGACTAGATGATCTTTAGAGGTCCCTTCCAAACGTAACAATTCTATGATTCTATGCTCAGTAAGCATAGTATAATGTTGCAGTTTTTTCTTTTTTTTTTTCTTTTTTTTTTTTTTTGTGATAGTGTGTGAAGCGGCTTTGTGCAAACTCCTATCTAATTTATTTGTAAAATGGAGTATTAATATTTCATTGATTGCTTTCCAAGTAGCAGTTAGAATCTGAGACAGGAAACAACCCAACTTTTGGCTGGACAGAAGCTGTCATCTGATTAAGGGTGTGTGTTATGTTGAACAATACTATAGCCCCCATACTTTTTGTAAGAATATGGGCTATTGAGAAGGGAGTATTTCTTAGTTAGGAGATATTTAGTTTGAGTGAAGTAATGAAACCTATACAGCTGAAATGTAAACTGTCCCATAAAATCGGGTGCACTAGAGAGTTGGTCTGATCCAATCTGTTTAACTTATAGAGTTTATTTATTGCAGGTGTGTTCATCTATTAAAAGGTAGATTCTGGATAGTTTTACTTCATTCATTAGTCTTCATGTTTTTGTCCACCTGACAGCATAGTTTAGCTAAGTTGATTTGCTTTTTTTAATTACTAACTTCAACTGACTAACTTCACAGTATTTAGAAGACACCTTATTTATGTGCAAAATAAAACACATTTTGTTTTAGTATTTACATGTACTCAAAGTTTCTTTCAATATGCTTTTCATAAAATGCAGGAAAAGATTAGACAAGTGCCTTGAGGAGAATATACTGACAATTCTGGAAGAGAAATCTTGTGCAAATGATCTTGACATTTTTCTATTTACTGGCTCTTCTAGCACTGTTCCTCTGTCCCAGTCTCGTCCTACTTCTGTTTATTTCACCCTTTGGGTCTGGTACATTTCTCTAGGTGAGGAAGAAGCTCTTGGGGAATGAGATTTGGTAAAAAGGAAACCTGAAGCATTTTTCTTTTCTGTTGATACAAATGCTGTATATTCCCATGTTTGTAGAAACTGTCTATAAAGAACCTTAACAGAAACTTATGCTTGTTTGCTGCATATAAGTCTGTCTATAGCTTCTTCTGACATCTAAAAACAGCAAAAGAAACAAAAGAAATAAAAATAAAGTCTTTCTTAAAAAAAATACTCAGTACCTCTCAGTGTGACCTTTGTCAATATTAATTACTAAAACTGAGGGAGAAAATATGATGAAATACCTACTATTTTTAAAAATAGTGTGTCTATTTGGGCTGTTTTCATTTTTTTTACTTCATGCAGTTCAAGCAGTTGCTTGCAAAGTCCAGCTCAGTAATCAGAATAACATAGAATTACAGATTTCTGGAAATACCAGAAACTTTAAGGGCAGGACAAAAAAAATGACAAATGCATAACCAAAGAAACATTCAAAATTGTGGTGAAATTCATCACAGAGTTAAGTATGGTTCTATTAACTAGTGTCATGAGTACATATATGCTGGAAATTCTCTATGGTCCCTCATTTGTTCACCTTGATATATGTTTTGCAAGTGGAATATAAATCCCACACTATCTGCAAAATGATAATAATCCACAATTTGTATGATTCATCTTACTCATTCCTGTTTCACAGGGAAGGAACTGTTTTTTAATGCCCTATCCACATTATGTACCTTGTCATAGTGTGTAAAGGATCTGGTGAAAGCCTCAAATATAGTTGTCTGGGAAAGGAAGACATTACTGATTCAGCATTTTAAAATTTATAATTTTGGATAATATTTTTATTGAGAGATTTTATTGAGAGTTCTTAAAACTTGGAAGTTATGAATCAATTTCAAGTGATTTAATTTTATCCTTCAAAATTAGAAGAAAATAATTCTCGATAAAGTCAGCAAGAAATTTTGTCTTTGATCTTGGAAAAAAGCTTTTTGTATATTGAAAACAGCATGTGTGTCTAAAGATGAATATTTGTGAATATTATGCATGTCTATACATATGTGTTTGCACATATGCATATTTCTTCATATATATGGACAAAAAATGTATTTTTGTGATTCATCTCATCCAAGGTCTGCTGAAGATTCATGATTTCCAACTTAAATATTTTAATAAAATATAACTTTAAAACTACTGTATTAATTCTATGGCTTTTTGGTTTTATGTGGATATTTTTCATACACATTATGAGTCCTGCCCTAGAGCAGACTGTAGACTCCTCTAAGCAGTAATTTGGGATTAGTTTTACCCCCCCATACTAGTGCTTGAATTACTTCCAGAAGTCAAGCAAAATTCCTGAAACTTAATTTTATAGGTTTTTTTTTTTTTCTGCTGTACTAATATTATATATGTTTCTTAGTGCATTTCCCTTCTAGGCAAATAAATTCTCTTGTCCTTCTATACAAACTTTAATCACAAAGTCCCATTGAAATCTTTAAACTTAATTTTCCACTTGTTCCTGTTATCTACACTCATTTTATCTTTGAAAAAAATATAGTGCTAACAATTTTAACAACAATATTGCCAAGTCTTTATATGAAGAAGTAGAAGCTCAGAAAACAAATGTCTTAATCACCCTATTCTGTAGCAAATTGTTCCTGCAAAAGCATGGCTAACTTTCAAAAACATGACATGGGGGTCTCGGACACCACAGACACGATCAATGTGATCAAGCAGTGCCAGTTTATTCAGGGTTCCAAGCGCGCTTATATGCAAGGCTTCCCTGAACACGCGAGTGCTTCTTTATAAGCATTGGTTAAGACCCCGCATCCACGCGTCTAACTACACAGTGTGATAGGCTAACTAGCAGTGTCCACACGTCCTTACGTTTAACGACTGTCCCCCTCTACTTGTTTCTCAACTCTTTTACTCCTTATCTGACCCTCGGCCGAATTCGTTATCCCTTAGCGGTCCTTCTGCCCTTTCACCTAGATCTGGCGCCCTTCTGCCCTTTCACCTAGATCTGGCTTGCTCACAACATGGCTGCTGGCCTTCAGAAATCCCACAAAAACCTATTTTCATTTGAAGGAAGTCAAGTCATCTTTCTGTGGCATTTTATGAAATGAACACATCAGGGGCTTCCTTTAACACTTCTCTACTTCTCTACATCTTTCATTAAAAAAAAATGTACTCGGCTGTGTTAGTCTTATCAAAATTGTTTCCTGCAAGTAATCCCACAAGGAGACAGACTTTACCGCCACTGTGACTGTGGCATATCAATGCTGACTTTATACTTTGAAGTGTGTGTACTCAGTTGTAGTCCTAATCAGGAACAAGTTGAGGGCAGGCTAACCTCCCAGCTGGTTCACTGACACTTCTGGGTTCTCTGCCAGAGTTGGCACCCTGCTCTGATGTTCTCATCACCATATCTAGACTCTTCCTGTACCTCGACTAGTTTAAAGCTGGTTCAGGATGACCTATTCATAGGCATTCCTTATGCAGCACCAAGCCTACTGGTGATAAAATGAGGATTAAAAAAAGAATAACTGCAATATTGTCAGGCTGGACATGATCAGAATCCTTCTTACTAGAAGAACCTGATATATCTTGATTCCATAATAGATAATGGAATTTGTCTTTTGTTACACTAGTTAATGGAGTATTCACACTCAGAATCACAAGATTCTAAGTATTAATTAAATTTCATATTCCCTGATTGGAAAAGGAAATGTATATCATTAGAAAGTCTATCACGGGAGATACTCATTCCTAGCCTTTGAGACAGAGGAGAAGCTAAAATACATCTAGTATCAGAAACTGATTTTAGGTCATTGAATGTCTTAGTATTAACAATACATATTACCATAGCTAATCACTGACTACTAAGATGTCGCAAAGCAAATGAAAGCTGTCACAGAAGCAAGACAGAATTTTGCCATGCAATGGTGCACTTTGAACAAAACTGCTTATAGTTTATACACCCTCTCCTTACAGGAGGTATAAAAATTTTGGAGCCCCTCAACTTGAGCTCAGTGACATCTGAGCACCCTTGAATATTTTCATCATCAATCCTTTGTTGTTTCAGTTTTAGCAAGGAATCTTATTTCTTATTGTCACTGCATGCTGTACCTGTTCTCTTTGTGTGAGTGATCTATACTCTCACAGAGGAATTAGGAATGTACAAATTTCTATTTTCAGTAGTAGGCATGGGGATTCCTTTGTTCCAATTCCAAAACTCATAACTAACTATAGCTACTTGAGCAAAAAAGCAGATGTGATCCTCTCTTCATAACCTTTCCATAAGACTCTTGACTCTGAGAATTAAATCCATACTTAACTAACCCAACAGTTAGTTTGAGTGTGATACATTAGTTTGCCAAAAAATATCAAATAGAGTTGAGTGGCAAATCGACCTGCGAAACATCTTGTTCCTCTCTCTGTTCTATCAGATAAGATCTGATATCACTCTTAGAGAATTGAGAATCTCTCTCAACTTAGAATCTTTCTCAACTTAGAGAATTAGAGAATCTCTCTCTCTCTCTCTATTTGCTGTTATTTGCTAAGTATCCACTGGGCTGTGAAAATGAAAGCTAATTTTTCCTTACATTATGTACAAAGGGAGCCATAAATCTGTGTTCATAAATTATTATGCAGATCTAGAACTCTTAGATCATTTAGAAAACAGATTATCTTTCAGTACATATCTGTGCACTGTACTTCAGGTGTGTGTTTATTTGAATTGTATTTCATTTGGCATAGTCACCTTTATTCTTCTGAAGGTTCTTCCATCTTTCATGAAGCAAATGGATGTATAATACTAATATCAAAGATAAGTTCAGACACAGAGTTGGCATAAATCATCCTAAGCCTACTGGTAGCCTTCTTCTGCCAAAGTCCAGATCTTAAACTTGTTGCTTTTTCTTTCTATACAATGTCAATGATTACATTAAATAGCACATTTCCTGCTGATACTCCTTTAGAAGAACATATAACTGATCACAAGCCTCTCACTTTTTCACTGTGGCTTGGAGTTTTCACTTGCTAGTGTCTTTATATATTCATACGATGCAGAGATTTTTGGTTGATAGTCTCTGCCGTATGAATCATCAGTCGACAACGAAAATTAGTTTAGATATACCTGCTAACTTTTACATATACATATAGGCATATGCATATACATATAAATACAAATAAATACATATATGTATATATAAAAGACTTGCTGTTAACTTGCGCACAGCTATGAGAAGCTAAGTTGGAGTCATCCCTGGATGGATTCATTTCTGTCAGTAAATGTAAGCTTGTGGTCAGTTCCTGACCCAGTAAGTATATCCTTTTTTTTTTTTTCCGACAGAAGTTGGTTTAATTAGGTCAGAGTTAACTTAGGTCAGAGCTTTGAACCCTTCTGCCATGTGGACGAATATGTGCACACAGTGCCATGGGCATAATAAGAAATCCAGTTTGTCTTGCAAATTTTCTCAGTACATGCCTGCGGAAGAACAAAGAAAACTGAAAGAAATTCATTCTTCCAGCTGCTTCCAAATTTGGTAAACAGCCATAAACACTTCTGTTTTAATTCACTTTCATTTAATATGACTATACTTCCTCCAAAATGTTCAGATTATTTCAAGCAAAACCTAATATCTAAGCAGAATTTTGTTGTAGTTCAGTATTTGCAATTAGAAATAAAGACTTCCCATCCAATTGATCTAACTTTCTTTTAAATCATTGACATCTGTAAGGTCCATACTTATATTTAACTTGTATAACTCTCATGAACACTATAGCAATAGCTTCAGGCTCTTCAAAAGTTGGTAATGAAGTGCATAAACAGAGTGTGTCTGAACTGGAGAGTTTGTCAGAGATACTTGACAGCTGTAAGTAGTTATTGTGGGTTCTATTAACTGTACAGCTGCAAAACCCAGAGCTCAGTGTAGGCTAATCTCTTAAATATGTATCCTTCTCTTTTGTAACTTCTGGTGAGCCTTGTGTTGCTCTGACAGGAACATTTCTACCACATGACTAGCTAGTTTAAATGTAACTCCAGCGTCTCAACTCTCTGTTTCTATGACAACACTGACTGTATCATAGATGCACATTAAACCTTATCCAGTGGGTCCTTAGTGACCTATTTACAACACAGACTAAATGAATGAGTAGCTCATCACAACTATACATCCTCTTCTGAAGTGATGCTTCTGTAGACAGAAAGTCACTTCTAGCAGAGTGAAAATACATAACAGAGAAAGATCATCTTCATTCTGGATCCTACCCACCACAGTGATGCTAGCTGCTATATGTTAGAGGTTTAACCTTTCTAAGGAGAGCTCTAGGACACTGCAGAAATTGTAATTTGTATTGTCTTCTCTTCATATTGATAAATTCAGCCTTTTTGAAGCAAGAAACTGAGGCACATCTTAGGTCCATATATAACTGAGTTTGTGGCTAGTGCACTCAGTGCACTTGATGACAAGTCTTTCCTGGTCTCCATTTAGCTCCCTTCATGCTGGCTGTTGGTTTGACTTATTGTGTCAGATTCCATCTTCTTTTGGCCCAACATGCTGAGCTGTGTACAGAGCCTTAGCAACAGTGACCAATGTAAATGCTTCTTATCGACTTGACAGAATTGACTTGCCAGACAGATTCAAAACTGGGTAAGCAGAATGATAAATCTCTGTTCTCCACTGACTACTCTTGACTTGCTCTGAGTGTGTTTTGTCACTTTGTGGACAAAAAATATTGCCCATAGGCTTTCAACAGCAACAACAGATGGCCCCAAGGGCCACTTGAAGGTGTTTACAACATGTAATTGTATGCTGAATAAGGCAAAAATATCTGTGGCTTTCATTTATTTGCTTCTGTCTCTTCTTTATTCACCTTCAAAACAAAACAGTGTGGCAAAATAGGCATAAGCTCTCATGTTTTTGTGTGAAGAGTGCTCTATTGTTTGAATGCTTCTTTTGTTCTCTTTTGTCTCTTTTTCACCGGGTCAGACTGGGAGAGAAGTTGATTTTGGTTTCTTCTGTCCCTTAAGTGGATTTTGAGATTTATTTTCTTTTTGATAGACAGGAGGTTGCTACAGTGGAGCAACATATGAGAAAAAGACTATGTTTTTCTCCCTCCCTCTATGTTTGTGTCTATGATCTTTTATATTTAAGCAGATTTCCTGTGAATCTAAAATGTGCTTATTAAATAGAAGCGCAAATTTTGATACCTTGAACTGTACTTTTCAGATTTAATTACATTTATTTATTTGACACATCTGTTACTGTTAGCACAACAAGTCTACATAATTCTTTCACAGGCTGTCACCTCTGTGTGATCTGCGTAAGTTCTGGCAGGGAAATTGACCTTATGGTGCCCTCATACATCTGTGTCTGGCCAAGTCCATGGTGACCCTTTACTGTCACATGCAGCAACAAAGCAGAAAGTGAATCTGTGATATTTTCATCCTGCTTACAGTGGCCACAACTGAAGATAAGTATGGAAAAGAGCAAGACATCTTGTGGTACTCATGACAAGGAACTGCAGTGAGAGTTTCATGGCCAAATTCTTTGAGCTGCATTGCTCTCAGATTCCTTCCTAATTATTGTGATGTCAGGAATGGCAAATCCAAAAGGTCACTTTACATGGCCCTGGAAGAGATTCTTTCCCCTTCTCTTTCTTTGCCTGAGAAATCACAATAAGCTGTATCCATTCATGCCTTTGCATCTCATTTGAATATGTGCAACACTTGACTCACATTTACTGATTGACTGAATCACTGTAAATTAGACTACACTAGAAATAAATGAACTAACACACTGAACTAGAAAAAAAGAGATCAAAATGAAAATCTAAAGAATCTTCTTTAACCATTGGGAGAAAGCTCACATAGTTTTATGCAGGCTCCTGCTAGCTGCAAGGGTTTGCCCCAGGAGCTCAATACCCTCTCTTTTATGTGCTGCCCACTAGCACCAAATATCCTTCTTTATTGCAAAGAAAACTATATTAAGACAACTGTTTCCATTTTTTGTCATGAAATATTTTGCCAAAATGTCAAAATGTTTAATAATTTTGTAGCCAGAGCTCTTAGGGAAAACTCGATCTTCAGGTATTTTGTTATAATCAGCATAGCAATGTCAGTGATGGAGTTCTCTTATATCCTTTCCATAATTTTTTACCATTACAAAATAAGATAGTGTACCCTTGGCATTCTCCAGATGAATGAATGGAGGCTATCCCGGGTGGGACATCTAGACTACTGTAGGAAGCTTCAAAATAACTTGCTCAGCTAGTGGAACTAGCTAGGAGCTTAGATAGCTTTTCTCCTGGGATGAGGTCAGGTTCATCAAGGCAGTGGTTTAGTGGTGGTGCTGGCACATGAGGTTTCCTTCTGCTCCTCAGTTCTAGTGCTCTGGGTTGCCAGAAACTTGCCCTGGATGACATGTCACAACACATAAGCATAAGGCCCCATACCAGGTTTCATCAATCTAAGGCTAGGGACTAAACTGCCTCCTCTCAGTACAGCCTCAGCAGTGCTAATTGCCTCAGAAACTGTACTTAAAAACAGCTATGTTGCTTCTGGACCAAAAGCAGGGTTCCTATGAAGTTGATAAGATAACCAGCCTTCCTGAGATGGAGTTGGCCCCATCTGTGACACAGCTGATGAACAGTCAGAGTAAGCTTCTCATGGACTGCTGCGGAAAGGTCACTTCTGTAGGTGGCTAGACAAGCTTCACAAGCTGAATTCAGTCATATGCTCACAGTTAATGGAGCCAGGATGGTGCAAGAAGTGAGAGATATACGTTCAAACAATCTCAAACAGATGAGGGAATGGAGCTGGTGTTTTCTGTCACTCTCTTAGTCCTATGGACAATTATATAGGATAAAAAGGTGCAGAACCAGTTTTTACAGTTCTAGTAGGAAAGTGGTCTGATCCTCATATCTTATGTGAGCAGAGGTACTGAAACTCTTAGGACTTTGGGATTTTAGGACTTCCTCCTACACTCAGCAGTTCTTACTCTGTGATTTGGCAGGTGCACATAGAGAAAGCAGGATCATTGCTGTGAAGGGCATATGTCATTTCAGGCACTGTATGCATGTTTATGTACCTAGTTTAACAAGCTGGACGTCATTTGAATGTTCCTCTATACTTGACATTTTGTCTTCCTGGCTTCCTCTTACTTCTTCTGTTGGGTTTCAGTTTTAAATCCACTGATCCACTGATTTAAAACTGAAACCCAACAGAAGAACTAAAAGGAGAGAGTAAGAAGGAGAGAGTAAGAAGAGAAAAGTTTCAAATACTGCAGCTGGTACAGCGCTTCCTAACTGTATCCTGTGCTTGGAAGTCACTTTTTGCCTCTGCCAGGAGAAAGTGAGCCTTTTCTGTTGTTCTGGGACTCGGGTCACCTAGTGATGGCTAAACACAGCTTGAAGTCTCCCAACCAGCTATTAAGGCCTTCAGCATACAGGCAGTACTGGGGAAGTTCACCATACAAAGATTGATTAGGCAATTTCACTATATTAGACTATTGCATAGTTGTATGCAGAGAAGAACCTCAACGTTGTTAAGTTATGAAATTGAAACCAGGAAAACTGGAATATCAAATCATTAAGACTTTTCATGTCTTAATGACTGCATTCTGCTTAACATTTAGCAGAGCTGTTTTCAGCTTGCCCTAGTTTGCTTTTCTGTTTTTATTTTACTTTCCACCCATTTCCCCCCTCCTTCCCTTACTTTTGGAGGACTAAAATAGCTAAAATAGCTCATACATTGTTTTGGAACTTGTAGTACTTCTGCTATGCTCTAACTCAACTTTAAAAGTGAAGTCTCGTTGGTCCAAGCCTTTGTGAAGCTGGAAAATAAGGACCTATGCAATGCAGCATACAGAAGAGATCCAGGCTCAGACTCATAAAGAAAAACATCTAAACATTTATGTGATTACTAGGAACAGCATATTCTCCTGCACCCATGTGCTTCTGGATGCATTCCAAGATATTAATAGCAATAGTGGCAGGGCTGTACATTATATTGTTATTTCCTCCTTGCAGAGAACAGAATGTTAGACTGTGAGAATATGACATGGAAACTATGCGAGTTGGCTGCCCTGTTCTATTTTATTTACTCCTTAGATCTTTCTGACTTTGGGGCTTTTGCAATAACTTTAAAAGGGATTCACTTTTTATCCAGGAGGCGGAACATTGTAATTTCCACTCTGGATCAGATGTAGACCAATGTCTATGTAATGCTCAGGCTTCTATCCCTATGAGAAAAAAACAAAACCAAAACCAACAACAACAACAACAAAAACAGGCCAGAGTAGCCAATAATGCATTAGACAAAAGTTAAATCTTGAATTTCCTTTCCTCTTGAGTTAATATGGTGATCACTACATGCCAATAAATATAAATATTGATAAGCTTCATATTTTTCCTTTTGTTTGGACAGCAAAATTTTGTACATACAGATGTCCTTTCATTTCATTGTTTACCTTGTTAAATTAATAAATGACATTGTATCTTCCACAAGTTTTATCTAGGATTCAGCTAAGAGTAGGTCAAATGTTACAAAGAGACAAGTCTAAGAAAGTGACCAGAAAATAATCAATCTTTTAAAAATTGCTATTATTATTATTATTAGAATGTATGGTAGTTGCTTTCTAGAAAATTGCTGATCTATTGCTAAATGGGAACCCAAGTGTCTCTTAAAGTGTTCTAGTCTGGACTGAGTCAAGTTACATTTTGCAAGTCTGGATTTTTAAATTGATGGTTTCCACAGCCCTCTAATGAGGAGCAAGCTAGAAGTGCTGCTAAAAGTGGCAGCTGGTTTTTTTTTTTTTTTTTGCCTCCTTCTCTTCCATTTTTCCTTTCCTTTGCACCCCCCAAGCTCTTGCGCTATTATTGTCACTATTAATGTTACAGCATGGTAAATCAGAGCAGGTCAATGATCCATTTGGAAAGCAACTGAGTTTTAAAAACTTAAGTCTGTTTCCCACTGCTGTTCACAATTCAGTCACATCAGTTCACACTGGCGCAGACACAGGGTATCCGACAGCACTGCCTGGAGACCAGGGAGGAGAGAGAGATGGCCAGAACGGACTCCATCTCTAGCTGTGTTACTTGATGCTTTTTAAAGAGTTTTTGTAATTATGGACTAAGACACTGTATAGCTTTCATTTCTCAGCAGAGCATTTTCATGGAGAAGTAAGATTTCACCAGATAATGCCCCATAGTTTTTTGGAAAACTATGTCTATTTCTCAAGGTAGTGAAGCTTGGCATGTCTTGCTCTCTGCAGACAAATGCCGGTGTAAGCTTAGAAACCAAGGCAAAGCTAAAGTAAAACTGCTTCAAACTAGTTTTAAGGTGGCAAAATAATAGAATAGTGACAAATTGTACGTGTATGGTAATATTTGAATAACCTGTATTATTCTCTAGATACAAGAATCTGTATTAAAAAAATAAATAAATCTGCAGATTAACCAAGTGATGCCTGTTAAATAATAATGCATTTCAGGAGACCTGGATTCCATAATCCAAAACAGTATATTTCAGTTTTCTGTACAATGTTATCTTTGCTCTTTGTCTATTAGTTACAGCACAGTCTGTAATCAAACATTTTGAAGGGAAGATTCTGTCTGTTCTGCCCTGAATTAGGAACATTCTGCCCTGAATTAGGTAGGAGGAGAGGGAACGTAGCCTGGGGCATATGAGTTATATGGTATAGACATGGTCTGCCTCCAGGAACTTATGTTGCGTTGGCTTTTAAAGATAAAAGTCACAAAACTTTTGTGTTTGAAAACTGATTATTTCCCAAATTTATGAAAGTGCAGTTTATATTGTGTATACAAAAGTTCACAGTTATTATGAGTAGTGGCTCACCTTCTGTCCTCTATACTTCCAGCTTTCCCTCATCGATCTACACTTAAGGGTCTGGTACTAATTGCCTAAACTAGTTCCACTGCATCTGGATCTAAAATCCTTTTACATTTCCTCTTAGAAATAAATCATGCTCATTTTTTGTGCATAGCAGAAGGTATTACAAATGCCAAACTTTCGTGTTCTGAAAGCAATCACCCACAATTTTTATTATTATTCACTTGCTCCCAGTGTGAAATCACTCTGAGTGTCCTACTCATGATTTATTTAATAAAGTAGCACGTCTATTCCTTGTAAGACTGTTCCATTATAAACACATTATTTTTTTTCTGCTTGAACTAGGGTTGTACCAAGCTGTGCAATTGCATCTGAATTCTCTGACCAAGTTTGCATTTGGGACCCTGCTTCAGATTTCTTTGCAGATAGGTCAGAGATGTAAAAGCTGAGTTTTACATTGCCGCTGAAACGATGTGGATCCCCAGTACCACAGGACAGTTTTGAAAATAGCAACTGGTGCGCAGGTTTAACACCATATTAGGTTTGTCTCGGAGTGTTAAGGGCCAGAGCGCTGACGTGCAGGCCCTTGTCTGCACCGCGCAGAGTGTTGCAGAGTGAGCACAGCAAGCGGAGCAGAGCAGAGCAGGAGGCACCTCCCGGGCTCGAAAGCATTCCAAAAGCTGCCGACAAAGGTGCCCATTGAGAAGATTAACCTCTAAAGGCCACACTTTCCTGGTAGATATGAAAGGAACTTCGTTTCATCATAAAGCAAGTATTCAGGAGTCAAGATTTGTGAAATGCTGGTGTAGGATTTACTTTGTGCACTGTGATATAAGACTCATGGCTTTTTTCTTTTTTTTTTTTAATTCCAATTTATGTATCGTGTGAATGTAACAATGAAAATAAGAAAGCATTTCCACAGGACAATAAAAACACTTCATGTCATATATAGATTTTTCCACCACTTAGAAAAAGTAAACAACAACACTTCCGTGGTATATTTTTGGAGTTGTTTTTTGTTGCTTTGTTTTCCTTTCAAGTGAAGTGCTAAATTCCAAATACATCAATAAAGAATTTTAATTAAAATATCTAACTGCCCTATGATGAAGAATTTACCATGGCACTTTCCGGCAAACAAATAAAGATGCAATGATCAGCCTTGCTTGGTGAGCTCATCAGGAAGTTACTTGTGGAAGAGCAGCTGCAGCTAGTGTTAATCTAGAGAATTGATAAGGAAATAGGATGGACTAACGCACTTTCCTGGAGTGCTTATCTGTCATTTAGGCTTATATAAATTATTCTAATAATGTGCAGACCTTGGTAGCTAGAGGCTGTCACTGGGGTATCAGAGGAATCAGGGTTTGCATAACAACAGGAGGGGGTATCCTAGTTATGTTTCCTCCTCTTCTCTTGTTCTCAGCCTTCTCTGCATCTGGAATGTAAATTCTAAACCACTAAACAAGGCAGCAAGCTAATCCACATAAGGCACCAGCAGGTGGGCAGCAAGTGGTCAGGACAGCAGGAAGGCACCAACACACTCTATGGCCTGACATTCAATATAGTTGTTAAGAGATTTCAGAGCATGCACAATCTGTACGGAAAGACCATGGCTCAGATGTTAAGAGCAAGCATGTAACCTAGTACTTGAACATCATTCACTCAAGTTTCCTGAAGATGATCTCCTCTGGGATACTTAAAAAAGATACTGTTTAGTCAAGACAGACCTCAGTTTACATTGAATTATTTTTCACATAAACTAGTACTCATAAAAGGCTCTTGAACGTCAGTTGATGGCTGAAATGGTCTTCATCTGTACAATTCATGAGCTATGGTGAACTTCACCATATAGCACTGTTTGACCCTACAATGTCCTTTGAAGACAAAGAGGATAAATCAAATGCACGGACCATTCCCACGGACAGTTCCCAGAAGAAAATGATTTTAGAAAATGAATCTAATAAAATAAGATAAAACTTGTTGTTTGTGATTTTTTTTTATTAAAAGAATTCAAGGGCAACTGAATGGTAAAAAGGCCCCAAAAAAAAGCATATGGAAGAGAAAAAATAACCAAAAATCCTAGGAAATACTAGAAAGACAGCAGTCCAACAAGAACAACAAAAGCAAAAAAATCAATGGGAAAAATGAATATACCAAACCTAATGAAGTTTGCATTGATTATACGGAGGCAAACAAAACCAATTTTGACTCATCTCTCTACTATGTGGTCTGGAGAATAGTGTCCTTATTTAAAACATTTTCAAATTCTGTTTCTGTGATATTTAGCTTTCTCCTCTGAGAATGTGCCATACAGCCTATTTGTCATTTATGATAGAATAAAATAAGAACAAGTAAAGAAGTCACTAAAAGTAGTTTCAGTTTTGAGAACTAAAAAAATGCCCAGGACGAAATCAAATAACTGAAATTATAGTTGGGAACAATGAATAGAAAAATTAAAGACACTGAAGAAAAACAGTAAAAGCAGATCCTACTGCATGAAATTCTGTGATCAACAGTGAAAAGATATCTTCCAAGGTGTTTGAGACATCTACCTAAAAGATATCCCTGCCCCTTAAGAAAGCAGAAAATCTTTCTAGTTCTTATTTGATACTCTTTTGTCCTTTTCACTTGCCATTTACTGTGTGTCTGCATACATATCTGTGCTTCACTACATCTCTTCCCCAGGCTATTTCTCCCTCTCCTTCCATCCTTTATTTTTTCATGCATGTGAGTTTTCTTCATATTTAAATCTGAGCATGAACACTAGGGCCATATTTTCAGCCACATTTGTGTAAACAGACTCCTGGAGGCTTTTTTGCAAGCAGAAAGGAAGCAGCAGATATTGAGTCAAATGGCCTAGCATGCTCTGTGACTCCCATTCCCCATGCCAAAAATGAGGAAAAGAGAAGGGAGGAGGAAGAGTGCAGAGCTTGGCCAATGTGTTTTGGTCAATGTGTTTTGGCCAGTGGATGCTTTTAGAGTATGCTTGTTTCAGGTTTGGCCACATATTAAAGCTGGGTCTAGAAAGGACAAAATTGATATTTGTTCTTTCTTCTTAACAGTGTGGAGTATAAATTCAAACCACATCTAAGAGGCTATCTAAAATCTCAGTTAAAGTTCTTCAACCTGGACACTGACAACAACTGTGTAAAGGTATTTAGGCATATAATCCCCACTTCAGTACCTACCATTCCTCGCTAATCCAACTGTTCTGATTGCTGTAACCCATTTTACATCAAGAACGAGGTCCTTATGTAAACCTGGATGAAGCAAATGGATAATAAATAGGAAAAAAAAAAAAGAAGATAATGTTTAGATGTTTGAAGACTTGTGGCTCTAAATTTCATAAGGAAGATAATTAAAAACAACTGATGGGATAAAAAAAAATCGGCTAGTATAACTAAAACATCTGGTCTGTCTTTAATGCATTGTTTTATTGACTCAAAATGTAATTGACTTTCCAATTCAGGATTATAGCTAAAAACTCAAAAATAATGGGTAATTTTGGAATTTATCATGGTACAAATCTCCGTGCTTTTTAGGAGAGAGAAGCCTAAGAAAGCTGCTTTCGTTTGCTTCAACAAATTGAGGAGAATATACCCACAGATTATTTTTATAGATTTACTTGGACTAGGATTAATCCCTCCTTATATCTAACATCTAAAATTTCAGTGGCTGGTCTAAGATAGTTGTCTCATTTTGATGAGACTTGAAAAAGTTGGATGTCTAAGGCAGATGTCCAATGAGGTGCCACAAATTGTTTTTAAAATGTCCTTGCCTCTCAGCCAATGCGAAGAAAATATGAAAGAACTAATCTCACTTCTACGCAGTTCAAGTTCAGTGGAAGGAATCACATCCTGAGATGCAGAGCCAGGAAGGTGTCAGGGCATCTGCTAATTTTAGTGGGAATATATTTAGAGATCTGGCCTTAAAATACTGTGGTTTGTACTTTCTGTAGCTCAGGGTGATGTGATGAAACATGGAAATCTGTAACAACTTCCCAAAAGAGGTCTTATAATATAGCATGCGATCCTTCAGGCCATAGAAGGAAAGACAGTATGGTACTACATTTCCTGCACAAGCCAGTAACAGATGCCAAAGGAAAGTTTTTTGCCTCTTAGTATAGACATTTCCTCTGTGAATCTGACCCAGACAGGTATGCAAGTAAAGTTTCTGGGGAGAGGAAAGCATTTTTTTAATCAAATGTCATGCTTTGGAAAGATGCCATGGATAAATAAGTGTTAAGATTTGTTGTAGAATAAATTAATTTATCTTCTTCATGATCACCAGGTATTGCCAGAAATGTGCGCTGATCAGGAAGGCCTTTGTATAAAATGATGGTCATCAGCCAAGCTGAAAACAGGTATATCCATTTGAATCCACTGTGACCTTTGATTCATGGCATACACTCATGTCATGTCATATTACCTCATCATGTCACAAAAACTAAAGGTCAAACATTGTAGGGTTAACCTAAAAGGATTCATCAGCAGTGCTTTGTCAGATTAAGTATCATGTAAAAAGTGCATGGTAAATGCATTGAATCATAGGTTGTTTTAACTGATATCGGTAGAGTAAGAAATTGAAGGCAATACTCATGCAAATAACAGATATAGCAATTTACGCATAATTTATTTTGAAACTCTCTGAAGCTTATTTATTGAAACTTATTTTTCTAAATCATTTTGGTTTGAACAATTCTTTTCACAAATCAGACAGAACATAACCTCTTGGAAATCTGCTGATGAAGACTCGGAATTATCAGTATGAATGAGATGAAAAAACAGGGTATCTGAGGATTTTTGGCCTATGAAATTCTTCACTTTCTGTGTAGCTTGCTCTGCTTACCATGCTTGTAGCTTCCTATCAACTTGTGAGTTAAAGCCTAGCAATTTTGTCAAGCACATGTTTATAAGGCTTAGGTCACCTGTGTGGGAAACTGGGGCAACCTCTTTTAACTTCTTAGCCAAGAAGCTATGGAATTTGGTTACCAAAGGATGTAATTTGTTTAGACATATGACTAGCAAGTGACTGTGAGCAATGCAGAGGATTGGAGAAATTATCATTGGTCCACACAAAGCTCACAGACTGGAAAAGGTGTTAGGTGAAGGCTATGTCCATCATGTAAACTTGTTAAGCGATTTCTCCAGGCATATTCAGTCCATATCATGCTATCCTTTCATAGAAAATACACAAAATCGAAAAAACAAATGTTTAATATTCTAAGGAGAAGTAACTTTCATATAACTGCAAAATGACACCCTACGGTCTTTTGTGAAAGTGGCTATCATGCTTTCCCATGGGGGTGAGAGAGAGGGATACTGCTTTCAAAAGATCTTTGCTTCTGATGGATAGATCTGGAAATAAAGTTACAAAGCAAATGTTTCTGGTTGTTTATCTAAATATGTTTGTTATTGTTGTTGTTATTTTTATGCCTTTATATTTTCTTCACCTCTTGCGAGAACAGTGAATATGCTTGTGTTAGGCTAGATGGCTGAAACATCCCACGCCACTTCCCTTTTCCTCTTCCTGCTCCTTAGGGCATGTAGGGCATGTAGGTCAGGAGCAAGGGAGGGATCTTGCAGAGCTGAGGTCTTCGTGCTAGGTCACACACTGGGACATTACCTGTCCCTTTCCCCATCCCTGGCACACTCACCCTGGTCACACACACGTGATGAGGAGCTATATGTTCATACAACAGTGGGGAACCTTACACTTTTTACATGTTGATCACTTGCTTTGAAAGTCTGATGCCATTTAGCATTTGGCAGTTAGGATAAGTAGTAAAATAGTGGGAGATGGGACTCAATTCACTGAGGACTTAATAGGACTCAACAGTGCTTTCAAGGTAAAGGCCTACCTACCCTGCAGTTAACGAAGCCAAAAGGATTTGAGAATTCCCAAACACTCCCTGGCTCTTCTTTCAATGCTGGATTCTCCCACTCACTCCTTTTTTAACCTTCCTGTCACCATCTTCAAATGAAATATTTGAAGTTTACTGACTCAATCATTAACTCACCTAAGTATTTTAATAGGCTAAATAATTATTGCCCATGGTCATAATAAATGATATGGAGGAGGACTTTTTTTTAATTAAGATATTTTTTTCTACTCCCCATACAGAAAATGACCTTCAATGTATAGGCCATTTTTCTTGCTAACTCTACCAGCCTAAGGGCACCATTTCCCTTTATATATATAAAAAAATGTTAATAATGCAGTTGTAATGACATTGCTGCATTTAAATGAATCTCATTCCAGACTTTTCCTGAAGGGTGTAATTATGTTGGGTTTTTTGGGGAGTTTTGTTTGTTTGTTTATTTTTCCCCAGAAAAACTTGGGTTTGTTGTTCAGATGGACTCATACGGATAGTGGTTTATTTGAACATCTACATGCTACTCCAAGTGTGCATACACAAATGTGACACAGCAATGAAAATAAAAGCTAGTAAATACAGCTACAAAGTACATGTCTTTAACAGCAATAATCACTATGAAAGATATTTACCTTCCTGCTGAATAGCTGAATATGATTCTGACCTATCCCTTTAGTGCAGAGTAGAAAACATCTGTTAGTTCTTTCCTTGATGTAGTTGAATGTAAATGTATTTTTTTAATGGACAATCAACTTTTTAAAAATAATAGCTAATTCCAAAGGAAGTCGTTCCCTGACATCGTTATATTAGAACTCTGGGTCAAAATCTGACATATGTTACCCTGGTATATCCGGATATATCAATCTAGAGGTGATACCTAAATTCCAGCAGAGCAGCTCTGGATTTATACCAATGCCAAGGAGAGCTAATTTGGCCTTCTAAATATGTAATTGTTCTTAGCGCAAAAAAATCTATTAATCCCTCGCAGCAGTCACTGATTTGGCATTTTAACAATAACAGCCAGCATGATTGAGTGTTTTCAGTGCTTACTGACAGATGGTCATTGTGTTTCAGAACAGCCTCCAGTAAATAATGACCAAATCCACATGAGAGATGGAAAATAGTTCTCCATTGTACAATCCTTTTTTTTTTTTTTTTTGCTGCACATAATGAAGTCGAAATGTGTCTTTTACATCCTTTTTATTTTGATACTAAAAGGTCAAATCTTCCCTTTGAATGGAAAGTGATAAGAAAATGAAAGCAGAAAATGTTCCAGGTTGTTTTAATCTGCTTGCTAGCCTGTTTGCTTCTAACAAATTACTAGGACTTTGTGGTTAATCTTTGTCTTCCATTATTTCAGAGTATAGAGTTCCCTTAGATCTCTAATGGAACTGCTCTTCAAAGATCACAAGTAAACTAAAGGCAAAGATACAGTTTAATAGTTACAAATGATAGGGCTAAAACTCTCTTAATGTATCATGCATGAAAGTGAGTGGTGGTCTGCATCTCTGGGATAGAGATTTCATTGCAATTTACCCATAATGTACGCTAACAGTTTATTGCATTGACATTCAACAAGAGCTGTGAATTTACTGATGTTTATTGCTATAGAAATTGGGTCTGTTATGTTGAGAATGAATCTGAAGCACTGAGTATGTTCAATAGATGCTTCAAAATGTTATTACTAAGGGCCTTATTGTTACAGTAGGAATTGTGCAGAGGAAGTAGAAGTGCTTTTACCTGACTACGAGGTTGGAGCAGAGTGAGTGAAATGAATTGTCTTGGACCATATTATGGATAAATAAAAGGAAAGGAGTGTTCTTCCCAGGCACAGAGTCAGCTAAGCCTACCTCACTGAAGACATGCAGTGCTTAATTTCTGAAGAATGATCAGTAACAGTCTTCATTCTGTCTGCAAAAAGTGTCAATGATTCAGTGGAGCTGAAGTGAAACAATATAAAATGAATTCACATAGCTATTTTTTGATGCATTGACTGTTCAGGAGAACAAAAAGTAACAAAACTTCTTTTTTTTGTCATTAAAACAATCAGATATAACTAAATACATGGAATGATCAGATCTATCAAGTAATAATGTGCCTGTCAGTTCTCAGAACCAAATTATACTTCAGCAGTAATTTTCAGCCTCATTTTGCACAATCTACAGCAAAAAGACATAGGGCTTCCATTGGATCTTTATACATATTAAACCTCATTTCTCTACATTTCACATTTGTACCTCAGTACATCTTAGCATACATTTGATAACTTAAAAACTAAATTATTACAATGACTCTACCTATCTTAAGAAGAAAAAAAAAAAAACCTTTCAAAAGCACATGCATTTTGTCTACAGAAGTTTTCAGGGCACACTTTGCATAAAGTTCACTAGTATTGAGGTCAATAATCAGAATGAAATCAGAAACTTCCCTGTGTCTTAGTGACCCATTCTGGTTACATTCCTTTCTGTGTGTTTACACATGTTTAAATTAGGAATTGTGCTGAATTAGGTTCTGTGATTAGAAGCAAGAACAGTTCTTTTATTAGGGGACATAATGAGTTCTCAGAGCTAGTCACTTGACCCTGACAAGCTGTGGGAAATGCTTTCTGTGGTAGTTCCCATTTCTTTTTGATAGTAAAGTAGCCTCTTCAAGACCAACTAATTTCAGTGAAGGTGAGAGGCATTCTCTTATCTATTAAATAACTATTTATAATTCAGAAGACCATTTCTGAAAGCAGCAGCATGCTTTTTGTCTTCTATATATGGAGACAACATTGAATTCTTAAGCTAAGTGAACACTTTTGCAACAGCTTGTTGGCAGTTTGGAATCCTGTGGGCAGTAAGTGCATGGCTTCATCACCTGCTAGGGAGCAATCACAGCTCACCCTTTGCTAGCTATCCCACAGACCTTAAAAGTTGAATGAATGCAGAGGTTTACCCTATCGTGTTTTAAAGACAGTATCTTCCTGTCAAGGCTGCAACACAGCAAAACAGAACATGTATTAAGAGTATCTGGAGTAAAAAGATGACTCTTTGCTCTAATTTAGACTTTGGGCAATTCCAAGACCTTTTTCATTCTCATAACAGATTTTAATTATGTCACTGTTTCCAAGTGAAATATATTAAAACCAACTCTTCTCCCTCTTAGCCAAGCAACACTGAAAGGTAGAGACAAAACTCATCCATTTCCTCATTTTTTCCGTCATGGTCTTAAAAAAAATACTTCCTTGTCCAGTGATACCTTAAATATGTTCTCCAGTCATATACTAATGGAGCTAAATCTTGCTTTATCTCCTCATTATACTTCCACACACTTTTTATTTCCTTTCAGAAAAAGAGGTGGACACGGGAAGTATTATTTCTCCAAATAACTGGCCTCAGAGTATGGATTGTGAGGAGGGAAGCATGGGGAACACTTTCAGAGTCTTCTCAGAAGTCATAAAAGGGTGCAGAACCATGTTTGCAGACCCATTGTAGAGGCTGACTTCAGAATCCTACAACTCCTACAACACATTTGCTGGTATAAAGGAGCACATGCACAAACAATATGCACAAACATTGAGCGTAAGAGAGAAGTGCTTCCTCCTCTTCCCAGAATACATGTGTGTGTGTGCGTGTGAGCGTGTGTGTATGTGCACATTTATATATACCAAAGGCAATATTTTCAAAATTTTCTCTCCATAAAAGTGACTCAAACTGCCTAATCCAAAGGGTCCCTGAGCTCCAGCATGCTGCTTGTGCTTTGAAACTGGCTACGCTTCTAGCAAAGCTGATTCAGGGCAAATGTTTCAGGATAATCCAAGCTGTGGTCTCTGGGATAGGGAGCTATGACATCTTACCCTCATCTTCTCTCCCTTCTTCTGAACTTTTTGCTGTGAAATTCATGCACTTCCTTAGAGCATTTTGTTTCTGTCCACACCATGGCTGTATCCTACTCAACCCTCTGTCAAACATTTCCTCATGTCCCACCCAAATTATTTATATTTCCTGGATCTCCTTCTAGCATTCATACCAAATGCTGAGTGCCACTGTTCATGCTGACTCAGCACAGTCCATGGGTCTACTCAACAATTTAGATATGATCTTACCAATCTGAGCTTTTCTCTGTTTTTCTAGAAGACCTACAAATCTTGACATCTTGTTTCTCAGATTGTGGGCAGGCTTCTTCTCAGCAGAGGGAAAGAAGGAGTGTATCTTATTTCCCTGTGTTGTGGACATACTGCAAAGCCAAAATCTGAGTTATTCCCCTACCACAAGATTTCAATAAGTAAATGCATACTAAATATCTGTGGTGTCCTATGTATACAAAACCCTTGGCATTTTCCTTTCACTTTATGACATGCATTTAGATTGTGGTTTTCTATAAGTCTGATCCTGTCACCTCCTGCATTTTGTTCTGTAAGTTGTTCTGCATCTTGGGCAAAGCCCCACCTTCCCCCACCCTCCTATGCAATGATACAGTTTGGGGATTGACTGGATAAGAAATAGCTTTGCAGAAAGGGCATGAAGGTCCTGAGGAATGACAGGTGGAACTTGAGTCAGCAGTGTGACTTTATGGCAATGAAAGTCAACCTGGGCTGGACTAGGAAGATTGCAGCCAGCAGGCTGAGGGAACTGATCTTTCCACTCTGTTCCTAACTAGGAGCATTTTCAAGAACACTATCCTTCATTAATGATACTATCACTCTCAAATTTTATGTCTGCATCACTTCTCTTAAATTCAAGGTCAAACTAAGTGAAAGCATGACAGTTTGGCAAGTTTCACAAATTTGATGAATTTGTGAAGTCTCAGAAACTCTCAAACATCTTGGGAAGATGAACTCTCTGTTCTTTTCATCTCCTTCTGTGTGCTGTGGGTACACCCAGACCAGTGCACAAGGATTTCAGCCTGCTGCTGTCTACTCTTCTCTCTGAACTATAGTTCTTTTTGCTCCATGGACATAACTGCTCTAACACTGCACTGAAGAGCTCATAGCAGCTCCTTAGTTCACCATCCCTTGGAAGTATTCTGTCAACCCCAGTGCCTGCTTGTGCAAGTGTCAGATTCGATGCTTCCCACTCTACAAGTGTCTTTCACCACAAATGTGCTATTCTTAGACATTTAACTCTCACAGCAAGAGAGAAAAATGGAAGTCTAAAACGATCAGTATGGAAAACCAGCTTAAAGTCCAGGGACAAGGCAATTAAAAGGAAGGTCTGGTATCATTTTCTTTATGGACCCAAATTCTCACAAAGATCTGGACTTTTCCAGGGACCATACCCTATGCATTAAATAAATTAATAAAGAGATTAAATGGATCCATGGATTTCTTGTGATTTATTGTACTTTCTGTCTTGGCTGGTCCTTTTGAAATCCAATATTGTACTTTATGGCTTCAGATAGCTGTTCAGGATGGTGAAGGAAAGTCATAATGTTTTAAGATTTCCATTTCTGAAATTGGGTCCATAAATTTGACTCGAGAAACATCGAGGTACCTCAGACTTACCTATCCATACCTGAAAAATCTTCTGTCCTATGCCTGTCAAATTAAACACTAGATGTTTCTTGTCTACCTGCCTTGTCAGGCTCCAATGACCCCACCAGGGTCATTGGCTAGAAGAAACACAGCTAGAAGAATTAGTTTCAAAAAAGACACATGTGGATACATCTCTTGGAAGAATTCAAAACAGCTTCCTGCATTTGAGAAGATTTTTGTAACCACCATGTTACGAAAAGCTACATGTCCACAACCTTTAATTGAAAATATTTTGTTTTGCAAAGACAATAAAATTGGCAAAATGAAGATACTTTCTGACCTAGTAGATTGTTCACATCTGGCCAGTGAGAGAATTGTATTCCAACTCCCATTTTCAGAAATATTTTAAACAATTGAATTTTAAAAGAACCTGAAGGGTATTTCTCTCCCTTCCATGGCAGTGTTTTTTTCCCCATTGATGAAAGATTCAGTTCTTTTCTTTGTGTAGTCTAATAGATTTCAGGAGACATGTAAACAGGGAAGGAGCTAGAGTCCAGATTAGAACGGTAAGGACGCCACTAATAGTTGTCATATAAATATTGCTAGAATGGCAATATACTTGTGCTTGTCAAGTTTTCAGTGTTCGTACTTGCAAGGACCTCAGAAGTCCTCTTCTAACTTGAAACAAATTTTCATTAGCATGGTGTTTTCAGAAAAGAGTAGATTTGTGAAAAATGATGTCTGTGAAACTATGTAAATTCCGACTGCAATCAACAAATAGTTTCATCTGGAAAAGGTGGAAAGCATTTTGAAAATATTGAAATATTCTATTATTTTTAAAGGAAAATTAAACTTAAAAATTTTGACACAACTTTATGTGTACTTTCTTTAATATTAAAAAGTTTGTTTGAAAATTAACCTAAGATAACAGTAAAGGAAATAAAAAAGGGCTTAGACAGGGCTTTACTCATATACATAAGTACTAAAACACGCTACTTTAGCTTAAATTAAATATTTTTAGCTAGCTCAAGATTGTTGTTGTTATTGTTATTGTTTATCAAAATCAAAATCCTTTTCTGGCTAGATTTTTGCCTCAGACACTTCACAGCAAAATCTATGATTCGGTCAGATCCAGCATTCAATAATGTGGCCAGGGATGGGACCTAACCACAGGTGGAAAAACAGACAACCTTTGTTAATGATCTAATTCTCATAGTCATAGTATAAACCAGCATAGGGATTTATTTACTTCTTCCAAAAACGAAAATCCTGAGTACACATAGAACAGCAAAGCTGGAAGAAAAGCATTTCCTTATATGACCTTGGATTTGTTCCAATGTGCTGAGGTGACATTTTTGCTTGAAAACTATATATAGAGCACAAAGCCATGAAATGTTTAATACTGTTCTTGAAACCTGACTTGTACAGAGTTTAATTACATAAATTTATTATTTGACAAGACATAAATTTATTATTTGGCAGAACTTACTTTAGGCTTCTGAAAGCATTTCAGATATTAGCAGGCTTTAAAAAGATAAGAATAAGGTGATTACTAGGGCTCTCAATACTGTATAGGCTAGAATTAAAAACTACAATGAACATGGCTATTACTATCACTTTAGAACTATGCTACCATCTATTATGCTTTCTTAGCAAGTTAATGAAATTCTTTGTCCCGCACATAAAGGACCTGCAATTTAATAAAGTTATTAATGAACATAAGTCAACCTTTTAGAAGGAATAAAAAGGATCACTGACAAAAAAAGGAAATTTAATTCACTAATTCAACAATCATATTATTGTTTTGTAAACAATACAAAGTTTTAAAAGGCTTATCGCTTCATGCTGTACACAGATGTTTTGCAAAATATTGGTGCATGTATTTCTCCAAACATCTAAACCCAATTTTGAAAAGTAGAAGCAAGGTTTGCTTCTAATCTGCAATAGGATTATAACTAGAGACTAAAAATCTCCAAGTGCTATTTCAGGAGTAAAAAGGAAGATCTGCAGGCAGGCTTTAAAAATTTCTCATGCCATTTTTTTTAACATGATTTTAGAATTCCCTTGGATTTAAGACCAATGACTTCACTTAAAGCGTAAAACATATCTGATTTTTATTGTCTTACACTGAAAGAGATGACCATTTGTTAGAAGTTTTCTGTGCTTCACATATGGAAAAAATAAGCAATAAGGCACAATGTGGAGGTGTGATTATCTGATGATAACCCCAGCTTCCTGAAATTGCTTTATTGCGAATATAAACATATACTAGATTTTTCGTTGGATATTAAGGGCATTAGCATGTTCATAGAGTTTAATCTTTCCCTTTAGAATACTGAATTCATAAAATTCATAAGGCGCTGGTTTTTTTTTTTTGGTGGTGGTGGTTTTTTTTTTGTCTAAGCTCTTTCTTAATGTATGAGAACTTCATATACACAAGAAATACTGTAATGGGCTGGTGCGTAATCCTCTGGGGAGATTAATTTACAAGCACTGCACAGTTCTGCTAAAACTACTTCTCAACATTTCAAAAATGTCAATAGTATATTTTCCCAGCCCTGTAAACACATTTTGATACACAATATAAACTTTAATGGTAGTTTTAAGACACCTCCGGGGGTACAGTTATTTAGGCAATAAGACACAGTAGGGTGTGAATTATGGTACAATAATTCTCCACCAACGGCACTGTTAGGCATGAGGCCGAAGGCCAAGGGACCAATGAACACACTAGGTGTGAAATATGGCATAATAAGTCACGCTCTGGAGCGTCTTCCTGCAATTAGAGAAATACATGCTTTTAACACAAGTTACTTTTCCTGGGTATTTTAGTAGTATTTAAATTGAATATCCTGAAAAATCTTCCAAAGTAATAGTTGTCCATTGTACATCCTGGAATAAATAACTTTTTTTTTTTTTAAAAAAAAAAGATCTCATGTCCTCTGCTATATAGTTTGTAGCATTGTACTGTGGTTACATGCTCTAAGAGATGCATTAAAATATATATCTTACCCTGGTTTGCAAAAAGTAGGGCAAAGACGTTTTGCACAGAGAGGAATAATGTGCTTTGCCCTTTGTCTGAAAATCAAAGTGCCTGCATTGCGGTCATCTTGGCTTCTCCTCTGCTAACTGTACTGAGGAAATCACTAGATCTATGCACTTCTCCTTCCCCAGATGGCTTACCCAGCTACACTGGAATACCTTACAGACCTCGAAAGCATACCAAAAAGGTTTCCTTAAACCCCCTTTCAGCCCCGACAACTAGGCTCAACACAGTTCTGAGAAAACTTCTAGTAAAGACTGCAAAGAATATAATGTGCTTGATGCCATTCTGACCTCCACTTGACAAATGCAGTCTCTGCCCTCTGGGCATTCCCACATTATGGGCGCAGTGATGACTACAGTGCAGTCTGGAGATACATCAGCTTACCTTACAAATAGCTAGCGTGGTGCCTGCTAGCAGCCTAATTGCAGCAGCAGAGATCTCAACGTGATCTAAACTGGCTTCTCAGACAGCTTTTACCACTTGCCCTCAACCTCCACGCTGCTGTGAATTGATTGCTACCAGTCGCCCAGCCAGCTAGTGGGCATTAGAGGCAGCAATGTGGGAAGTGCTGATGCGACGGCAGTTTGCCAGGCGTATTTGAGTAGCGATAAGCCCTAGGGCACATCTGTCTGGCTCGATGCAGTGAGGTGTTAGGGATGGCTGAGCTAGCAGGGCAGAAACTGTTATGGTTATGTGCAGCACTGCTGTGTCGTGCAGAGAGCAACCTGCATGCTGCAAGCAGTGTCAAGGCAAGGGCAGGTTCATTAGCTCTCTTGCCTCCAATTCTTGAGCCAGTTCATTGAACTGTCATGCAGGAATCCCTGCATGTCCCTGATTAGCCAGGTTAGCTTAGTCCTGCCAGTCTTAGCCTAGTTCTGGCATAACCATTTTGGGATTGGCAGCTGGTTTCTACATACCTACACAGTTGCCTTTTGCCCCTATGGGGAAAGTAAGCGGTCTGCGACCATTTACATCAGCTGAGGGTAACGTTTTGAGTCCAGAATCCCTGCTTCTCCATGAAATAATGGGTAATCTCACACAAGGGACTGCTGGGAGAGTAATACTGGTGACAAGGTAAAATGCTGTCCTGGGTGGTATTTGCCCTAGGTATCAGACACCAATCAGCACAGAGCTAAACAGAGAGTTGACCTGGTGCCTCCCTTTCCTCCTCCACTCAGAAAGGTTATTTTAACCTCCAGCAAGGGCAGGCACTGAGTTCTTCCTGATGATCTTCAGGGACTCAGGGGGGCAATTTGAGTTTTGCTGTTCCCCAAATAAGCAAGCAAGCAGGTAAGCAGGCAAGCAAGCATAGCATTGCTTAGTGCTACTCAGCTTGCTTGAAGCTTCTGTCACATATAACAGAAAAATCTACATCTCTATGCAGGTTGTTTTTCCCACTCAACAACTTTCAACCAAGGATGAGCTCTTTAGCTTTTTTTTTTTTTTAGTCTAGCTTAAAACATCATTTTTAAAACATCATTTTTAAAACATCATTTTTATATCCACTTGCAAAATTACAGGCACTTTTCTCTGATTCCCAATGGGAATGGGGCAAACAGCCAAGAAGATAGTTGGCTCTAGATGCTTCAAGAACTTAAAATAAGCACCCCCTCTGACAAAATACCTTTGTGTATATATAACTTACACCTTTTATCAGCAAAATAGTTATTTCAAAGACTGCTGAGCAGTAGCTAACAAGTTTCCAGCAGCATGCTTTTCATATATTAACATTACTGCTCAGAACACATGCCCTCCCATAGAATGCTTCAATTTCTGAAACCATTTCATTACCTGAAATTTGAAGTATAAATGCATCGCTGTACCACTAAAAGGATATGATCCTTTGATATACCCATCTCCGTAAAGCCTCCTGGCTTTTAACAGTAAATCACAGCCCTACTTTCATACCTCATTACCATTATGTATCTTTCCAACGACATCTGACCTTACGCATAATCAGGTATGAATTTCAAACCATACTTATAATCTAAATGAGCGCCTCATTATTTTACACAACCCAGAGTAAAGTAAGATTTGAGATGGAACTAAAGAATTCACAGTTCACTCATTCAGAAACACAGGCCCATTGTAAAAAAGTCATGCTCTCTAATTCATGAGTGCGAACAGCATTAAACAATACCTGCAAATAGAAGCTTTGCAAGAATTTCTCAGCATTGTCAGTTCTGGGAAAACAACACAGAGTTGAAACTGGCATGTTGTTAAGGATAAACTATGAAAGAAAAATGCGAGTACTGTATTTATTACTTGTATTTTGAAGAAAGAACAACAGCACCAATTGCATAAAGTTATAAAACACCAGTAATAAACATGTAAATAATCATTGGGTTTGCAACTCCAATAAAACACAGACATCTACAAAGAAATATATATATGTATACATGTAATATAATAAAACCATTCATTGCAGAACAAGAAACATCATATTTTTGTACTATATAAAACAGCTGTACAGTGTGCACAGAGACTTTCCTGATCTCTCCAAAATGCCTGTCAGTTAGTTAGCTCTGCCTATCCATTTACTTAATACAGAGTTTCCTCATTGTCCATGGGAGAGCTTTAAGTGACCTCTTGTACTTTTAAGCTAAGTACTTTTAGTGCAGTTTGTCTCCATATATATATACACATATATACATACACACACATATATACTCTCACAGATGCAACATACATGTGCGTATGTATATATATGGAAAGAACAAACATACACATATACACACACACACAACAGATCTACATAGCTCCTGCCTCCTGTGCTCTTGAATGAGTGCTTGTAAAAAATCCCTGCACGCTTTGTGGAGGGAGGGAAGGAAACTTGCTGATTGTGTGGATGGAAATCATCACACAGTTTCGTTCCTATCAGTCTGCAGACAAACACATCTAACTCACATGGTGCTATCCCACAGCCCTGAAGAGAGTCTGTTGCAGGAGGTGTCTTCTACCTTCTTCAGCAGTGTAGGCTTTTTACAAGGCGGGGGTGGTGGGGCTGCGATCCTCTGCTCAGTGTTGTGCAAGATTTGCTGCCAGTCTTCTCTCTCTTCACACAGCTTTCTCCTCCAATCTAGAAGCTCCTGCAGAGCCACACTCTCATTCTCTGAAAGTCTAAGCTGATGAATAACCTGTTAGGGAGAAGGAAATGAAAGAGAAAAGTGGATAAAGTGTAAAACTGCAGATCCTCTGCCTCTTCTCTCACTGGTGTAAACCAGCGGTAATCAGGTCTCTTCTTATCTCTGCAAATCTCTCCAAATTGTTCAGTGACATACATAATGCTGTATAAACAATAATGGTTTTTAACAAAATAACCTTGCCTTGAACTTACTAGAGGTATTTTATACTGCCAAGACCTCTGTTGGAGAGAACCACTTTCTACTCTACAGACTATATCTACTATTTGCAGAGAGCACCAGGGAGGATTATAAGCTTATCCACAAGTTCTAGTAGGATCTGCTAGGATCTAGAAATCTGCTACAGTGTGGCCTGCCTAAACCACTCTAGATGGAGACTGACTGGTGACTTCTCCCATTCTAATATTTACAATTAGAGGGAAAAAGAGATGCATGTAGGTAAGTGGTCAAGTTTTACAGCTTTGCTTTGGTGGTATCATTTGTGCTACAGCTGAGAGAAAAAAAGATCCATCAACTCCTGTTAATAATTTGAAGCAATTTTCCCCTGCAAGAGGGTTTAAAACTTGGTTTTGAACACCCTTGGTGAGGGTGTTTAACTCTCCCTCACCAAGAGAACAAGTACTTCCTCTCCCATTTATTATTATTTGCACTGGAAAAAAAAAGATTTATTAGAATAGCGTTCCATCATTCTTGTGTCTAAAAGTCATAGGACTCAAGTTGTATGAAGCAGCTGCCAAAAATTAAATGAATGGAAAAAACACCCTTACGTCAGCAAAGAGCACTGCAACGCAGTTCTTTGAAACACATGAAACAACTGCCTGCCCTGACGCATAGTCCATATTTCTAACAACCTGTAATACTGCTATACTCACAGACTACCCTTTTACACAGAGTAAATAGTAGCTGCAGGAGTAGCAAGATTTGCCTATAAATGTATAAATACCCAGGTTACCATAACTCAGAAACTAAAACCTGTTTTGCTACTTATATTAGTAATGCTGCTATTCGTCACAGGTATGTGTTATCCTTAGAATTAGGATCTGGCACTTCTTTCAGAGGATACATTACCCACTAAAAACGTAGTTTCAGTCAGCCTGAAACTATAGGCTCATGGTGAATGTTTTGAGCTAGACTCATAAACCATCTAGAATAAACTGCTCCCTTCCATTTAACTGTTCTGCTCCAAAGATTATTCGATACAGCCCTTACGTGTGTCACTCCCTAGGAAGTCAGCCTCACCATCCTTCAGGACCTAATTGTCCTCTACGCAGCATCTACAGCAGCTTGCTTCAGCATATTCTATGGCACAAGCGTCCAGTCTAGGGACTGTGAACCAAACCCATCACAACCACCAGCCCAAAGCCCCTTCACTTTGCTGCCGTCTTTCTTCAGGGCCCCCCAGTGACCAAAATACAAATGCTTCCCTTCACGCGACGGACACATATCCAGTCACAAGAGAAGTGTGGCTGTTCATGTCAAGGTTGAATTTGTCTTCTGTGGCATGACTGCATTTTTGTCACCATGACAAGGGCATTCACGTGCACTCTCTTAAATGTGTCTGTGAGAGCCGAGGTATGTGATTCGTTCCAGCTGCAAGACAGTTGAGTAATGTGAAGGACATTTTCTTCACCAATGGGCAGTGAGCTTCCTAGGGTGATATCGCCTGTGGCTCCCGCTATTCCTTGAAGGAGATGGTGGGTACAAAAAGGCGTACAGGTTTTATTACACTGTTTCATCTGTCATGTGTAAGTCTGACCTTGAACACATGGTGTCAGAGAAAAATCAACACTTACATGCATATGCCTGAAGGTCTATGGTAATTTGCTTAATTTCTGGCTGGTTGATATTACTATTTTCAAGATAATTATTTTAACTTAAAAGGCATTCTAAATTCAACTACTGTTTTGAATTCTGTGTTAGAAAAAAAAGGATAAGAGAGGAAGATGTTTGAAAGACTTTGCTACATTGCATTTTGATCTCATGATACACAGTTAGACAGCACTACCAATTCAAACAAGCATTTTGTTTTTTGTTTTAAAACAAAATGCACTAATGTATCCCAGTGACTCAAAGGGAGTCCAAAACATATCAAAACATACTAGATTTTTTTTCAGCCTGATAAGGAAGATAAGAAGACCAATGAAACTTTTGTAATTGGAAGCAATTTACCAAGAAAGAGATGGCAGGTAGTATTATCCTACAGTGTACAGTTTGAGGGGAATTGTGGTTCACTGTGATTCTATGTGTGAGATTATGGGCATAATACAATTTAGGAGTGAGGTAGATTAAAATCCACTTTCCTCCAATTAGATGCCCATTTTTTGCACCTAAATTTTAGGGATTTCATGAACCTGTATTAGGTTTTTTTCTAGAACTGCTGGTATACGCAAAAAGGAAGCTATGTTAGGCAGTCAATACAAGAGCTTTCTGTGTAAGAGTTTCAGAGATTAATAAACAAAGATATGCCTGAATACTGGGAGATAACTATGAGGAAGCAAACATTTTAAATTCTGTAGATGCTATTGGGTGTGTTAAAGTGACAAAAGTTTGACAGGCTAACTCTAAGTCAAAGTCTGGAGGCATTTTCAGTTTTGAAAGATGTATGAAGTATTTGAATTGAGACAGCCTTGCTGCTATTCTAAGAAACATAAAGACACACAGGTGCAGGGTGGAAAGTGAGTACAATTTGCCTGGGCAAGGCAATTGACAAATGCATGCTATTTATAGCTTATAGGCACTGAAGAAGCTTTATTATTCTGACACTGCTTATGCATGCTGTAAATTACTGTTGTGTCAGCAGTTCCACTTACAGCTCATTTTCCAGTGGGTAGTGGACAAATCTTGGTCCGGTCTGCAAAAAAGTGTACATCTCCTATTCTACTTTTTAAAACAATTATGCAAAAATACCTCATACTTTTATTCATTATGAGATTGATCTGGTAAATAAGCTGCAAAAGTTCATATTTCAACCTGCATGAAGGGCATACAATAGAAGTGTAATAGAAATTAAACAGAGAAAATACACAACAACTGACAGAGCTTTAAATAAATCAATTATTTTAATTAGATCTATTTGAACAACAGGATGATTTTTTTCCTGTCTTTTCTGTTCATGATTAGACCTGTGACAAGCTCAAGATTTCTTATACATATTCATTATACAAAAGACTTGCTGAATTATTTTATATGAAACAAGAGTGTAAACTACCAAGCTATGTTTCTTTATACTATTCTACATCTTGAACCCTTGTGTAGGTTGATTGAGCTGTGTAGGAAGTAATTATTTTAAGAGTATTCAAATTTCAAATGCACACTGAACAAACAACTTCTTTAACCATTAAGGGACAGAGATGGAACCAACCGTGGGCCAGTAAATCAGACATAGGCAACACAATATTTGGGTTAGACTCACCAAGAAATATAGCATTCAAATACTCAACATTAACAGTCCAACCCATCGTACTGTAGAGACAAGCACTCTCCTTCTGGCTTTACGGATTTTGGCTGGTGACAGAGCACTGATGGCTCTGTTCAAATAGGAAAAACATAGTTGATCTTTTCAGCATAATCTAGTTGTTAGGCATATCTGGAAAGCAGACGATGTGGATTTGGCTTCTTCCAGACTATGGAAGAGACTTGGGTTCCTACATCCTAAGAGCATGCTAAAGACACCACAACTACACAGAGGTGGGCTCTGAGCAGAAAGGACTTTGGCTCCTCTGTGTTGTGCTAAGGTGAGTTATCCATGTGAACTAATAGCAGTTCTTTCAGAGTGGATGCCTCGCAGTTGTAGTGTACATGAGAAAACTGAGATGGAGGACTTCTTGGTGTTTGCTGGCAACTATGAAAATTGTAGATGGAGCAGTATTGTGTCTACTCAGCTATGAGAATTTAAGTATTAGATGGTCATTTGAGTGTGAGTTCCTTGCTTTGCTGGATTTAGGCTTCTAAATTCTGTGTAAGCTTCATCTTAGAAGCTAAAATGGACACACTGGATTTACACCCTGTCTTAGAATTAAGACAAGTAACTATAAGTCAATAAATTATCTTAATTATAACCTGATTTCTTAGGCTAGTGCAGAAATTCAGAGAGTTTTTAATTATGGGAAGCTGAAAGTTACACAATTTCAAATAATTTATGATAAAAGGTGTGCTAGATAAAATGATTAACAGGCCCATTTAACATTTACTTTAATTGGAGTTATTCACAGACCTAATTACAAAATCTCAAGAAATTCATTCTTCATTAAAAGATCAAATGCTATAACTTTAAGGATGATAGTCTGTAACAATCAGAAATAATAAAGTGCTTACATTTTCTACCTGTGTGAAATCCAACACAAACTTAGCCATCAAGCTATGGCAAATGGACTCTTTAAAATCTCTCTGTCAAACAGAGGTTCCTTAATATGCAGTATTATATGCTTTAAAGGTATTTATGAGTTTCACCCCATTTTTCTCTCTTCCAGGACATAAATATATTTATATATACATATATATACAGGTTTTTAGTCATTCTTGATCTCATTGATCATTCTAGTACTATTCACAAGAAAATGAAAAGAAGCACTTAATTACATTCTGGTTGTTAAAATATACAAATAATTTAGTTTCCACAAAACATAACTGTGCGTGCTTTATTACTATTTTATTTTTAATTACTTCTGTAAGTTTTAGTTATATTCATTAATAAAGACATAAA
This sequence comes from Tinamus guttatus, assembly GCF_059628265.1. Classification (NCBI taxonomy): domain Eukaryota; kingdom Metazoa; phylum Chordata; class Aves; order Tinamiformes; family Tinamidae; genus Tinamus; species Tinamus guttatus. The sequence continues at coordinate 1,081,965 of NW_028288581.1, read as the reverse complement.
ACTACTATAGACGATAACTTTTTAATGATAGTACAGTTTAAGGATACTTTAATCATACAAACCTGCACTCTGGAGATATTTATGTGAGGTAACTAACTGCTCCATATTTTACTTTCAGAGGAATATTGCCATTATGTTCTTTAATAGATTTGCCAATTCTGATGCTTTAAAGTAACTGTCAGTATTACTCTTTTATCAGTGTTTTACATTATTAGTAAAGCTGAAGTCCCATCACAGAAAAAACATAGGGAGATTAAAAGGTAGTGATTTCCCTCTTTAAAACTTGATTGGGATTTAAAATGACTTATGCCATAGTTGTAAAATATTGATGATGAATTACCATAATTAACTTACAAACTGCCTTGACAAAACCCATGGTTTAATCTTTTTCATTTTATAGGCCCTCTAAAATCGTAAGCAAAAGATATTTCAGCCAATATATGCAACCAATATATGGTCATCTCTTTCAGAGACTTTTTTTTTTTTTTTTTTAATCTTAAAACTAGTTCATGGACCCCAGTGGGTAGGTTTTGGGTCATCAGTATTAAAGACAAGAATGACCAGGACATTCTCACTTCTCATTTCACAATTAAGGACATAGAATTTCACTCAGTAACTCTGGAAATAACTATTAGTGTACATGTTTATTAGTGAGACCAATACATTTGGGTTCAGTCTGTGACAGACATGCATCTTTCTAACATAAAGAAATGTTTCTAACACATTTTATATGATTTAACTTTCCTCTCTTTTCCTTTTGCATCTCGCAAGTTGCTGCACTGAAAGTTTTCAAAAATGTAAGACACAGTTTCTTCCTAACTACAGGACACACACAGTGCAACCTCTCAAAAATCCTGACCTTTCAGGTACCGAAATAGACATGCTTTTCTTTGTGTCACAAAAAAAAAAGTATAAATCAGAAAAGAATGTTCTGCCACCAATCCTCGAATCAGGAAAAAAAAATCAGTCTACATGTTAGTTAACAATACCACATTCATTTAAAGATACAAGGGGAAAGCACACACAAAAAGAAAGGTATGCTAAGAAGGCTAGATAAGCATTCAACATAAATCAATATGTAAATTTATGTTTGATTGGGAAACGTGCATTGGTCACATAAGACCCCAGCAGGGAGCAAACAGCTGCTATGATAAATGAGTTTACATGCTTCTAAATTCCAATTAAAAATCTTTAAATACAAATGTACCATTGGGATCCAAGCTGATTCATTCAATTGTCTTGTGAATGCTGGGACATGGATTTTTTTTGCAAATGCAGACCCACTGGACATAATAACTTGATATGTGTTCTGCAACATTAAATGCTTTTAGCTAATTATTCTCTTAAACTGCTGATAATTTTCTTTTGGGTTTGAGCAACCTTACAATCTCCAGTCAGAGACCTTTGATGCGACTCAGATGGAAGATTTTATGATTTTATATTCCTAATTGACCATAACTCCATTTCTGGCACAAGTTCTGTGCTTTTCCCACATACACATTTTTTTTTCAGGTATAATTTTTAGTCAGAAAAAAAAGGAGCTGCTTTTCAGATCTTCTGCCCCAATGATATAGTAATATGCAGAAAGCACAATATTTTACATTAATCAGGGTAATCTTATTCCATGTAGGTTGGAGGTCTTTTAGCATAGCATGCTATATGCTATATGCTATCCTAAACCAATAGCATAACTTTGCAAAATAATGTATACGAAACCTCAATATAGTTGTAATGTATAAACTGGCATAAAGTATTAGAAAAAGTTAGAAAATATTCAATAATAGATGACTGTACACATTTCAGGAATCCTGACTATCTGAGCTAGAAATACAGTTGAACAAGTGAACACATTCAAAGCAGGGGTACGCTTATTTATTTATTTATTTATTTTGATATTGTGTTTCTTAATTATTTATTTGTTTTGGCTGTTTTACCTCCGCTCTAGTTTTCTGATAACAGCTAGAAAATGATACCTCCCCAAAGTGACTAAAACATAAGATAATATTAAAAAATACTGTTTGTTGTTTTTTTTTCCCCTATAAAGTAATATTTCTGTCTTCCAGATAGACTACAAGATGTTTTTGAAAACCTTCAGGAGCATCCTCATATTTCACCACATGACTCTTGAGAAAAACATTATGTGCAGGATAGCAACTGTGTCTTTCTCCAGACGAGCTATGAAAACAAATCATCTATTGTAGATGTCTTCAGAACAGCTGACCTAACAATAGCGATTCCCTTTTGTAAATACACTAAAAAAAAAATAAAAGAAACTGAGAAATAGAAAACTTGTTTCCATTTATTGAATCACTGCTACTTTGTAGTATTAACAGAGATATTCTCCCTTAACAAGCCTCAATTACACTGGCAATCATTTTCCTCTGACATTATCAAAAATGTCTCTGGCCAGTTAGAGACTAATTTTGCCACACTACTCTTACTTTTGAAGCAATTTTGAACAAAAACACCAAGTCATATTTCCTTAAGTTGTGTATAATCCTTTATTTCATGAAGAGGCTAATCTTATGATCAAAAATCATTAGATTTATGGGCTGTTAGGAGCCTAAATCGCTGATGATTTGCATACATACTTGTCTCTTTGCTAGTATGAATGAAGAGTGTAAGAGTGCAGGAAGGACATGAGAACCAATTTATTCTCCCGTCCATCACATCTCTGAGAAGTAAGTCAGAAGAGAGGGGCAAGAGGGCCACCCTCCCATTCCACTCGAGTATGAGGAGGCCTTTTGCATGACCCACTGGCCACTGGCCGTTAGAGCAGCCCAATGGGACTAGATACAAATCTCACCTAAGCACCTGAGCTTAGGGAGCACAAAGGGATGCTCGGGAGGTTGTGTTCCCTTCTTCTCAACACAGTGCCACAGTCACCTATCTAGCACGGGAAAATGTAATGAGGATGAACAAGCAGAAGGAGAGTGAAGTGGCCTCAAACATGTAGAGAGCCGAGCACATCATCTACTGGTTCAATGGGTAGAATCTGAGCTTTCTTTTTTGGAGATCACTGCAGTAATGTCTAGGACATACAAAGCCAGTAGTACAGCAGTTCCAAGATGTGTGTACCTATGATGAATTTATACTGTGCATTACCTCATGCTATTTAACATATCAGGAATATATTTTTGGCTGCAAGTCTTCCAAGAAATAAAGCTGCACTGTACTGCAAGTTCTGATTTTTGTCTTTACGTGACATTTCAAAGAGAATTCTTTGATGTTACTGTCAAAACAATAAACAAAACATGATTTAGGGGAATATATTGATTCAGATTCATGATAAGTATATAGCATTCTGTGTCCTTTTTGGATGTTATGTGTTAAAAAGATGTTAATGATTTTGTTAATATATCAGACTTGCTAGATTGTGGTATTTTTCTACAAAGATGATCAAAGATTCCTTCCAGCTAATAGTCAAACATGACAGACATTAATAATGAATGTTAGAGCCCCATGTTTAGAATTGTGACAATGGGCTAGGTGTAACAACTCATTGCATTCTTCAGTATTCATTTTTTTAACTACTGAACACTCAACAAAAGAAGTGATTGGCAACAAATATTAAATCAAGAGGGAACAAAGAAGGCCCTTGAAAGTATAATGAATATGCAGCTTTTTCTGAGAGAGGAGCTCGCTGAAAGCAATGAGATTTCACAAAATAAGAGCTATGGCTTAAGCTATAATGAAACAATAAATACATTCTTCACGAATATGAAAAGACATTTCCAATTTTTCATTGTCAGGTGTTGGCTCCTGTATTACTGCAATCTGCCAACCAGCACTATGGGGTTTAAACAAAATAGGACAGATAAGACTGCAGATTTTTTAATAAAACAATATGTGAAAAAATAACCATCATTTCTACATTACCTCTTTGAGCATGTGACAGATAAAACAGATATTTCAGAAGTGGGTAACCAAAATCTTATGCTAGAATGTATTGTAAGCCTGATATTATTCTACCTGCTGGAATGGAAACTTGCTTGTTTATTTTTGTCTTGTTCTAAGAGTATTTTCATAGGATGCTGAATGCGTGAGACTTCATCTGATTTCAAATGAATCAACAAGCAGTTGTTACAAAAATAAACTCCACAAAGAGGTTTAGCAGCGTTAATGAGAAATTTTCTACCTTCTATACCTACAGTATGAATGTAGATATATTAAGTATATTATGAAATTATTTTTATTTAATGGAAAATAAAATATCATATTGATATGTGCCTGAAGATGAATGTTATATATCGTAATATATCACATCAACTTTCTTTTTACTCTTTTGGGTCTCATTCCTTTTTCTATATATGTTCTATAAATTGTACCTGTTCTTACGTGGTGCTTGCTTGTATTCTATGTATATAATCACTTATATAACATACAGCTATAAAACAATATAAAGGTGTTTAAAAAAGAAAAAAAAAAGACCTTTCATTTCTTTTAATGTAATTTTGAAGGGACAAAAATCAGACTTGATTTTTATTTCCCTTCTCCTATCCTCTGACGGAACGAAGTAGACTTTGTTCCCATAACTTTTAAATGAGAAGTCAATGCTTTTAACATTTTTTAAAATTGTGTCCTTTTTCATATCGATTAAAAGTAGAGTTTTTTAAACAATAATTGCCTGTGAAAAGTAGTGTGCCTGGTCCACAATGAATGTCTTTGCAGTCGACATGCTTTAGTTTAAAGATGAACAGTTAAGTTGCTGGGTTCACATCTGCAAGTTACTTCATACTAGAAATTGCTTCCAAAAATGTTTGTTACAGGTTGATCCCTACCAAATATTTCCACAGAAACTAAGCTGAAGGATTTTCTCTCTACAGTGCATCTGTAGGCAGTGTGCAAGCAGTATCAGGCAGTGATGCAGGTAATTATCACATGAAGTGACAACTTGATAGCACCAAGAGCCACAATACCTTAACTTTAGTTATATGTATGGGAGTGCTGAGATCCTGTGACAAAAATGAAACTAACTCCTGTCACTTCAGTAAGGAACTAGCAGGGAGATATTGAAAAATACACACACACAAACACAAATATTAGAAGTCCCTGAAGGCTAATGAACCAGTTTCCTTTAGTTGAAATGACAGCATGTCTGCCAAAAATCCAAGGACTCAGTCTATGTTTCTCTCTCTAAAGAAATTAGTCAATCAGTACCTTCACAGATCTGTGAAACAATCTGTCCTGTTTTATATGCCTGTACAAGAATTACTTCAAAGTGATAAGGTTACTGAAATGAAGCCTGGCAAAGAGTTTTACAATAGGGCTGTATGCTGTTAGTGTCACCAGCAGCGTGCTGAGAAATGTCAACTGTAATTAAAACCAATCACTTTCAATTACATGCCACATTTGGAAAGGGTGAAAAGTGCTTTTTCTCTATAGCTTTTCACACCTATGAGAACAGATTTTTTTTTTTTTAATGGGAGGAAGCTTGCAGTCCTATTTTGCAGCACGTATATCCATTATATCAAATTGCAAAAAAAAGTCACTAAACTACAGCTTCTTTCCTCATCGTGCCACAGCTCTTGTTAAGGCTGCATTTAAGGAGTGCCTCTGCATGTAATTCTGCATATGCGGCACAGAATTTATTTTAAAGATTTGTGGAACACTTTGGCAAAGCATACATTTAGTGGAAAGTGTTCGGTTCTAACTACTGACCTGAATCTGTGCTGAGCTTTGGAAGTAGTTTTGGAAGAAACAAAACCAATTATTTGTAAATGGTGAAAGACTTCTAAAATAAAGGATTTGAATGTTTTGGACTAATTTTATGTAAAGATGCAGTTTCCATTAGCAAAGATAAGAAGAGGATCATGGCTCTGCTGTATCCAGTCCATTTAGCTCTCCATACCTGGCACTGATGCAATAATTTCAACATGATCCTTCTACCTCCTAGGCAAGTATTATAGCAATAGAAGTAGTGAGACTCTGGGATGAAGCTGTCACACTTCATGAGATTTATCACAGGAGCACTCTCTGGAACTTGGATTTTTCTTTCAGTAGAAAATGTTTTTTGGCTACTGTCATGCACATTTGCTTGATCATTAAAAACAAACAAACAACAACAACGAAAAGAACAAGAAATTAAAAAAGTCTCCCAAAGAGAAACATTTGAAAACACCAATGAACCCCTGTAGTCCTTATAATCCCATGTCCTCATCCAGTATCTCGACTTGAAGATAGTAGACCTAAAATCTCTTTTTTCATGGTATGAAAAAAGTACTTTTTGAAGGTCTGAGAAGTGTGGTGAAGATCTGTTATTCTGTGCAAAGCGCATATGCACACACCTTTGCCAAGGCACTTTGGCAGGTCTTGCTGTATGTCAGAAGAGACTGACTTACTGCTGAGAGCTGTCCTGGCACAATTTTTGTAGTTATGCCTGTGCTTCAGACAGTGGGACATAAAATCAAAGTGAAGATAAGATTTTAGTACTATTCTACTCACATATTTACTGGTTTAAAGCCAGTTAAAACCCATTGTTCTTCAAAGTTGGCTTAAGACCAAATACTACACTGGGGGTTGAGTCCTGCTCCCATTGGAATCAATGTCTAAACATTCAACAAACTTTCATTAGGGCCAGGATCTTACTCTACTAGAGTACTCTACTAGAGTACTGGCCTTAGAAATGCCAGCCCTCCTCCCAGGCAATCAGCATCTTCTAAATACGATAAAGCACTTCCCTTATCTTCTGCTAAAACATTTTGGAAACTGTAGCCTTGGTTAATGACACCTTTCTATTGAAGAAAATTTCTGTCTGCTCCAACATATTTTCCCTTTGTACAATATTTGGCAGTTGCTGTAAAATTCTCACAATCTCAAATGAAAAATGAACTAGGAGTTCTCTTAAAAATGCAGACTGAAGATATAAATATTACAAGAGAATACAGTAATTCCATTTAAGTGAAATATAAAACAAAATTGTTTGACGGATCAAATGTCTGAACTAACTACTTTGAATGTTAAATGTTTCACTTTAGATATAAAATGCTAAACAAAGGAATGAAGAAAATATATTGTGGCATTTTTTTTTGCTTGTTATTCATTTAATGCATTTCAGACTTAATTCTGTGTTGTCTTTATGAAGTGGCACTAATCAAATGAGAATTTTAAAACTGCCAAAGTGCAAACTCATGCTACCTTAGCATCTACTGATATTTTCCTTGTCTTCATTGCCGTTATATACAAAGAGATAAAATAATCATGCATTTGTTCCTGTATGTTGATTATTATATCACTTCTTCTGGCATGACAGAATATCTTGAGGGAGATCAACATCTTTTTGCTCTAAGGATGAAAAGACATATTTCCTGCCTGAATATAACATCCTCATGCCCTGCAACAGTAACTGCTATTAACTTTGAACTCTGCTATGGGAGCCCTTCATGACATTTTTCTTTCCTGGTGACAAAAGTTAAGAGTAAATGAATTATTGTGCCTCGTTCAACACATATCAAATACCATAAGGGAATCCTTACTCAACACACAAATGTGAATCAAGAAAGACCACAACATACAGTTGCTGTGAACTCTTTTTTATCCATTTTTAGTGGGTTCTATTAGCCCAACAATGAAATTTTTACCTGACTCGTATGGCTCTCCCTGTGTCTTTGAATCGATGAACTTGCTGTAGTGCTGGCCGATAGTCTTGAGTATTCATTTTCCTCTGTTAAACCTAGAACAGAGATGTACTAATTTATAATCTGGCATTTATGCATATTATCCCAGCTGCTTCTGGCAGGAGTTTCAAAATACCTTTACGTGTTTTACTAAATAAGAATGCTAAACATCATAATTTTTCTTGATTATTTATGATCCCTATGCGTACAGAAACCAAAATGAATATTTTTATTGTTTATCAAGTATAAAAAGCATCATAGGTATAGATGCTGGTGTACAGAAGGAGACACTGTACTGAAAGAGTCTATAGATAATGTTACCTATATACTGGCCAGAGATTCCTCCTGCAGTGCGGAAATCCCTGGCTTTTCTCCCTTGGCTCCTTTTCATCACAGAAGCAATGCAAAGGGAATGCAAAGCAGGCCTGTGGTCTGCTTTGAAATTAATGTCTCAGAGTCACTCAGGAAGCCAATAGTAGGGCCAGGATTTACAACTCAATCTCCTCAGTGCAGCACTTACTGCACTGCTGGTACACCCTCTGTGTGGGAATTAGCTGCTCAAAGTTTAGCTGTGTGAAAAGCAGTCACCAGGGTAAAAGAGCCAGGTTGTCTCCTTCTGCAGCCAGGAGAAACAAACACTTCTGTATTGTCATCCTAGAGCAAGGCACTCTGCCCTCATTTCCCATCGCTTCTGCTGGACCAGGACCATCCCCATAGTGCTACCAAGGATCTGAAAGGTGGGATTAAGGGAAGCAAAGGTAGCAGCAGAAACCCGGTGAGGGCATTGTAGGTCTCATTAGCCACTTACAATCTAGACTGGTAGGACTGGTTACCGGTAATTTGATATTGCTTAGTATAGCACATCATCCAGATTTTCACGCTACCAGAGTATGCATAAATAGCATATCTTTACTCCTTCTTTAGTCAACTGAATAGGGATAGGCACCACTACAAGATGATTTGTTCTTTCAAAAGATAGCTGTTTCACTTGTTCTCTGTAAATAATCATCTTTAACAACTAGAAACAGATAATATCTATTCTGAACTATTACAGTAGATAAGACATGTACCTTTCAGATGGCTAAAGACATATTACACGAATCTGGAACCAAATATGTAACTGTTAGATAAGGAAAACCGAAAATTACTCTCATTATTTGCATCTTATACACAGCATACACAGAAGCAATCGAAGCAATTCCAAGTTCAAATGCAATGAATCATAAACTGTTTATGAGGCTATGTACTGTACTGAGAAGTTTGGTCACACAATTGGCATAAAAAATACTGCATGAAATGTATTTTTTTCTTAATTTCTTTTTTTTTTTTAGAATTAAAAATGCTGTTAAATGTTTATTTTGATAGCAAAAGCTCTGCATCATTGATTTTGAAACAACTTATTTCCTGAAAACATCAATTGTATGAACAATCATATGAAGTTATCTGATCCTGTGACAGAAATAGAACAAGATTTGTAAAGAGAAGGAAGGCAATTCCTTTAAGTTCCCCTCACTTTCAGTCTCCCACTCCCTTCATATCTTCATAGCTTTTTAGTTAGGACTTTCTAGACTTTTTTTTCGTCATCTGAAAAAAGATTGAAGAAAGATATTCACAAATTTGGCTATTTTTTGTACAGCTACAAACTCATTTGGACTTCATTTGGATGCACACAGGCATTGAAGAAGATAGGGCTCAACAGCTAGGCCAAATCTAGCGAAAATCTAGCATTTCATCCCTTTTCCAAATCATGCAGTCTCATCCTTTCTCTCAGTGCTTTGAACTATGTGTTTATAGTTTCAAGGCGGGTTATTTCTTTTTGAAGCTAGTCTGTGAGGTACTAAGTATATACTGCGGCAAGAATGCTCAAAGTCTCCAGTACACTTGTCTGTAAAATATGCCATATATGAGGTAACACCATTGTAGTATTTTTCCTTCTTATTCAGTTACTGAACAACAATTTATTCACATGAAGTTACTGTGGATACCTCTCAAATAAAGCAATAAGAATACTATCCACATTTTCAATACTAAAGGTCTTTTAAAGTGACTGTTATTCATGCAACTGAAAAAAAAAGATACAATGTGACATACTTTGATTGTGCTAGATCACCATAAATGAAGGAAATTATTTTCCTAGGTCACCAGCATGCTTTCAGAAATGAAATCACTTGCACTCTGTATTTATACACTTTAGGATATACAATACATGGCAGCCTTGATCTAAGCATGAGTTTATCAATGATTTTTTGTTTACAGTATTTCTGTGAAAAGCACTTTGATAAGAGGCCTTATCAAATAAGTAAAGTTTCCATGTACAGCAAAGGCACGTCAGCAGAGACATGGCAAGAAGAGAAATGGTGGGGTTTGGAAAGATAAATGGAGTAGCTGATTACCTGCCGAAAGTTTTCCTTTACATACACCTAAGTAAATATTAGGATACCACAGCTGTGCACTGAATAAGACCTTGCTTAATCTGGCACAAGATTGGAAGCATCAATTTAGCAGGGCAGAACTACGAGAACATATGTTAATCAGAGGTTCAGACTGGAGCACAATTACATCATCTGGACTGGCCTTTCTTGCAGGTATTCTTAAGTTACCCAAAGCAAGTATAATTTGGCAAAAACATTCTGCTTGGTAAAGTTATTGCAGAAATTATATGAGGTGAGGAAAACGTTAGCTGAGTACATGGTTCAATAATCTATGGATGGGGGAAGTTAAACTTTTGGAACCTAAGAAATGAACTCAGTTTTTTCATACAGTCAAGAGTATGACCTTGTCTCACCCAATGCATATCTGAAAAACAGATATGCAGTCTTTTACCCATTTACTCTCCTATGCATTTTCTACATCTTCTCAAGGGAAGATCTCATACCCAAACTTTAATCTCCTCCCTCCAATACTTCCTTCCACCTCTGCCTGTCTTGTTCTCAAATACCTCTGTTAGAATCCTAACTCTTCAACTAAATAATTAAAATTACTGAAATCTAGATCCCTGGAAATCCAGCAGTGGATCTGGTTTCACAGAACCCATAGTGCCATATGCTATATTACCTCAGGTCTGGCGCCCCTTCACCCCTAACCTCCAATATCCACATTTGCAAAACAACTGCAATACCATAGAGGCTCTGGGTCTTCGCAATAGGGATCATACATCCTACCCCAAAGCTTCTACCCTTCTCCATGAGTCTGCTTACACACAGATTGGAGCTGATGATCAAGTTCACTTGACACATCAGTTGCCATGGCGTGAAAAAGCAGATGTCACAAGGGAGGATTTCCCATAAGGCTCCATGTTCAGCAGGATGTAACCTTTGTCATGGTAGTTTCTTACCACATGACCGCAGCATGCCCCTTTTCTGTCAGATTTCTGATATGACATCTCTCCCATTCTGTGACCTTCTAGGCTGATGTGACTTGCTGTCTGACTTGCTTAGATCTGGAGGAAAGTTTCCACAGATTCCACAGCAGACTGCAGCCTGCAGATGACCTGCCTAGATAGAATGGCTGCTTGAAGACAGCTACAGTTGGATGGGACTAACTCCCCTACCTGAATAATGCATAGGACTCCTGGTAAAACAGGCAGAATCATGACAGCTATTGTATTAAGCTGATCAGCAAAAACTATGGCATCAAAACTACTCAATATAGGCTGATAGCCAGCTATCATGGCAACAAATCCAGGAACTGCCACTGAAACATGGTTGTTTGGGAAGGAAATGCAGGAATCTGAGTTGCATTTATCCCTGGGTATGTCTTTGAGAGAAGATAAGAGGAAATTGGGCACACTTGAACTCTCCTTAGTTGTAAGAGACTTCATAGGATCTTCCAAACCTGCCTGGATGCCACCCTGTGCCACGTGCTCTAGGTGTCCCTGCTTGAGCAGGGGGGTTGGACTAGATGATCTCTAGAGGGCCCTTCCAACCTCAACCATTCTGTGAGTCTGTGTGAGTCTGTGAGTCATTCTGTAACTGACCAGTTGTGCTGCTGCGTAACTAACCAGATGTGTCGCCTATGAGTCCCTGACTGCCCATCCAATTTGAGGTAAAAGTACTATCATATTGGAATATTGTTCTTCATTCATATCTGTCTCCGTACACAAAGTTTTAAGTGAGGAGAAAAGCAGTAACCAGGGAAGCTTCCCCTGTGACAACAGGGTTGGATGCATAACTCAGAGCAAAATGCCCAGATAGCACAAAGCAGCACAATGCTGTTAGTACAGACACCTCGGCTTCATCTATCTGTTCATCTATGGACAATACTTAGTCTAAATTTCACATATATTGGGTACCTCTATAACACACTTTGTTGTGGGTAAAGTACTGTCTGATATTCGGAGAATTTCTTTCTAGCACTAATCAATGCTTAGGACACCTCAATTACTTTACAGCAACATATATAAAGGGTTATTAGTCTGTGTGCAACTGTGTGTTACTCTATGTTGTAACTGTGTTCCAACAAATAGTTAAAAAGTTCTTCCTTTTAGACTAAAAATTCTTGTAGGTGTGGAAAACTTGTGATGAAGAATTCACATTTTTTAGTACAAGTAGAGGGCTGTAACTACTAATACTAATGATAAACTAGAAAAGTATTACATTATATGAAAAAAAACCCTTTTATTAAAATTCCAAACTAACAGCAATGCTAGGAATTAAACTCTAAAAGCTTCTAAAAGCAGTATGGAAACTGAGCTAGACAGCTTTTTAGCTGTTTAGTAATCATTTTCTAAAGAATTGATCAGGTTATTTTATAAGTAAGATTAAGGTCTTGGTCAAAATGATTATTCTTAGGAGCGGAATGACTTTACATTTCTTGTATTATACTGGACGCCTCAGAGAATGATGCAGACACTTTGCTTCATGACCACAACAGACTAGTCTTATTTAAGAAACTGCTTCTGTACTAACTTATATGAGTAATGCATGGATTTAGATTTTAGCTCAAACAGTATAAAGTAGGTTATATAGTTCCAGTATGTAACAGCGGTTATCAGATTGCTCTATAGTCTATAGTCAGGAGTTTCATAACTCAGTATCAAATATTTAATAACGCATTTTAAATTTTATTTTCCACAAAGCCAGAGGAGTTTGGTATTCCATAACAAAGAAACGAAAATGACTATCTTCCATGGTAGGGAAAAAAAAATGCTTAGGCTGAATCCTGAAATTCTCATACAATCAAAGTCCTCCAAAACTTTCCATATTGTTCAGTCTTTCAATTATAAAGGCTGACTGGAAAACCAGAATTCCATATTACAAAATATAATAGGATCCAGGATCTGATTTTGCTCTGCAGCAATAGGAAACCAAAGCTCACTTCATTTCTACAACAGTCTGATTAGCAAAATGGGGATTTAACCCTGGAAATGTCACAAACAGTGTTAATTCCTTATCAGTGGGAAACTGACAGACCTAAATAAACTTTTCTTTTATGCTCTTAGTCCACAATGAATGTTAAAGCTATTCCTTATGAAAGCTGCATCAAAGCTAGCAACCTTCCATGAAAAATTTGGGTTTGATGAATCAGTGTTCTATAATGGAAAAAAAATGTCTAACTGGAAAATTTAACTGCAAAACATTTCACCTTCATGATTAAACCTTCCATTTAAAAATAGTTTGAAAAGAATTATTTTACACATATAGGTATTGCGCATGATCAATATGAATAAGCCTGGCTATTGCTGGTTAAATATATGCGAATAAAAAATTTCATGAAAACAGTTGTAAGAATCCAGCTCACCTGCTAGTTGGCCATTTACAAGCAAAGAACTGAAATGTCTTACTAATGTAACTACAATCATTACAAATTATAAAGTATCCTTTCATTTCAAAGCTGAAAGGAACAGAACTCTTGTGATTAAACTCCCAGTTTAAGGGATCTGGGAATAAAATGGTTGCTCTTATAAGAAGCTGATCCCCCACAGGTCCCACTAGGGCACTGGCATATATGATTAAAATCCTACATAGAAAGGAATCAAATACTTGGTCTACCCACAGATTTTACATTAATATAAGAGTATGACTGTTATACATACTGAAAGTATGCTTCTGTCCTCCCCAGATTATTATATTGCTACTTCTCCAAGTGGGGACACACTTACAGGGGGACAAAGATGCCTTTTCTGCTGTTGCAGTACATTCCCGGTTCCACCCAGGAATGAATGTATCTTTACATTGGTATAACTACTCACACTGGAAGAGTTTTCTGCTTTGACTAACAGAGAAAGCAGGAAGAATTTGGAGGATAATTTTTCTTGGCAAGAAAGGATTTTTTTTAATTAAATTTTTAAAATTTGAAAGTCTTGATTTTGATTTTTAAAAAAGCTTCATTTTTCAGTTCAAAATAGTGTAGCTTTCAAGCTGCCTACTGCATTATGTGCAGTTCTCCCCTTAACAGTTAAGGCAATACAGCTGTTCTGCTTATACAAACCGTATAAGTTACTGGTATGAAGGAAACTGTACCCAGCTTAAAGCATCTAGGCACCTGCTTCTCCACATGCCAGCAAAACAAATAGGAAGTTGAGTTACTTTACATGGTACAAGTGTTATATCCTGAGGATTTATGCTTTTATGACCTTGACGGATTTCATTCTTTCGGTCATTATTCTTACACCATTTTGACTACCTTGGTGCAATTATAAACAACTTGCCATTGACTGATAAGGCGTTAGTACCAACAGGAGATCGTGGTTTCCATTTTCTGTCCCATTTGTATTGACTATAGGATCAAGAATCTCACATCCCAGTCCTCAATGCTTCAGTCTACTTACAGACTTGGAGGTAAACTAATCACAAATTTCTCAATGGAGACCTTTCTAGATCCTTCCCATCCAGCTTTTATAGGCAAGATGCTAACCCGATAACACAAAACTGAGCCCATTTCAGAAAGATGGATATTTCACAGCTCAAAAGATTCTAGAGAAGAAGATATAGACAACATATATTAAACTGCTCATTCAAAGAAGTGGTTCAGAAATTTTATGTTAGAAAAGCTTTAGGATTAAAACTGCTTACCATTTGACACTGAATTTCCATTTTCAGCAGTCACAGAACTGGACAGTGGATTAGATGACTGAGTTCCATGGTTGTTTGCATTTTTATCCTGGGCTTCTGATCCAACATCTGATGTATTTGGATCTTCCCTGCTTCTCAGGTTAAGATTAGTTTCAACACCTGATACAAAGAGAAAAAGCTTGTCAGTTTCCTATTTACTCTTGTTTTTTTCAAATATAAATAGGCAGAGATAACATCTAGAAATCAAATTACTTATATAGTTAATCATTACAGTCACTAGACCAGTGATAAATATGGAAGGTCTAAAACAGTGATTTTAGTAAGATTTTTTTTTGGAGGGTTAGACATGTAGCCTTCTAAAATTTATGAAAGACTTTTACAAAATCTCATTCGTAGTGTTTATTTTCCCCCAAATATTAAGAGATAAAGCAACAAAAATATTTTTAATGCTTCTATTTTAGGATCTATTCTATTTATATGAATTCACATATTGTTGTCATTACTGCAGTCTGTCTTTTACCATTGCACTATGTGATGTGAGCAACAGCCAAAACAACTATGAGTTTATTTTTTTGTCTTATCTCCTCCCAGGAGGATTGAAGTGGCCTTTGATAGAAAATCATATCCAACTAGATTCTCCCCAGCAGTGCCTCCCTCTGGGCATTATTTACCCTGCCTAAGGGCTCTCCACTCATCAACTGTCATTTTCTATATAGATCTGGGTTTTCATGTCACAGTCTTTTAATTAAATCTCTTCAAGACATCAAGGAGAGCCCTCATCATGTAGGAGTTAACAAGCTGCATTCAGCATACAAAATTTTTGCCAAAAAAAGAAAAACTCTTCTCTTTGCTGATGGCAAAACATCTACTCGCAGCAATACAGTTCACAGCAAAGCGCCCTGAGCTGGCTCTGAGCTTGCCTGGCTGTGTCAGCTCAGTGTACAGTAAGAAATAGTGCATGAGGTGTGCCCAAGTGGTGCTTCCTATTGCAGTTCAGAGGCTTGCGCGCTAAGATACAGAACGGTGAAAAGACGTCACATGGCAGTGGTGAGGATGGTAGGAAGGAGCTGCAATTTAATCCTGACATCCTAAGCTTTCCATGCTCCACTCCTGTGTTGCAGAACTGAATTCTTATTATCTCCATTTAAGCTTTCCTAACTCATTCCACCTGCTATGAAGGTTCACAGGTTTTTTTGCAGGTCTGGCATATGACTGACCTGGGTACAAAGGCTCTCACTTATCAGCATTAAATGGAAATATTTATATTCTGTGACAGATCTCAAAAAGCTATTCCTTGATTTCTGTTAGTTCCCTCTAAGCTTTGACATAATAACAGCAAGACACAAGTGAGATCAAAAGGTACAAGTAGTCTAACAGGTTCCTGAAGAGCACTGATGATAACTTTCTGACACAGAAGATGGAGGAACCAACAAGGTGCAGCATGTTGCTGGACCTTGAGCTGGTGTGCTTGTTAGAGATGTGAAAGTTTGGGGCAACGTTGCCTGCAGTGACAATGAGGAGGTGCCGTTCAGAAACCTGCAAGGAGGAAGCAGGACAAAAACTAGAATTACAAGCCTGGATTTCAGAAGAGCAAAATTTTGCATATTCAGGGACCTTCTTGAAAGAATCTCATAGGATAGGGACACAGAAGAAAGGGGGTCCAAGAGAACTGGGTAATATTCAAGCTTCCCTTCTTTCAAGCTGAAGATCAGTGCATCCCTAAGAGTAAGAAGTCAAGCAAAGGGGGCAGGAGACATGCATGGATGAGCAAGGGGATCCTGGCCAAAGGAGGAATAAGGATTTCCTTCCTCTGTTTGTGTTTGGCCAGGATCCCCTTGCTCATACAAAAGGCAAAAGCAGGGACAGGCTACTTGGGAGGAATATAGGGACTTTATCCAAGCATGCAGGACTAGGAAGGCCAAGACCTATTTGGAGTTTAATCTAGCAAGGAATGTCAATGACAGTAAAAACTTCTTTAAATACATCAGAAATAAAAAAGGAATACTAGGGAAAATGTGGGCCTGCTACTGACTGGCCTAGGGGCCATGAAGATGAAGGATGCAGAGAAGGAAGAAATATTGAATGCCTTCTCTGCTTTAGTCTTTAGGAATTTAGGAATTCCAGACCCTATAAAGAAAGTTTGGAGGATGGGACACTTTCCCTTTGTGGAGGAAAATTTGGTTAGAGATTGCTTAGGCAAACTTGATATCTGTTTCCGTGGTTCCTGGATGGGATGGACTCAAGAGTGCTGAGGAAGCTGGTGGATGTCATTGCTAAGCTACTCTCCATCATCTTTGAAATGCCATGAAGGTCAAGGGAGATTCCTGAGGCCTGGAAGAAAGCAATTGTCATTCTAGTCTTTAAAAACAGCATGAAGAAGGACCCAGGGAACTATAGGCCATACTTTCCAGATTGCTGGAAAGTAGATCTGTGGAAGACCTGGGAGAATAAGGACCATGTGTTGACCATGAGTCAGCAATGACCATTGACCATGAGACAGCAAATGAGTCAACAATGTCTTGTGGCTAAGAAGGCAAATATGTGGGTCACATTAGGAAAATGGCCAGCAGGTCAAAGCAGATAATCATCTCCCTCTACTCAGCCCTGATGAGGCCAGATCTGGAGCACTGTGTCCAGTTCTGGGCTGCCCAGTAAAAGGCAAAGTCCAGTGAAGGGCTACTAAAATGACGAACAGACTGGAGCATCTCTCATATGAGGAAAGGCTGAGAGCTGAGACTGTTCAGCCTGGAGAAGATTGAGGCAGAAGGGGGAAGCAGAAGGAGAGTGGGTGGTGGCGAATCTAATCAGTGAAAGTATCTGAAGGGAAGGTATAAAGAGGATGGGCCCAGACTCTTCACTAGTTCCCAGTGATAGGAGAGAGAAAATGGGTACAAAATGAAAAACAGGAAGTTCCATCTGAATATGAAGAAAAACACTGCTGCAAGGGTGACTGAGCGCTGTCCATAGAGGCTGTGCAGTCTCCATCCATGGAGATATTCAAAAGCTATCTGGACACGATCCTCTGCAACTTGTGCTAAATGACCTTGTTTGAGTGGGGGAGATTCACTAGATGACCTCCAGAGGTTCCCCCAACATCAGCCACTCTGTAGTTCTGTGAAAAACATCTTTTTCCTTACCAGAAAACATCTTTATACTCTACCTGCAGGTTTCAGACTGAATGTTGAATGGGTGATTGATTTATTAGTTCCATGCCTAACTGAAAAATGGATCACAAAGAATGAAATTTTTTTAGAACAAACTACGGAAATGGAAATTTTGGTTGACTTGAAATATTATTTAATATTTCATTCTTCAACTACACAGCTGTCTTGAAAAGTCAAAAAGTTCATTTCCAAGCTGTCAGAATATATAGCATTTCAGTGTTTTTCTCTCCCTCCCTTGCCCTCATTCCCTGATCATTATTTTATGCCAGATTCAACTGGAGTGTTTCAATTGTACTATTTCATAAACTGCATATTTAGGCAAATGTGCTATGCACTGAAAAAAAATAGGCCAGCTCTATCCACAGTAACTGATTTGGAAAGGGAGTTAGAACCCAGAGTCTGAGATGCAAAATGCGCACAGTACAATTATAAGAGCGTGCCTGATTTAGCTTTCGTACAAGCAAGTTGACTGCAAAATGTATCTTTGCAGCTCATATTAAATTTGTCTGAAAAGGAAATGTCACTTTCAGATGTTAATAGTCAGTGCACTTGCCTATAGATCATAATCCACCTACATAATTACTGTGCCACCTCTAACATCAAGAGTCTCGGAGGAAGTGATTGGGATCCTTATTTTTCTTGATATCCAAAAGATTTATTGATTTGTCTGACATCTGCAATTCATCTAAGAACATGTAAGCAGAAAGACATTTTCTTGCATCCCTACTTTGCAAATGTCTTTTGTTTCATAGGTACATTGACTTTTTTTTTGTCAATCAAGAAGGGAAAAAGATTACTTTTTCTTTTTTTTTCCTTTATATGTGTACTCTGCAATACTACAACGCATTGTGGACAGTTAAATCCAGCTAAAACATCATCATAAGATGGCAAAAACAGATACTGGACTGATAGGTGGTATATCCTTTAGGAAAGCTGTTTAGATACAGATTTGTTATCCCATTTGCTCTATTCAGTCATTGTAAGCACAGCGTGCCTTTATTTCCTAAAGAGAAAAGAGTTTCCTAAGGAGTTTACAGTGTCTTATTCCCTCAACATAATCCACATGGTGGAAAATAAGTCTTGATTGTACTTCAAAATAATCTGCATTATATAAAGGTATGTTTAATACTTTTCTGTATGTAGACATTTTCAGATCCTCTTTGGAGCTGTTGTGAGCTTTTTTTTAAAAAAAAACATAACTCCGTATGTTGGGTAACTTATAAAAGAACTCTGAAGAAGACAGAGTGTATTTCTAGACAACAACTACTGTTTATTTATTTTGGACTTTGTGTAAAGTGGATGTGCTTCCTATGAATATTTTTTTCTATTAATAGCATAACAAGAGGATGTTTTAATCAGGCCTAACCAGATCTAACTGGATCCATCCTGTCAACTTTATGTAGGGTTGTAGGGTAATCCAAGTTGGAAAGGACTTTGGGATGTCTCTAAATCCAATCCTCTACTCTGACCAACGTCAGCTGTGAGATCAGACCATGCTGCTCAGGGCTTTGCCCAGTTGGGTCTTGAGAATCTCTAGGGATGGTGCCTGCACCTCTCTTCTGCGCTCTATGGCCCATTGCTTGACTATCCTACTGGTGAGAAAGTTTCAATACACAGCCTGAACCTCCCATTTGCATTCAAGACCCCTGTATCTTGTCTTCCTGTCATGTTATCGTTGTGAATGCCTGGCACTATCCTCTCGCTGCCTTCCTCAGAGGTGCAGGAAAGTGACTGTGGGGTCCTTCAAAGCTGTCCATGCCCCAGGCTGAACAAGCCCTGCTCCTTCAGGCTGTGCTTCCATTAACACTGCCCTGGATGCCACCGGCTGCCTCTGCTGCCAGGGCACGCTGCCAGCTCATGCCCAGCTCGCTGCCTCCAGGGCCTTTCCTGCAAAGTTGCACCCCAGCCAGGCTCTCCTCAACCTACAGTGGTACAAGTGATTTTTTTTTCCCAATAGGCTCTAACATATTAAAATGCCCTGCCTTCACCTTCAGACCTCTCTGTCCTCCCTACCCACTACCGCCCAAAATCTCTGAGCACAGCAAATGCATCTCACATAATGCTGCACTGCACAGCATTCATCTTAGATATGAACACTGTGGGATATTCTAAAAGATACATGGAAGCAGTCTGGTAACTTTAAGGGCTTATGGGAAAATACCCATCAAATACTGCTCTGAAATGTATTTCAGCCTCATGTCTTTTTGACCATCTGATAGAAGAGTTTGAATTTCTCTCTATATTTCCAAATCCCCCCTGCTGCCTGGAATCTGTGCAGATAAAAATAGGTACCATTCCTTATCTACTTTCTGAAACAGTCACAAATGGTTAAGGGGAGAGGAAAAGAAAAAAGCTATGGTTCCAATAGTTGCCATATATTCACCAATCTGCTGAATATTAGCTCTTTGTTCAGACCTGCATTCTTCTGTTTTAGCCAGATGGATTATCTCCCAGAAGTTTCCATTTTATTTTAGTAGCAATGTCTTCACAGTTGCCAACTCATAATAAAAGTTATTTGTAGAGTTATCCATGCCTACTTGTGAGAGACTTGCTACAGAGAGGTTTCAGCTGCAAAAGCATGGTGGGAGTTCATGATTATAAAAGAAAGACAAGCTTCAAGCGAACACCTACTGACTATGTGCAACAGTGAACATTGCTTGGGATGTTATTTGGTAAACTGACGTTACCAAAAAACATATCTCTTATTCTGCCATATTTCACTCTATTTGTAGCTAGTGAGGATACAGATTATAAAAAGAGGATTCTAACTTGCCCCTCAGTTGTAGCATAGTCAATAGCTGGAAGCAATCTCATGTATATATGTATAGCACTTCCATCCAGAATATGACAAAGCAAAGTGTAGAAACTGTTTCATGCAAGCAAGCTCTGTGTTCCCATAATTAAACCCATAATTAATTACGTTAACAGTACTTGTAAATTATAAAGGAATAGTCATACAATAGAGGCAGCTTATGAAATCCCCATTGGTACACTATTCGCAAAGTTCCTGGAAAAGACTGTGTTTAGAACTGATGACAAAGTCGTAAGACACAGAGTGTGCTGAGGTTTTGCTTATTTTGGAAAGAAGAATCAGAGTACAGCAATCACAGAATTGATTTAATAAATCCATTTTTTAATTATTATTTTCTGCTTTATACTTTGAATAATCATCTCTCTCTTAAAATTTAAACACATTTAAAGTCTAAATGATCTCACTTCTTTCTCAAAAGAGCAAACTGACTTCATCTAATTGAGCTGAAAGTCCCAAACATCCTATTATGAAGTTTTTTTTTCTTTGTCTTTCAAACATAAAATGTAGAAACATCATTCCAAACACTAAAGTTATTTTTTCAAATAGGATTTAGGTTGAATTAATGTTATTCTCATCACATTACAAAATGAACTAATATTAGAACCATCCAGATGACAGATTAAACTGCAGTACTGAAACATTTTGAGAAAACATTTATTATTTTTTAAAAAGAATTATATATTTAGCTTATTTAATAAAGTCAAAAGCAAAGTATAAGTATAAATTGATCAGTTGTGGACTGATTGATACTAGTATTTAGGTGGACTCTCCATAGACTCTTCATGTAGCAAGACATGAAAAATCAGAATGTTATTAAAAATTCAATCGTAACTGACTTGGTTGGATTGTATTTTTCTTCACTGTCGATGCCTTTTTTTTACTCTCCTCTCTTTAAAAGCAGGCATATCCATAACTTACATGTTTCCCCATATGTTCCTTTTACAAATACTTCTCCTTGTAGCATTTAGCACTCATTTAAAGTCTGAGTAAAAACCCGTTAATAGTGACAGAAGGCCTCCATCGCATTCAGTAGGTTTTGGATCAGATTCATGCTTACCTTAGATGCTTTGTACAGCAATGCCAGTGCACTAAGGGATGCATAATACAGGGCAAACCTAGTGCGCCTCTTGCTTTGTGTTTGCTAGTCATTTAAATGTGATTAAAACTATTCCCTGGCTCTGAGGCAGATGATTAGAGAGACCCAGGGCTGTGCTATTAAACCTCCTTTCTCTCCATGGCTGTATCCAAATTGTCTCCTGGGAACTGTCCCTGGCCATTTCCTGAGCCTTGCCCAGGATCTGTCTGAGCAGCTAGTCTGTCTTGCTCAAAACCATGCCAGAGTCTGCTCTAAGCTTTAACTGCTCAGATGATTGAGCTGGAATACCCAGGACATTCCCTGGCACTGCCTCATTGACTAATAGAGACATAGCCCTTCGCCTTGGCAGCATTAGCTGCCACTGTTAGAAAAGAAAAGAAAATCTGCATCAAAGGAGAAAGTGACCAATATTAAGTCCATCTCAGGAAATAAATGAATAAATAAATAAAACAAATAAATAAAGAGAAGGATGCTCAGACTGGATGGGACTAATAGGGCACTGAATTGCTATTCAGTCTATGCTAAAGCTGCCACATGAAGAGTTTCATCCTGACTGGTATTACATAACATGCGAGAGAGCAAGTCACCCTAGCTTTCCTCTAGCGTTAATGAAAAGTAATATACCCCTCGTGATTGCCTTCTGTCTGGACCACTCTCTCAAGGCACATGTTCCTTTTCATTAATTAAACAGAGAACTTAAGCTGAGTATATTCCCAGCTGAGGAATTTCAGTGCCAGAAGCTAGGCAGGTACTAAACTAGGAAACAATCTCTCCTACTCCGCAAAACATCAACTCCAGAAACCAGAAACCACAAACGCTGTACAAAAAGCTTAAAAGCTTTGCCACAAAGGAGCCAATGCTACAAAAACATATAACAGAGTTATGAAAAAAAAAAAAGGCATGGGAGAAAAATAAGACTTTCTGTAAAACACAATCAATACATGACTTTCATCTATTGCTATCATGGACCAGAGCTAGTTACACTTTATGAATTGTACAAGTAACTGTGAATTCTAGAAAACACTTCAATTCCAGTAGAGAAATTAATGTGCTACTAGAGAAGAAGTGTTTTGCAGCTTGGCTAGCAAGGCATCTAAGAACTGAATAGCTTGACTTTCTTGAAACCTATGACTTGTGTCCAGCAAAACAAAAATTTCAAATCAAGCAGCTTGTCACAATATACACGAATATTAGAGAAGTGATGAATCCTCTTAGCCGGCATATGGAATAAAAGACCTCACGGACAGCAGGGATATGCGCTCTGGGAGAGTCAGGAAAATGCAGAACCCTAGTGGCCAACCCTGAATGTTTGTTACGTTTACCGTGGTAGCTGGACACACGTACCGAGAAAAAAAAAAAAAAAATGATGATGACTGCACAAATTAGGCAGATATTTTCTGATGGGGGAAAGGAAGAGGAAGGTTAAATAAGAACAGGTCATTTTATTTTGGTCCCAGTGTTTACTGCTTGGTCTTGTTGCACCTTGATAATTTCACTTGGCATTTCCTGTTTTGCCCTGACCTGGTACTCAGAAATTCCTTGTCAGTGTGGCTTGCTAGCTACCCTCGGCACATGTTGCCTGAGGTGTCCTTTTGCTGGATGAATGCGTATTGCTTCAGATTAGTTCAGTTTACCCACACGCAGTCACACTGTGACCTGCTGTAGCATGACTGTTTACTTTGTCTGCCGAGAGCTGGAGGCAAACAGATGCATCTTATTTGCTGAAAGAAATGGAGCAGGATGAAGACCGTCAAGACAGGATTCCCCCAGCCCATTAGTGTGCACTGTGTGTCTCGCCCTCATCGCGGTGCTGCTGGCTGCCACTGCTGCACGAGGCAAGAATTATTCATTGATTTATTTCACCTCACAAAGCCCGCCTGCAGAGCAGCCATTCTCCAAGACTTTTTTCCCCCCAGTGATGCTCCGAGGATAAGCAACAACAAATTTGTATCATTGCTTCCAGTACCCTCTCTCTCAGAGCTATCAGACTGTGTTACAAGCTACTCCCGAAACTACGTTCTTAAATGGAGCAAATAAATACGGCACAAGGGGAACAGAGAGCGATCTGCTTTGCTCTGGGAAGGCGCAACTGTGGAAATGGTGCATGAACACCAGGAAGCAGAGAGAGGTGAGGAAAGCCATGAGGAATTTAAACTGACAAAACCAATTCTGTTGGAGGTAAAGAGCTCCTCTGAAGATTATAATATATCTCTAAAGAATGTTAAGGTGATAGTGATCGATAAGAGTTCAGAAGGGAAGGCTGGTAAAAAGAAGGTTGCTCGAGCAAGTGCTTTAACTCCAAGGTCTGGTCCAGCCCTTAGGAACCATCAGCTCAATTCCTCCTTAGTAAATGACGTTACAGTATACACCTGGAGCTGAAAATGTTAAGGAAGGTTTCTTCTGCTTCACCTCTGATGGACTTGTGTTGGTCCACTCCTGTTCCATGTTAGGAATGTCTCAAAGCCATGCAAACTTTCAAACTTGGTGTGGGAGATAGACTTTCTCACTGTTTCTCACTGCCTGGAGGACCTTGGATTGTTTGAAACAGAGCAGCTCCCAACTTGAGAAGACTGCTGCTGAAGTGGAGAAGACAACCCTCTTAAATGTTGCAAATGATGAAGAATAAAGAAGAGAAGAATCTCTTCTGCTTAACAGCATTTACACTCACTCTTGGAACACTTTACTAAGGCAGCAGGTACAACAGAGTCTGACAAGCATACATGTTTCAGAAAATGGGGCTTTTCTTCAACCTACCTGGTCTATGACCTGATCTCTGCAGAGCTTTCTGAGGCCAAATAAATAGGTTAGGTTAAATAAGCCACAGAAGTAAGAAGGAACACAGCACTGCTTAAGACACGTTCTTCCCTTAGAAGAAGCATCATTCTCCCTCCATTCCCCCAGCTTTTCACGTCTAATATGGAAAAAGCAGCTGATTTTGCTCTGTAATAGTTCTGTTTACTGTTAGATATGTTTAAATGGCTGACCAAAGAGGCTATTTCTTGTGTTTGTGTGGTTAATAAACTGCTGGTGTGCTGGAAAAGGAGGAGGCAATTTGTTGAGAAACACAGCTTCCCTTTTTTAAACTGTTTTCTTCTCACAAATGTGGATAAAACAGTTCTTTTTGAAGACAGGCATTTAAGTTTGTTTACTTTTGTGTGTGGTATCTCAGTAACAGAACAGCCATTACTTCTGGGCTTCAGCTGCTGTTGGAAGGAATTATATGATGAGACACTGTCTCAGCCCTCCTCCTCCTCAAACACAGTTGCAAATACTGTGAAAATAAACAAACTGAAAGCAAACAAACAAACAGACAGACAGGGATTTGCTACTGCCAACAGCATCACATCAGGTTTCGCCACAGAATAGTTCTACAGAGATTTTTCAGGATCTCTGTCATACCAGCTCTGGCACTGACTTCACCACAGAAGTCTTAGTACAATGTGGCTGGATTGGGCAGAAGGATTGTTTATGTGAATTCTAGGGATAATCTAGGGAATATGGTTTGGTGACCTGTACTGCAATTCACCCTGTCAACCAGGGACAGGTATTCTGGAAAACACCTCAGACAATGTTCCCAGTTTTGAAAATCAGTCTCCCAAATAGCAACTGAATTTACAGATGTTTATTTAGTTTGTCTTTATATTCTTTTGAAGGGATAGAGTGATGGTAAATGGCATGTCCATATACCTCCAAGCAAGATCATATGGCTTTCACAGAGGCAGTGTGGTAACCATCTGTACTGCACATAAATGTAGCTAAAAACTGTCACTACATACTACTAATACATCAGCATCATACTGGAACCAGTCCTTACAATAAACTAGAAGAACAGTGCTAAAATAATTTAGCATTGAACTTCAGGGATAAAATCTATTTAATATGTTTTTCCTTTAAAAAGCTGCCCTACACAGAGGATAGTAATTTTAAAACAAAACAAAAACTCTCGCCAGAACAGTCCTGAACCTGAAGCCTCATTTATTATCTCATTCAGTGGTGCATCAAGGCAGAAGGTGGATGCCCCAAATCTCCTATGGATCCTACTGATACAGTGCAGCTGTGATGAGATAGCATGAGGGTTGGGGCACCCCTGCGTTTCTGACCGCATCCGTTTCCCAATCTCTGTCCTGTTTTCTCTTGCTTCTCCATCCTGATAGACACATATAGATCATATAGATCTTTATAATCTCATATGATGATTTGCACAAGTTCCACCAAGAACTTGCGGTAACCACTGAGGGGCTGCCCTTGGACACCTGAGCTGGCAGGTTCAGAAACATCTCTGTTTATAGCAGACACAAGCACATCTTACATGCTCTAGGTGACCCTGTGTGTGCAGGGGGGTTGGACTAGATGATCTCTAGAGGTCCCTTCCAACCTTAAGCATTCTATGATCTTTGGCTGCTTTGCGGACGTGCCTCTATACGACACACCGACCACTGTGCAAGTGGCCACTTTTGACACTTATGTCAAAAAAGTCAAATCTTCTCCTTGTTACTATTTTCAATAAAACAAACAAACAAACAAACAACCCCTCTAAATCTCTACCTGAAGGCCTAAAGTCATCATTGCAAGTGGGATGTTACTAAAAACCTTTGGGCTTGAATTCTGACTTAGCTGAACCACTACAATGCATCTATTGTGCTCCTGTTGCATGCAGGATGAAGAGACATAAAATAATTCAAATCCAAGAGGGTCTAACCAAAAAGGAAATTAGCTTAGAAAAGGAATGCCTGAAAATCTCAGAAATGGACTATGCAAAAGAGAACAACAACAAAAATCTGTGTTGGGTATGAACATGAGAACACCTGCGCTGGGTCAAACCAAAGATCTCCAGGATCCTTTTCTGACAACTGTAGATAGAGCATAAGACCAGGTCAAAAGTATTTCCTTTGTGACCCTGGGATTTCACAGCCTCCTGCATACTCTACTCTTTTGGATGTGTGGCGGGGGCTGTTTTAACTAAAAATACTTAAATTGTAATATAAATATATAAAGGTTTAGGACAATATGAATTCATTTTTCACCTGAAATATAAATTAATTTTGATTTGTGTTTTTCTAATAACCTCCAGGTAAAAAAAGATGTCTTTAGTATTCATACACAAAGCTTATCATGTCACAAAAGAAAACCAAAGCAAATAACACCTTATATGATTTTAGGCTGTAAGAACAAAACAGTGAAATTGGCCTCCACCTCACGGAAAGCTACAGTGATTTTTTTTTTTTTGGATAGAAATCCAAAATTATCTCCTCAGCAGAAAAAAATACTGCTTTTCAGAAATTCTGTAAAAGAAATGGAGAATTATGCTTGGTGTAATGTGTTTAACTTTAAACAATAAATCTTTTCTATAACAAATTATGCAGAAAAAGGCAAATATATAGATGGAGAGACTACAGGTTAAGGAGACTATTTTTAAGATGGTAAAAAGTTCATAATATTAAGTGAACAGGAATGAAGTGTAAGAAGCATTTCACTAGTCTCTTTTATCCCATTTTCCTGCTGTAGTAATGAAAATCACAGTTATTTCTCCAGGATAAAAAAAAAAAATTACCTGCACAGGACTCTCTGGCCTGTATTGCAATTGCACTGTCAGCAGTTTGATCTTCTCTTTGCTCTTTTCTACATAGGGCATCTACAGCTAGCCAAGCAAGGGGCTTGTTTATGACTCATTGCAGCATTAAGCTCTTATTGGCATTTTTCCCAATTCTTTTGGCGAATGTAAAAAAAACCGAGATTCAGATCGAGGGCTGTAAGTAACCTATGGTGAATCAGAGTGATGACTTTTCTATGCTTAGATATCTAATCTGAAAATTAGTCATAGAAAGTCATCCTTATTCCCTGTCAATTAAGGCAATTATATAAACAGGTTTTAATCCCTCTCAGAGAAGTGTTGTGAAGCCTAATTCATTAAAGTTTTAATGCTTTGAGAATCTTACCTTAAAGATGTTACAGAAGTGCAATGCCTCATGTAATCATTTCTCTAGCTTTTTCAGGCAAAAGAAAATGAAAAGTGACAATGCAGATTTTAAAATTACTTATGTTTTGTAAGTTGTTAAAGTTTGCCACAAAGAAAGTAAAACTATTATATTGCATCAATATAACGTAGGAATTCTAAGATGCAGATATGAATATTATCTTTATTAAGTTGCTTAAGAGGAAAAACTGAGTGGCTTAGAGGATAAGGACCTAGGATTTCATCTCAGAAATCCCAGTGATAATTTAATTTGCAATCCACTACTGAGAAGTTAGTTGCAAAACAGTAGTTTAATCTGTTGATCAAGGGAATTTATTTACCCACATCCTTGCCTTTGTTAGGATAGTATTCCACATTCATATACAATAAATCCTGTAATTTTCCAAATCTGAGCCAATTGCATTTGGCATGATTATGTCATAACTAGGTACAACTAAATATCTGTATCTGTCAGTTGCAACTCTTTTCCTCTGACTTCTAGTGCTTAAATTGGAGTTGATGGAATAACTCACTGATTTGTAAAGTTGCCTATCTTGAAAATATTTCTCTTAGAAAGCAGATACAGGAGGCACTCAGAGAATTAATGTATGCCAAAGATATCAGGTAAACATCTCATTAATAGTATTGATATATTGTTATTAGTTTGCTGTTTGTACACCTTTGACATTACTACTATGTAGGTGGCTAACCTTTGGAAAGGTTTGGAAAGGAGTGGATCGCTGAAGCATGTATTGACCTGCCCATACAGGCCTCCTTATATTGAAATTTTAATGACATCTGAGGAAACTTTCAGTCCCATACACTGAAGAGTTAGATAAAGGAAAGGTCTTCCTAATTTTATTTCTTAGGACTTGGGCACTTAAATCTTTGTGGCAAGTTTGCACACCTTCTTACACTCAGACTCAGAGGCTCGCGAATTATCTATGCAAGCTTTTTCTAAACAAAATGAAGCACAGAAGGCTTTATCTTTATAGTATGATTGTGAGCAAATTCTCTTAGGTTAAGAAAAAAAACATATTTAATTTGCTCAGTACCCTTGTGAATATGTATATATGTATTTGTATATATATATATATGTGTGTGGGTGTGTGTGCCTTGTATACATATTTATCCCTTAGCCATATGAATAGTGACTCTGCCAATGTGAGTGGATGTAGCACGGATGATGGAGCGGGAATTACTCAATCTTTTGTTCTGAAGTTGAAACTATTCAATTTTGCATGGAATGGCTTATTAACTGTATCAAATCAAGAGAAATAGCACTATAACCTAGCAGTTTGAGTACTCATCCAGGCTTAGAGGAACAAAATTCTGTCCCTGCTCCACAAATACTAAACATGAAACATGTAAACGTAATTGCAGACAATTTCTTTTTTGACGTACAATATTTTGCAAGAAATTGCAAACTTTGTGATTCTATCACTGCTCGAACATCTCGATGCTACTATTGCATACTACTGGATTAAAAAAAAAAAAAGTCAGATATGTCCAAGGTAAGCTGGCAAGTAATGAAAGTTTTTGCCATTTAATTATTGTTTTGTTGCCTGTGGGAAAGAAAGGTGATCTTGATTCAGTTCACAATAAGCCAGCAGTCCATCACAAAACCACGAATCCATTTTAATGCCATTCTAGATGATCTTTTCCCACAGACGTGTCAGGAGGCACAAGGATATCATTGTTCTCAGGCCTTGAAATTACTCCTCCAGGTAAGAAGGAGGCATGCTGGAGGTCTGCCCGTATTGCACTTTTATTGGCAAAGATGCTTTTATCTCCAAGGTTGATGAACTGGTATAGAAACTTATTGATTTCCATAGAAAGTTTTCCTTGACCTCAAAACGATCCACAGTTCCATTTCCTATTTTGAGTTCAGGTTGTTGGTATGTTATGACTTATGTTAATAAGCAAAATCACTCAATATTATAGAAGGCTGCTCACAAGATAAGACCAGGAAAACTTCTAGCTTTACATAACATGGTGCCATGGTGCTGCTATTACTTGCCATTTTATTACACTGCATTAAATGTTAAATAAAAGCTAACATTTATTCCAGCTGCTTCCAGAATGGACTGAAAACAAGCACCACACAACATGGTGAACTGTAAAAACTCTTCACACATTCAATTTTATTTCTTTGTTCCTTCCAGTCCATCTACTCATCATTGAGCTATTCATATGTAACAGCACTTAGCTATACAGTAGCTCCCTGGCTCATAAAATATTAATTCCTTTTTTTTTTTTTTGTATATCCTTCTTGAACTTTGATCTTTCATATTTAGTGTTGCTTTGATGAAATATTTAGAAGTAAAATATTTTCCATGTGAAAAGTAAATTCAGAGTTTTTAGATGGTAGGATCTGTTAATGTACTAGCTCCAACCCACAAGAGACAGAGGTTGAATTCTATCCCTGGTCATGTTTAGTTGAAAATTGAGTTTATAGAAATTCTCAAACCCAAAGCAACATTTGTAGTATATGATAAAAGTAAATCTGCTGGTCTGGCTGGAGTGGGCTTATCATACTTACTCAGAAGGTATATACAGTGAACTTTGAATAGCTGCATGGAAACAGTTCACTTCTTTAAAATCTTTGAGTTACTTCTCAGTGAATAGAATGTCTTATTGATATAATATAACAAGACCCCCAACATAAAAATACCTTGACCATATTCACTGACTTTTATTGTTATCTGTTAATTTTGCCAAAGCAAACAAACCCACTGTAACATCTCCTTTACATTCTCATGCATTCATATATTTAAATAACAAACAAGGCTTTCTTTTGAGACTGAAAATTGATGAACTTCGGATTTGCAACTCACAAGGGAATGAATTCAGCAGTGAAAGAAATACAGGTTCCAACGAATGATTTTTCAAGGTCTGGAACATCCACAAGGGCTCTATTTGCAGTGTTTTCTCTGACGACTGGTACAAACCTTTTTTTTTTCCCTATGTTTGAGATCATTGCCTCCTTGTCATATTTGATTGAAAGAGGTCAATGGCTGCCAAGGTTCCTAGCCAGAGAGTGACAGGCCAGCACACATACAGATACATTCATATCCAGAATAAGCTCCAGCCCCCGATTCTCCTCTATTATATCTACGCAAATCAGAATATGTTACTGAAATCAATGAGTAGGACATATATAAGGAAATAGATAGTGACAAAAAAGACAATCTATCTCATTCTCTTTGGCATTGTACTTCAAAAATGGGGCTTCATATCTCCCATTTGGAACATGCTACACACAGCAATAAGGACAGGTAGAAGTGAAGAGGCAGAGAAAATAGTCTGGAGTGTCTGTCACACTGAACTTTAAATTCACAACATTTTGAGAACTTTAAATTCTACTATGCTAACTATTTAGATGTTCCTTATCTCCAGCGGAGAGATAAATGTGGGAGGATTCCAGCTTTCAGAATGAATGCCTAGTTTATAGTCTAGTTTGATGACTAGATATTTAGCTTTAAATGGACAAACTTAGGTTAAAATCATCTCATCCTTACAGAGCATCTAAAATCTTTATATATCAGGATGAATTTTTGTAACTCACAGGATCTATATATCTTATAGTAATATCATCATATCCTCCATTATCTGCACAAGGCAAAAAAGTAGCTAATATGATCTGAGGAGTGTGTTTTCAAAAACTGTTAGCAAAATGGAAAGCTTTGTTTTGTTTTTTTATTGTCGTTTTCTTGCACCAGGTACAAAAGATGTTCTACAGACAGCTGAAAGCCAACTAAATATGTTGGTATGTACATTAGTATATGTGAGCAATAGGAAGAGTTAGAATAAAAGGACAGCACAGGGAAATAGAGCTTGTGGCAGCATATTTGTCTCAGGTTTAATTAGGAGAAGAAATATGGCAGTATTATCAAATTCACACTTTCATGGAAATTAAATAATGTGATCTTAAAATATGTTATCTTCCAGGAAGCTAGTAAAATGAAATACTATTATATATTTCATTCAAGGCATTGCTATGGGCTGATACCATAGTTTTCACATCATCTGACATACATGCTCGTATGTGAAAAAATTCCATTTAAATACGTGTGTCATTCAAATGACAGAAATGGTGATACCACAGTGAATACCTGAAGGGTTATGCTTTTCATACACAATGAATTTTCCTCGTTTTTTTCCTTATGACCACAAGGGATCTTAAAAAAACAAACAAAAAGCACCTTTTTGGGGGTACTTTTACTAACTCTATCAGTTTGTAATGTAAGACTGGTGCAGAAGGAACAGACGATACAGAAGCATACAGATCAGTCTTACCTTCTGGCTCCCTGATCTTTCTTCCTGCTGCAGATTTTCGTAGCACACTCCGTCCTGAGTTGAACAAGCTAGTTAACTCATCAAGGGGACTGGTCAATGACCTTGAGTTTGTAGGACTATATGGAAATGAAGACGACAAATTAGAGTTTGATTTCCTGTGATCTGCTCTTGCCAACTTTGGGGAGTACGGCAGTTTAGGGAATGGAGAAGATGAGCATCCAGGTTGAGCAGGATTTGGTCTCTGAGGTACTTTTGACAGATCTGAGTTTGTTCCTGTTTTTCCTGTATTAATCAGAAAACTGGCACAAGTCTCTGGAGGAAATGCAAAATGTGTGGAAGCCCGATAGGAAATATGAGGTGGCACAGGAGGAGGAGGTGGTGGGAGAGGAGGAGGGGGTGTTGAAGGAGGAGTCACTTTGCTGGAAACGTTGAACACAACCAAGCCAGGAGACGCTGGTCTTTCATTCTCCCCTTTCTGGTTTTTCGAGTACTGTGGTGATAATGGACTTGAGCCTTCTGACTGAACAGGGTATTTTAAGTTGGTTTCTAAGACAGGAAGCTTTTTGACTTCTAACGGTGTTAGAGGTGATTCATCAGAAGCAGGTGAACACGTAACAGGGGTTGGAGGAAATACAAGAAGTGGTGGTCTATGAGGGAGCAGGTTAGGGAAAGGGGCTGGAATGTCACATGAGTCTTTATAGTTGAAAGCTGCTTGACTGTTTCCATCCAGCTCTTCGATATTGACCCTTTTTTTGCTTTCAAAGAACAGTGGGGGAGATCCAGTCACTACTGGAATTATTCCATTACCATTGCTCCCTTCTTCTGGCAGAAAATACTTCATTTCTTCATATACAGACTCTCCTTGCTCTGGGCTTTCTGCTTCAGCAGAACTGTTCTTCATTGCATTCCCTACCATTTCAATATACACAGGCTCATTTTCCTCCTCTTCCTGTGACATATACAGACTCAATGTGCCATGCTGCGGCCCATCAGTAGATGTTGTTCTCTGTACAGTCACAGTGTCATAGATGACTGGTTTAGCTACAGTACTTGCTTGCTTCACATCCCCTGGCTTTTGGCCATTTTGGCCAGGTATTTCTTCATAAGACCCACTAAGTTTTGTGTTGGGGCTTCGTTTTGGTTTTCTGGGAGGGATTTTTTTCATTGTACTGTAGTCATCACTGTGTGGTCTTGGACGGGTCAGTACTAGGAGAGTGAAAAAGGTATGTGTTATTAACAGATCCAAGTCTGTTTTCTCTTGCACAGTTACAGTACTTAAGCCTTCAAATCTTGCATATATTTTACAATGAGCAGAAGTCATGAAAGCAGGCAGCTAATCGAAAGTGTACACATTCCAGAGAAAAAATACAAAACTTTCAGCTTCCAGACCACAAGCCTTTGCCACATGGTATACAATCTGCTTTGCTTGTCACTATAGTCACTAAAAAGTGAGACACAAACACCTGAGGGATTAGTTTTTGAATCCAAATGTTCACTGAAAAGTCTCTAATAAATGGGCATCCCCCAAGCGAGAAGATAGAGGGGTAAGTAACTAAGAGTTTCAGCATGCTGCTACTTTGGCATATATATATTGACTGAAATATCCTCCTTTCATGTAAATATCTATAAAATCCTAATCACAGGCATTATACTATGCCTGTCTCTGCTTCTTTTGTGCTGCTGTGCAGAAATAATTTATGAAGTTAGGGAACGCCATAGCCTAAGGGGAATTCCCCAACTGAGTATACAGATAACAAAACTAGGCATCTCTTCACATCCTCCGGGCAAGGAAGTGGTGGAAAGAGTAGATAGCTATGATCGGTAGGTGACAGGTGTTTTAAGATCAAAATTAGATGGCATAAATCATGGTTCGCCTTGGATGAAGATTCAGGAAACTGCCATAAGTCTTGGAAAATGACAGAACCAGAGAAGCTGGTCCCATTGTTTCAAATATACAGAAGAATTCCATAGTTATTTTGTAAGTGTGTATAAACACTAGTGTAAAGGCCACAGATGCAAATACAAATTGTCCTTCTTTCAGAAAGCTCTATTGGAGTCCATACTGGTCGAAGTGCTTCCCTCTCCACAAGGAATTTGACCAAGGGGAGGTTAGGAAAAAAATGATTTGCATCTAAATAGAATATGAGAACAGTAATTATTATGCAGGAAGGAGCTTTGAGATTAGAGAATGGTTGTACATAGCTTTAAGCCCAACCTGAAGGATCTTCCCTGGTACACTTGGAGGAGCCTTCCAACAAAACATGACTACTTCAACTTATTGGGGAAATGTTGAATACATCCACCTTATTCATCTTCTGTTCATTCATTTCAGGGGTGAAGAAGGACATAAGAGTTTGACTCAAATACTTTTTTTCCATACACTGATACAGGCTGGGACTTTCATAGAACTTGCATTCTAACTGAAAAAAAGTCACTGTAACCAAGTTGTGCATATCACAAACATAGTACGACTGAATGCACAAATTATTCATGCTAATCTAAAAATGTAGGA